>NC_056733.1:988283451-988395951 GCF_019279795.1 Protopterus annectens
CTTCTGGTGGATGCATGGGTAATGCTAATGTAATTATGCCATGTTTTATGGATGGATGGGTACGGATAATGAGGTATGTCACTTTTGGTGGATGTATGGGTAATGCTAATGTAATTATGCCATGTTTTATGGATGGATGGGCATGGATAATGAGGTATGTCACTTTTGGTGGATGTATGGGTAATGCTAATGTAATTATGCCATGTTTTATGGATGGATAGTACGGATAATGAGGTATGTCACTTTTGGTGGATGTATGGGTAATGCTAATGTAATTATACCATGTTTTATGGATGGATGGGTACGGATAATGAGGTATGTCACTTTTGGTGGATGTATGGGTAATGCTAATGTAATTATGCCATGTTTTATGGATGGATGGGTACGGATAATGAGGTATGTCACTTTTGGTGGATGTATGGGTAATGCTAATGTTATTGTAATTATGCCATGTTTTATGGATGGATGGGTACGGATAATGAGGTATGTCACTTTTGGTGGATGTATGGGTAATGCTAATGTAATTATGCCATGTTTTATGGATGGATGGGTACGGATAATGAGGTATGTCACTTTTGGTGGATGTATGGGTAATGCTAATGTAATTATGCCATGTTTTATGGATGGATGGGTACGGATAATGAGGTATGTCACTTTTGGTGGATGTATGGGTAATGCTAATGTAATTATGCCATGTTTTATGGATGGATGGGTACGGATAATGAGGTATGTCACTTTTGGTGGATGTATGGGTAATGCTAATGTAATTATGCCATGTTTTATGGATGGATGGGTACGGATAATGAGGTATGTCACTTTTGGTGGATGTATGGGTAATGCTAATGTAATTATGCCATGTTTTATGGATGGATGGGTAAGGATAATGAGGTATGTCACTTTTGGTGGATGTATGGGTAATGCTAATGTAATTATGCCATGTTTTATTGATGGATGGGTACGGATAATGAGGTATGTCACTTTTGGTGGCTGCATGGGTAATGCTACTGTAATTATGCCATGTTTTATGGATGGATGGGTACGGATAATGAGGTATGTCACTTTTGGTGGATGTATGGGTAATGCTAATGTAATTATGCCATGTTTTATGGATGGATGGGCACGGATAATGAGGTATGTCACTTTTGGTGGATGTATGGGTAATGCTAATGTAATTATGCCATGTTTTATGGATGGATGGGTACGGATAATGAGGTATGTCACTTTTGGTGGATGTATGGGTAATGCTAATGTAATTATGCCATGTTTTATGGATGGATGGGTACGGATAATGAGGTATGTCACTTTTGGTGGATGTATGGGTAATGCTAATGTAATTATGCCATGTTTTATGGATGGATGGGTACGGATAATGAGGTATGTCACTTTTGGTGGATGTATGGGTAATGCTAATGTAATTATGCCATGTTTTATGGATGGATGGGTATGGATAATGAGGTATGTCACTTTTGGTGGATGTATGGGTAATGCTAATGTAATTATGCCATGTTTTATGGATGGATGGGTACGGATAATGAGGTATGTCACTTTTGGTGGATGTATGGGTAATGCTAATGTAATTATGCCATGTTTTATGGATGGATGGGTACGGATAATGAGGTATGTCACTTTTGGTGGATGTATGGGTAATGCTAATGTAATTATGCCATGTTTTATGGATGGATGGGTACGGATAATGAGGTATGTCACTTTTGGTGGATGTATGGGTAATGCTAATGTAATTATGCCATGTTTTATGGATGGATGGGTACGGATAATGAGGTATGTCACTTTTGGTGGATGTATGGGTAATGCTAATGTAATTATGCCATGTTTTATGGATGGATGGGTACGGATAATGAGGTATGTCACTTTTGGTGGATGTATGGGTAATGCTAATGTAATTATGCCATGTTTTATGGATGGATGGGTACGGATAATGAGGTATGTCACTTTTGGTGGATGTATGGGTAATGCTAATGTAATTATGCCATGTTTTATGGATGGATGGGTAAGGATAATGAGGTATGTCACTTTTGGTGGATGTATGGGTAATGCTAATGTAATTATGCCATGTTTTATGGATGGATGGGTACGGATAATGAGGTATGTCACTTTTGGTGGATGTATGGGTAATGCTAATGTAATTATGCCATGTTTTATGGATGGATGGGTACGGATAATGAGGTATGTCACTTTTGGTGGATGTATGGGTAATGCTAATGTAATTATGCCATGTTTTATGGATGGATGGGTACGGATAATGAGGTATGTCACTTTTGGTGGATGTATGGGTAATGCTAATGTAATTATGCCATGTTTTATGGATGGATGGGTACGGATAATGAGGTATGTCACTTTTGGTGGATGTATGGGTAATGCTAATGTAATTATGCCATGTTTTATGGATGGATGGGTAAGGATAATGAGGTATGTCACTTTTGGTGGATGTATGGGTAATGCTAATGTAATTATGCCATGTTTTATGGATGGTTTCTACGGATAATGAGGTATGTCACTTTTGGTTGATGTATGGGTAATGCTAATGCAATTATGCCATGTTTTATGGATGGATGGGTACGGATAATGAGGTATGTCACTTTTGGTGGATGTATGGGTAATGCTAATGTAATTATGCCATGTTTTATGGATGGATGGGTACGGATAATGAGGTATGTCACTTTTGGTGGATGTATGGGTAATGCTAATGTAATTATGCCATGTTTTATGGATGGATGGGTACGGATAATGAGGTATGTCACTTTTGGTGGATGTATGGGTAATGCTAATGTAATTATGCCATGTTTTATGGATGGATGGGTACGGATAATGAGGTATGTCACTTTTGGTGGATGTATGGGTAATGCTAATGTAATTATGCCATGTTTTATGGATGGATGGGTATGGATAATGAGGTATGTCACTTTTGGTGGATGTATGGGTAATGCTAATGTAATTATGCCATGTTTTATGGATGGATGGGCACGGATAATGAGGTATGTCACTTTTGGTGGATGTATGGGTAATGCTAATGTAATTATGCCATGTTTTATGGATGGATGGGTACGGATAATGAGGTATGTCACTTTTGGTGGATGTATGGGTAATGCTAATGTAATTATGCCATGTTTTATGGATGGATGGGTACGGATAATGAGGTATGTCACTTTTGGTGGATGTATGGGTAATGCTAATGTAATTATGCCATGTTTTATGGATGGATGGGTACGGATAATGAGGTATGTCACTTTTGGTGGATGTATGGGTAATGCTAATGTAATTATACCATGTTTTATGGATGGATGGGTACGGATAATGAGGTATGTCACTTTTGGTGGATGTATGGGTAATGCTAATGTAATTATACCATGTTTTATGGATGGATGGGTACGGATAATGAGGTATGTCACTTTTGGTGGATGTATGGGTAATGCTATTGTAATTATGCCATGTTTTATGGATGGATGGGTAAGGATAATGAGGTATGTCACTTTTGGTGGATGCATGGGTAATGCTAATGTAATTATGCCATGTTTTATGGATGGATGGGTACGGATAATGAGGTATGTCACTTTTGGTGGATGTATGGGTAATGCTAATGTAATTATGCCATGTTTTATGGATGGATGGGTACGGATAATGAGGTATGTCACTTTTGGTGAATGCATGGGTAATGCTAATGTAATTATGCCATGTTTTATGGATGGATGGTTACGGATAATGAGGTATGTCACTTTTGGTGGATGTATGGGTAATGCTAATGTAATTATGCCATGTTTTATGGATGGATGGGTATGGATAATGAGGTATGTCACTTTTGGTGGATGTATGGGTAATGCTAATGTAATTATGCCATGTTTTATGGATGGATGGGTAAGGATAATGAGGTATGTCACTTTTGGTGGATGTATGGGTAATGCTATTGTAATTATGCCATGTTTTATGGATGGATGGGTACGGATAATGAGGTATGTCACTTTTGGTGGATGTATGGGTAATGCTAATGTAATTATACCATGTTTTATTGATGGATGGGTACGGATAATGAGGTATGTCACTTTTGGTGGATGTATGGGTAATGCTAATGTAATTATGCCATGTTTTATGGATGGATGGGTACGGATAATGAGGTATGTCACTTTTGGTGGCTGTATGGGTAATGCTAATGTAATTATACCGTGTTTTATTGATGGATGGGTACGGATAATGAGGTATGTCACTTTTGGTGGACATATGGGTAATGCTACTGTAATTATGCCATGTTTTATGGATGAATGGGTACGGATAATGGCGTATATCACTTTTGGTGGATGTATGGGTAATGCTAATGTAATTATGCCATGTTTTATGGATGGATGTGTACGGATAATGAGGTATGTCACTTTTGGTGAATGTATGGGTAATGCTAATGTAATTATGCCATGTTTTATGGTTGGATGTGTACGGATAATGAGGTATGCCACTTTTGGTGGCTGTATGGGTAATGCTAATGTAATTAAGTCATGTTTTATTGATGGATGGGTACGGATAATGAGGTATGCCACTTTTGGTGGATGTATGGGTATGGATAATATCCGTTACCTTCAATTTACTGAAAGTTCATTTGACTGACAATCATTTGACTTAGACCAAATGACTGAAACTTCATTTCCCTGACACTTCATTTCACTGACAGTTCATTTGACTGACAATTAGTACTGACAGTGTCTAGAGCATATATATATATATATATATATATATATATATATATATATATATATATATATGTCTATATTTTACTCATCCATGCATCCTCCAAAAGTGGCATACCTACATTATCCATCCATCCATCCATCCATCCATCCATCCATCCATCCATCCATCCACAAAAAGTGACATACCTTCATTACCCATACCCAGTTTTGTACCAAACGTGACTCACCTACATTATCCTTACTCATCCATCCACCAACATTGACATACCCACATTATCCTTAACAATTCATTCACCAAAAGTGACATACCTATAGTATTCTTACCCATGCATACTACAAAACTTACCTACCTATATTATTTTATTTATTTATTTATTTTATTTTACATTTGTTGACTGGGCTAGTCTAACTGGACATAAATATCCGTTTTCAGTAGAGGCCCGGGGAGAAAAGCTCCAATACAGGCAGTAAACAATGATTTGTTACATAACGCATAATATAAGTAAAAAAAAACAATACAGGTAGAATGAAAAATTTGTTTCAACACATAACACCTAGTAAAATAGGAGATAAATCTATACTGCATAGTAATATAAAATGCTTTTAAAAACAGTAAGAGTAACAAATAACAACAAAAAAGTTTACCCAGGCAGAATAAAAATTTTCTAGTAAAGCCTAATTCTTAGATAAAATTCTAAAACTCTTGGAAGTTATCATGAGTAGCTAAGTAAGGGGGGAAAGGTTGTAAAAATAGTTGAGTGAGAGCATGATTTCAGTCGGGATTTGCACAAGGACACAGCCATTGTGTCTTGAGATGTTCTTTAATGTGTTTTTTGAAAAGAGAGGTAGAGTTTAGATTAGTTATTTCTTGTGGGAGTTGATTCCAGATTTTACCAATGGAATTTGAGAGTAATGCATCCCCAGCTTTATTATGTGATTTAGTTAGAGATACAAGGAGTTTATTAGCAGAACGGAGTGTGGCTAGGTTTTTATAAGGTATGATCAGTTTTGTAAGGCTAGGGGTGGCATCAGGGTAGTAAAGGGTCTTATGAATGATGAGTAGTTGTTGATAGAGTAAGTGGTTATTTAGCTCTAACCAGTTTAGAAGTTTGAGGTTAATACAATGGTGAGTACGTTGGGGAGTAGCAGTAATGAATCTGGCTATGCTATTGTAGCAGATAGAGAGTTTGGTAGTGTTGTTTTTGGATAAGTTAGTGTAGATAGGTGAGGCATAGAAGAGGGTGGAGATCAGGTGTGTTTGAGCAATAGTTTTTCTAACTTCTGGGGTAAGAAAGGGTTTAATTCTGTAGAGTGTTCCAATTTTTTGTTGACAGTTTTAATAGTGATATTAATGTGTTCATCAAAATTTAGATGATTATCAATAGTTACACCTAGCAGTCGAGTGGTCTTATCAGGGTTTATGCTGGTCGCATTATTAGAGGAGATAGTAAAGAGAGGTGTGGGAGATTTATGAGTGGGAGTAAAGAGAAGAAGCTTGGTTTTTTTAGGGTTAAGGAGGAGGCAGTGTTTCATGAACCAATTTTCAACATATTGAAAGACAGATTGGGTGAGGGACTGGAGGGAGGGAAGATTTTTAGCAGTGCAGATTAATGTTGAGTCATCAGCATATTGAATGCAGGTGGCTTGTGGTATATTCAAATGTAAGTCATTGATGAATAAAGAAAAAAGAAGGGGACCTAGGATTGAACCTTGTGGAACTCCAATATTAACTGGAAGTAAGGAAGATAGGTTGTTCTCCCAAAGGACTGCTTGTTGCCTGTTATGGAGATAGCTCCTAAACCATTGTAGTGAGTGTGGGCTAAGAGAATAAAGGTTAAGTTTGTCAAGGAGTATATTGTGGTTAACCATATCAAAGGCTTTGGACAGATCTATAAAAAGTGCTGAGGAGAAGCAGTTATTGTTTCTATTATTGTTTATGGAGTCAGAGAAGGAAATGAGAGCAGTTGTTGTGCTGTGGAATGGTCTAAACCCATGTTGACAGTCGGCTAGAAGTTTGTTTTGAAGAAGGTAGTTAAGAATTTGTTTGTGAATACATCTTTCCATAATTTTGGCTAATGGGGAAAGTAATGCAATAGGACGAAAATTTGAGAGTTCAGTTGATGAACCTCCTTTATGTAGGGGAATTATATGAGATATTTTCCATAAGGTGGGGATTGTTCCTTCAGTAATTGTCCTATTTATCAGTATGGAGACTGGATAATTGATAGCTTTAGCAGCTATTTGTAGGTATTCAGATGGGAGTTGGTCAGCAGATGGGGTGCAGGGTTTGAGATTCTTAAGAAGCTTATAAATAAGAGATGTAGCAACGGGTTGGATTTGAAAGTTCTTAGTTGAGGGTACAGAGGTATTAGTTGGGGATGCAGTTGGTGTAGGTAATAAGTTAGCTAGGGATTGGATGGCTTCTGTGAAATACTTATTAAAGGTATCAGGGATCTGTGTAGCATTGTTAAGGTGAAAGCCTGTAGGGGTAGGAGTAGGTGCCTGTCCTGGTTTAAGAAGTTTATTGATGCCTAACCAGAATTTTTGAGGGGTTTTTTGGCTACTTTGTTGTAGGTTAAGATACTATTCCTTTTTATCTCTGACAGTATCTTTTTTGGTGGCATTTCGTAATTGTTTGAAGAGGAGATGATCAGCTGGACATTTAGTAGATCTCCATTTGGCCCATATTTTATTTCTGAGGATCATTTTATCTTTTGTTTGTTTAGAAAGCCATGGAGCAGCTTTGGATCTTATTCTAGTTGAGTGAAAAGGGGCATGATGATCAAGGATCTGAAGAAAGTTTGTATTAAAGTAGGTCACTGCTTTATTTAGTTCAAGGTGAATTAGTGGTGACCAATCACAAGCTTGTAATTCAGTAATGAAATTTTCAGGGTTAAAGAACTTTTTTGATCGGGAAGTTCTTAGATTATGAGAAGGTGGAATATTCACTTTTTGTCTTGTGACATATGTAAGCATATGGTCACTAATATTATCAGGAAGGGTTCCTGGAGTGTAACTGCTAGGGTGGTTGTTAATAAGGATCCAATCAAGAGTTGTTTCTTTTCTATTTTGTTTATGGATTCTAGTAGGAGTAGTTATTAATTGCCTGAACCCATATAGATTAATATGGTTAGTTGGGTGTTGGTTTGAACAGGTTATCCAGTCAACATTAAAATCACCAAGTATTATTGTTTCTTGATGTTGTTGGTTGGAAAGTGAGCTTAGTAAGTTTTCTAGAGTCTGAGTATTTTTACCAGGGGGGAGATATATACAAATTAGATAGATAGATTTGTTATTATTAATTTGGAGTTTGGTAGATAATGATTCAGCTTTGGGGTCTGTTAGTGAAAGTTCATTATGGATGATAAGTTGGAGATTGGATTTATAGAAGATGGCTATACCACCACCTTTCTTATTTTTACGGTCATATCTGAGTATGTTGTAGCCAGGAGGGGTTATTTCCTGGTCATGAGTAGAGGGTTTTAACCATGTTTCTGTAAGACATAATATGTCAAATGAGTGCAAGTTCAATAGTGCATGGAGATGATGAACTTTGTTGTTTATGCTTCTAATATTTAGGTGAGCTATTAGAAGGGAGTTAGATGTTTTCATACTTGGTTGAGGTATAGGTAGAGAATGTGTATTTGTGTTTAGATTAGTCTTAGTGTAGGGACCAGGGTTAGGATGTATGTCTCCATGTAGTAGGAGGTAATGATTGGAGTAGAATATGAATTTAAGGATTTTGAGTAAGTTGTTACAATATCTTTTGTTAAGGTAGAATGTTATATGAGTTATTCTATGGTATTTTAGTAGAAGAAAATTAGTGGAGCAGGTTATGTTACTGTGATTAAGGGTAGTGAGAAAAGATGATGGTAGTGTTTGCTGGAGATGGTGATTTTGTTCCTTTAAAGAGTTGTTTTCAAAGAGGGTGATATAGTAGGATATAGAAAGAGAGGCTAGAATAGTGGTAAAGAGAAAGATATATACGAGAAAGGGTTTTAGTATAGGAGGCATGGTATTGAGTAGGTGTTAGGATGATATAGGTTGTGAGAGTTGGTCAGTGCAAGAGCCAGTGGTTATGAAATAACCAGTAGTATGTGGTATTTAAGAGAAAGAAGAAGTAAACATCAAGACCTGGATAGAGGTTGTCAATAGTAGGTAGATGCTAATAGAATTAGTAGGTACAAGGGGTAGCTTAGTCTAGATGAAGTACAAGTGAAGTAGAAGAATGATTTGGAGGTGAATGTTAGAGATGGGAGTAGCTAAAGTAGCAGGAAGTAGGAGGAGAAAAGGAAAGAGTGAATTATAGCTAAGGGGAGAGCTTAACTGATAAGAGGGATGGTGATAGGCTAGGGGATATGGGGGAGTGTCTAGAGAGCTATAAGGTAAGGACACCCAGGGGTGGGTGGGATATGGGGGTAGGGTGGGGAGCGGAGTGGGGCACACACAAAACAATGGAAGAGCAAGTGGGAGAGAAAACAATCAGTAAGGTGCAATTCAAGGGCAGAAGGCTGGCTAAAGGAGGATAGTGAGAACAGGGGAAAGATAGCAGATAAGTGAGGCTGAGAGTAAGTCAAGTATGGGGATAGGCTCAAGGGAAGCCTAGAATATGTAGAGGTGGTGAAGAAAGCAGCCTTAAAACAGGTTGCTCAGATTAAGGGACAGAGAATGTAGTCAGGGCAAAAGAAAAGGGAAAACAAAAGAACAACAAGGAAGAAGGAAAGAGTCAGGAGAGCATACGAAAATACAAACAGTGAGGAGGGCAGATGGAGACACTACAAAGTTCCCAGGGGGGAAAGAGAAGAGCATAGGAGGAGGGAGAAGGTGAAAGGCAAGTACTAAAGACACAGATAGATTAAGGGCTGGATTGAAGAAGATAAGGGTCTACAAAATGAAGAGGCAGTCTAAAGGATAGAGTAGTAAAATGAAACAGGGAGGGGGGGTTGCTGCTGGCAGAGACTGGCAGTAGTCTATTTAAAGTAACAAGAGTAGAGAAAAAAAAATAGCATAAGTAATACTCTTTGAATAAAAGTAAAAAAAAAACACTGTAACATACAGTGATGGTAACTGTGGTTTTGTCCAGGGTGGTTTAGGTAACCCAGGGGGGAACCAAGGCAGGATTTGGCGGATGGAAATAGTAGTTCTTAGGAGTCCACAAACGAACACTTCCAGGAGTTAAGAGAGTGGAGAAAAATACATTCTACCAGCTGGTGGAGAAACAATATGTAAAAAAGACAAAATGAGCAACATATAATAACTTTGAACTATGACAAGCAAATAACTCTTTACATGGAGTAATAACATATGTACATTAACTAGGCAAATCAACAAGGTACAACTGTCAGCTTAGTGTCAAGAGTAAAGTAACAATTTTCCTTTATCTGCATGCACACAACAGGCACAGGTTTCTACAAGACACTACTAAAAATGTAGAGTGCAGAAACCCAGTGTAGAAAACAAAAGCTTTAGTCTGGACGCAGTAATGTGGAACAACGTGCGAAAAGCTACCTAGAGGAAGTCTAACAGTGATAAGGCGGGAAAAATATATGTAATTCCTACAGCTTAGCACTTTCTCATGTAGAACCCTCATTAAGCATCCATTCAAGCCAAAAACCAAAATGCAACAACGCCACCACAAAAAGAACGGAAGTAGTCACATCTCCCTTCAAGCGAGTAGCTATAAGGTTAGCGGCACCAAGACTAAAATTGTAAGTCTAGCCTAACACGCTAAAAACCATATAGAGCAAGGAAAAATCATGTTATATTACAAAGAGATAGTACATAGCCAGTGCAATACCATACTATATCTAGGACGTAAGCACAGACACCAAGAAGTGCAAAAGATAGTAATTAACAATACAGTATGTAATATATCAATCAACATAAGCACAGAAACAAACGGCCCACGCCAGAGGTAAAGTGGAATTCAGGTCTGAAGTACTAATACATGGTAGTCCACAAAAGCAACTTTACACCAAAACCAGTGATATCCTCAACGTTGCACTGAATAAGAAATAAGCAGCAAAGAAATATCAATTTCCAGTCCTGAAAACGCAGCTAAAAGTACATGTAGCTGTAACGCGCCTAATAAAGCAGCGTTTCAATCAATTCCAAAAAGCAAGTAATAAGTAATGCCCACAAATATTAACCCACAAACAACAAAGTATAAAATAGTATAAAACCCTGTACACACAACCAAAGGTGCATGTAGCTCTAGCGCGCTTAGTAGAAACCGCGATTACAATCAGCTACACAAGACCAGTTAATAATAGTCCAGAAACACCACCGTACTACAAAACCAGCAGTACATATTAGTGTAAAATCATAAACACGCAACCAAGGTTCAAGTCGCTCTAACGCGCTTAGTAGAAGCCGCGTTACATTCAGCTACACAAGGCAAGGTATTAGTAGCCCACAAACAGCAACGTACGCCAGAACAAGCAATAACCTTAGCGTTTCACAAATATCAGTGATGACCAGTAATATACATACTTGTTTAAAATCCTAAAGTCGCAAACACAGGTACAAAAATAGCTGCAACGCGCCTAGCATTTAATCAGCGTTTCATGCGCCACAGTTTAGGCGGAAAGCAGCTGTGCTATTACTAGCTAGAAATATACAGGGACAAGGTACATAAAAAGCAACTAATTGCAATACAACATAGGAAGTAAGGTTACATTTAGCGTAATACAGCAATAAGATCGGTAATACTGTCATTCAATAACTTACAATTCTAAATAAGGCACACACACACGACCTTCTATCTAAGTACACTAACAGACAGAACAGCTCAGTCAGCAGCCACGCACAGGAGGGGAGAGTAAAGATGGCGCCCTTTGGTAATTCCCCTATATATAAGTTCCAAGCGGAAGTAGAGATCCAAGGGGTGGGCAGTGTATTCAAGTTGCAAAAGGAATGGAAATAAGAACAAGTAAAGGTGGGTGGAGATAGATGGATACAGAGAAGAGGGAAAAAAAACAGGAAGTACACTAAACAGCAGGTAGGAAAAAGTGGCACTAGAAAAGGAGAAGTCAAATACAAAATATAATGTATAGACCAGAAAGGTAACTCTCTACAGATAGAAACAAACACAGCAGTATGTGGAGAGAGGTGTAGGAATAGGATTGAGCTCAAAAAATGGAGGAGGACATGGAGAAGAGAGGATACAAAAAGGAAGGGGGTGTAAGTACAGTTAGAGAGGAAGGGACTAGGCAGAAATGAAGAAACATAGAGGAGTAACCAGAGGTACACAAAACAATGGAAGAGCAAGTGGGAGAGAAAACAATCAGTAAGGTGCAATTCAAGGGCAGAAGGCTGGCTAAAGGAGGATAGTGAGAACAGGGAAAGATAGCAGATAAGTGAGGCTGAGAGTAAGTCAAGTATGGGATAGGCTCAAGGGAAGCCTAGAATATGTAGAGGTGGTGAAAAAGCAGCCTTAAAACAGGTTGCTCAGATTAAGGGACAGAGAATGTAGTCAGGGCAAAAGAAAAGGGAAAACAAAAGAACAACAAGGAAGAAGGAAAGAGTCAGGAGAGCATACGAAAATACAAACAGTGAGGAGGGCAGATGGAGACACTACAAAGTTCCCAGGGGGAAAGAGAAGAGCATAGGAGGAGGGAGAAGGTGAAAGGCAAGTACTAAAGACACAGATAGATTAAGGGCTGGATTGAAGAAGATAAGGGTCTACAAAATGAAGAGGCAGTCTAAAGGATAGAGTAGTAAAATGAAACAGGGAGGGGGGGTTGCTGCTGGCAGAGACTGGCAGTAGTCTATTAAAAGTAACAAGAGTAGAGAAAAAAATATAGCATAAGTAATACTCTTTGAATAAAAGTCAAAAAAACACTGTAACATACAGTGATGGTTAGGTTTTGTCCAGGGTGGTTTAGGTAACCCAGGGGGGAACCAAGGCAGGATTTGGTGGGTGGAAATAGTAGTTCTTAGGAGTCCACAAATGAACACTTCCAGGAGTTAAGAGAGTGGAGAAAAATACCTTCTACCAGAGTGATGGTAACTGTGGTTTTGTCCAGGGTGGTTTAGGTAACCCAGTGGGGAACCAAGGCAGGATTTGGCGGGAGGAAATAGTAGTTCTTAGGAGTCCACAAACGAACACTTCCAGGAGTTAAGAGAGTGGAGAAAAATACCTTCTACCAGAGTGATGGTAACTGTGGTTTTGTCCAGGGTGGTTTAGGTAACCCAGGGGGGAACCAAGGCAGGATTTGGCGGGTGGAAATAGTAGTTCTTAGGAGTCCACAAACGAACACTTCCAGGAGTTAAGAGAGTGGAGAAAAATACCTTCTACCAGAGTGATGGTAACTGTGGTTTTGTCCAGGGTGGTTTAGGTAACCCAGGGGGGAACCAAGGCAGGATTTGGCGGGTGGAAATAGTAGTCCTTAGGAGTCCACAAACGAACACTTCCAGGAGTTAAGAGAGTGGAGAAAAATACCTTCTACCAGAGTGATGGTAACTGTGGTTTTGTCCAGGGTGGTTTAGGTAACCCAGGGGGGAACCAAGGCAGGATTTGGTGGGTGGAAATAGTAGTTCTTAGGAGTCCACAAACGAATCCTTTCTTAAGCACCTACCAACAGAAACATGCCTATATTATCTTAACCCTTGCATCCACCAAAGAAAGCATACCTACATTATCCTTAGCCATGCTTCCAGCAAAAGTGACATACCTACATTATCCATACCCATGTATCCACCAGATGGAACATACCTACACTGTCTTTACCCATGCATCCACTAAAAGGGTAATACCTGCATTATCCTAATCCATGCATCCACAGAGACTGATATACCTACATTAGCCTTAGCAAGGCATCCTCTAACAGTGATATTATTTCATGATCTTCACGCATCCACCAAGAGGAACATTATATTTACTCATGCATTTACCAAAAGTGACATACCTACATTATCCATACCCATGAATTCACCAGAAGTGACATTCCTACATTATCCTTATCCATGCAGCCACCAAAACTGACATACCTACATTATCCTCACCCATGAATTCACCAGAAGTGACATTCCTACATTATCCTTATCCATGCAGCCACCAAAACTGACATACCTACATTATCCTCACACATGAATTCAACAGAAGTGACATACCTACATTTTCCTTTCCCATCCTTCTACCCAAAGTGAATGATCTGCAATTTCCTTACCCATGCAGCCACCAAACCTGGCATGCCTACATTATCCTTACCCTGTGTCCACCAAGAGTGACATACCTATATTATTCTTACCCATCCATCCACCAAAAGTGACATACCTACATTATCCTTACCCATCCATCCACCAAAAGTGACATACCAAACTATCCTTACCAATATGTCCACCAAGAGTCACATACAAATATTATTCTTACTGAAGTATCCACCAACTGTAACATACCTACATCATCTTCACCCAAGCATCCACCTAAGGTGACTACCTGCATTAACCTTAACCATTCATCCGCCAACAGTGACATACCTACATTATCTTAACTCATGCATCCACCAAACAAAACATACCTATATTATCCAGGTTACCTTCATTTGACTGAAAGTTCATTTGACTGACAAACATTTTTGTCAGACCAAAGAACAAACTTCATTTCACTGATACTTCATTTGACTGACAGTTCATTTGACTGACAATTAGTACTGGGAGTATCTAGAGCATTGTAAGGCAAGTAAAATAGTATGCCATTTCCCCACTGTAGTGCGACCCTGGAGTTAGTATATATAGTTAGGGGGATAGAGGGGCACAGCCCCCCACACTGGGGGGTGTGGGGGTGGGTCTATATTATAACATCAAAGTCTTAAAACTTCGAATGCTGAAATATCAAACCCTATGCACCGAACGCTGAAAATAGCGAAGCTGCAGAATATCGAATACTTTCCTAGGGAAAGTATTTGGTGGGCCATTTCTGCAGATTCACTATTTCCTCAACTGTTGAGTAAAGGTTATTGACCGGGTTAAGGTAAGTGTGCAAACGAAGGTGAGTGTGCGATAGGGACGTTAGGGTTAGGAGCGGTAAGGTGAGTGTGTGATAGGGACTTTAGAGTTAGGGAGCGGGTAAGTAAGTGTGCGGTAGAGACTTTAGGGTTAGGAAGTGGTAAAGGTGAGTGTGTGATAGGGGCTTTAGAGTAAGGGAGCGGGTAAGGTGAGTGTGCAGTAGTTACGGACCTTAGGGTTAGGGTTGGGTTAAGGTAATTGGATAGCTAGTAGTGTATGTATGGTTTAGTGTAGGGTATTGTGAAGTCTATGTGGTGGATCATTTATTTTGGTGTGCTTGTGTTGTGTGTATGTGTGTCAGAACAGCCAATTTTTTCCCCTGAGAAAAAAGTTGCTATTCTGACTGTTTGATTTTATGGTCTTTCGATTGAATGGGTTCAATATTATAACATTTGAAGTTTTAAGACTTCAATGATATAATATAGACCCGTGGGGGGGGCACAGCTCCCCACCTACTTTGGGTTTACTAAACAATATAAAACCACAAGCAGAGAATATAACATCAAACTATGTGGGGTGTTATGCCCTCCACACCCCTCTAACAATATATACTAACTCCAGGGTCGCACTACACTGGGGAAAAGGACATATACCTTTTACTTGCCTTAGAGTGCTCTAGATACTGTCAGTACTAACTGTCAGTCAAATGAGCTGGCAGTCAAATGAAGTCTCAGTGAAATGAAGTTTCAGTCATTTGGTCTCAGTCAAATGATTGTCAGTCAAATGAACTTTCAGTAAAATGAAGGCAACCCATATTATCCATACCCATACATCCACCAAACGTGACATACCTCATTATCCTTACCCATCCGTCAAACTAAAGTGACATACCTGCATTATCCTTAATGATACATCCACCAAAACTGAGATACATATATTACACTTATCCATACAGCCAGCAAAAGTGACATACCTACCTTAACTTTATACATGCATCCTCCAAATGGAGCATACCAAATTTATCCTTACACATGCATCCATCAAAAGTGACATAGCTACATTAGCCTTACCCATGCCTCTCTGAAAGAGAAATACCTACACTATCCTTAATATGTCCAAGAGTGACATACCTACATTAAACTTACCCATCCATCCACCAAAACTGACTTACCTACAATGTCCTTAACCATGCCACCACCAAAAGTGACATACCTACATTATTCTTACCAATACATCCACCAAGAGTCACATGCATATATTATTCTTACCAAAGCATCCACCAACTGTGACATACGTACGTCATCTTTACCCAAGCATCCACTTAAGGTGACATACCTGCATTATCCTTACACATCCATCCATCCACCAACAGTGACATACCTACATTATTTTAACCCTTGCATCCACCAAGCAAAACATACCTACATTATCCATAGCCATGCATCCACCAAAAGTTTCACACCTACATTATCCTTTCCTATCCATTAACCAAAAGTGACATACCTACATTACCCTTTCCATTAATCCACATCCAACAAAAGTGACATACCTACATTACCCTTTCCATTAATCCACATCCAACAAAAGTGACATACCTACATTATCCTTACCCATTCATCCCCAAAGGTGACATCTACTTTATCTTTTCCCATCCTACCACCAAAATAACATACTTGCAATTTTCTTACTTATGCATCCACCAAAACTGATATACTTACATTATACTTACCCATCCTCCACCAAAAGTGACATACCTACATTATCCTTACCCATGCATCCACCAGAAGTGACATACCTACATTATCCTTATCCATCCATCCACCAAAAGTGACTTACCTACATTACCCTTTCCCATCCATCAATCCATCCACAGAAAGTGATATACCTTCATTATACTTACCTATCCATTCACTAAAAATGACATACCTGCATTATCCTTAACCATGCATCAACCAAAAATGACATACCTGCATTATCCTTACCCATCCATCCACCAAAAGTGACATACCTACATTATCCTTACACATCCATCCACCGAAAGTGAAATACCTACATTACCCTTTCCCATCCATCAATCCCTCCATTGAAAGTGACATACCTTCATTATCCTTACTTATCCATTCACTAAAACGGACACAGCTACATTATCCTTCCCCATGTGTCCATCAAGAGTGACATACCAACATTATCCTTACCAAAGCATCCACCAAAAGTCATATACCTACATTGTCATTACCCATCTATCCACCAAAAGTGACTTACCTACTTTTTCCTTTCCCATGCATCCACAAAAAATGACATGCCTACAATATGCCTACCCATCCATCCACCAAAAGTGACATACCTACATTACCCTTTCCCATCTATCAATCCATCCACTAAAAGTGGCATACCTTCATTATCTTTACACATCCATCCACAAAAAGTGACATAACTGCATTATCCTTACCCACGCATCCACCAAAAGGGACATTTCTACATTATCATTACCAATACATTCACCAAAAGTGACATACCTGCATTATTTTTTCCAATCCAGCCACCAAAAGTGGCATACTTACATTATCCTTACCCATCCATCCACCAAAAGTGACATACCTACATTACCCTTTCCCATCCATCAACCCATCCACCAAAAGTGACATACCTACATTATCCTTACCCATGCATCCAGCAAAACTGAAATACCTACATTATTCTTACCCATGCATTCATCAAAAGTGACATACCTACATTATCCTTATCCATTCATCCACCAACAGTGACTTACCTACATTACCCTTTCCCATCCATCAATCCATCCACTGAAAGTGACATACCTTCATTATCCTTACCTATCCATTCACTAAAAATGACATACCTGCATTATCCTTAACCATGCATCAACCAAAAATGACATACCTGCATTATCCTTACCCATCCATCCACCAAAAGTGACATACCTACATTATCTATACACATCCATCCACCAAAAGTGGCATACCTACATTACCCTTTCCCATCCATCAATCCATCCATTGAAAGTGACATACCTTCATTATCCTTACCTATCCTTTCACTAAATCGGACATAGCTACATTATCCTTCCCCATGTGTCCATAAAGAGTGACATACCTACATTATCCTTACCAAAGCATCCACCAAAAGTCATATACCTACATTGTCATTACCCATTTATCCACCAAAAGTGACTTACCTACTTTTTCCTTTCCCATGCAGCCACAAAAAATGACATGCCTACAATATGCCTACCCATCCATTCACCAAAAGTGATATACCTACATTACCCTTTCCCATCTATCAATCCATCCACCAAAAGTGGCATACCTTCATTATCTTTACACATCCATCCATGAAAAGTGACAAAACTACATTATCCTTACCCACACATCCACCAAAAGGGACATTTCTACATTATCATTACCAATACATTCACCAAAAGTGACATACCTACATTATTTTTTCCAATCCAGCCACCAAAAGTGGCATACCTACATTATCCTTACCCACCCATCCACCAAAAGTGACATACCTACATTACCATTTCCCATCCATCAACCCATTCACCAAAAGTGACATACCTACATTATCCTTACCCATCCATCCACCAAAAGTAACATAGCTGCATTATCCCTACCAATTCATCCACCAAAAGTGACACACCTTCTTTTTCCTTACCCATGGATCCACCAAAAGTTATACTTTATCCTTAACCATCCATCCACCAAAAGTGGCATAGCTACATTATCCTTACACATCCTTCCATAAAATGTGATATAATTACATTATCATTATCCATGCATTCACCAAAACCGACATACTTACAATATCTGTACATATGCATTCACCAAAAAGGGACAAGTTCATAGGTTCATAGATTAGTACTAGGATAACTGCCATTGCGAGTCATTTTAAGCCTAGACAATTACTCACTGTGAGATTCAAATCCTGTACCTTGTATTTGTAAGGCAAACACTTTAACCATTAGGCCACCCTCCCAACTCCACATTCTCTACCAAAAGTGACATACCTACAGTATCCTTACCCATGCATCCACCAGAAGTGACATACCAAAATTGTCCTTAACCATTCACCCACCAAAACTGACACCCCTACATTATCATTATCCATCCATCCACAAAAAGTGACTTACCTACATTACCCTGTCCCATCCATCAATCCATCCACTGAAAATGACATACCTTCATTATCCTTACCTATCCATTCACTAAAAGTGACATACCTGCATTATCCTTAACCATTCATCAACCAAAAATGACATACATGCATTATCCTTACCCATGCATCCACCAAAAGTGACATACCTACATTATCCTTAAACATCCAGCCACCAAAAGTGCCATACCTACATTACCCTTTCCCATCCATCAATCCCTCCATTGAAAGTGACATGTCTTCATTATCCTTACTTATCCATTCACTAAAACTGACACAGCTACATTATCCTTCCCCATGTGTCCATCAAGAGTGACAAACCTACATTATCCTTACCAAAGCATCCACCAAAAGTCATATACCTACATTGTCATTACCCATCTATTCGACAAAAGTGACTTACCTACTTTTTCCTTTCTCATGCATCCATAAAAAATGACAGTATGTCACTTTTGGTGAATGCATGGGTAATGCTAATGTAATTATGCCATGTTTTATGGATGGATGGGTAAGGATAATGAGGTATGTCACTTTTGGTGGATGTATGGGTAATGCTAATGTAATTATGCCATGTTTTATGGATGGATGGGTACGGATAATGAGGTATGTCACTTTTGGTGGATGTATGGGTAATGCTAATGTAATTATGCCATGTTTTATGGATGGATGGGTATGGATAATGAGGTATGTCACTTTTGGTGGATGTATGGGTAATGCTAATGTAATTATGCCATGTTTTATGGATGGATGGGTACGGATAATGAGGTATGTCACTTTTGGTGGATGTATGGGTAATGCTAATGTAATTATGCCATGTTTTATGGATGGATGGGTACGGATAATGAGGTATGTCACTTTTGGTGGATGTATGGGTAATGCTAATGTAATTATGCCATGTTTTATGGATGGATGGGTAAGGATAATGAGGTATGTCACTTTTGGTGGATGTATGGGTAATGCTAATGTAATTATGCCATGTTTTATGGATGGATGGGTACGGATAATGAGGTATGTCACTTTTGGTGGATGTATGGGTAATGCTAATGTAATTATGCCATGTTTTATGGATGGATGGGTATGGATAATGAGGTATGTCACTTTTGGTGGATGTATGGGTAATGCTAATGTAATTATGCCATGTTTTATGGATGGATGGGTAAGGATAATGAGGTATGTCACTTTTGGTGGATGTATGGGTAATGCTAATGTAATTATGCCATGTTTTATGGATGGATGGGTACGGATAATGAGGTATGTCACTTTTGGTGGATGTATGGGTAATGCTAATGTAATTATGCCATGTTTTATGGATGGATGGGTACGGATAATGAGGTATGTCACTTTTGGTGGATGTATGGGTAATGCTAATGTAATTATGCCATGTTTTATGGATGGATGGGTATGGATAATGAGGTATGTCACTTTTGGTGGATGTATGGGTAATGCTAATGTAATTATGCCATGTTTTATGGATGGATGGGTACGGATAATGAGGTATGTCACTTTTGGTGGATGTATGGGTAATGCTAATGTAATTATGCCATGTTTTATGGATGGATGGGTACGGATAATGAGGTATGTCACTTTTGGTGGATGTATGGGTAATGCTAATGTAATTATGCCATGTTTTATGGATGGATGGGTATGGATAATGAGGTATGTCACTTTTGGTGGATGTATGGGTAATGCTAATGTAATTATGCCATGTTTTATGGATGGATGGGTATGGATAATGAGGTATGTCACTTTTGGTGGATGTATGGGTAATGCTAATGTAATTATGCCATGTTTTATGGATGGATGGGTATGGATAATGAGGTATGTCACTTTTGGTGGATGTATGGGTAATGCTAATGTAATTATGCCATGTTTTATGGATGGATGGGTACGGATAATGAGGTATGTCACTTTTGGTGGATGTATGGGTAATGCTAATGTAATTATGCCATGTTTTATGGATGGATGGGTACGGATAATGAGGTATGTCACTTTTGGTGGATGTATGGGTAATGCTAATGTAATTATGCCATGTTTTATGGATGGATGGGTACGGATAATGAGGTATGTCACTTTTGGTGGATGTATGGGTAATGCTAATGTAATTATGCCATGTTTTATGGATGGATGGGTACGGATAATGAGGTATGTCACTTTTGGTGGATGTATGGGTAATGCTAATGTAATTATGCCATGTTTTATGGATGGATGGGTACGGATAATGAGGTATGTCACTTTTGGTGGATGTATGGGTAATGCTAATGTAATTATGCCATGTTTTATGGATGGATGGGTAAGGATAATGAGGTATGTCACTTTTGGTGGATGTATGGGTAATGCTAATGTAATTATGCCATGTTTTATGGATGGATGGGTACGGATAATGAGGTATGTCACTTTTGGTGGATGTATGGGTAATGCTAATGTAATTATGCCATGTTTTATGGATGGATGGGTACGGATAATGAGGTATGTCACTTTTGGTGGATGTATGGGTAATGCTAATGTAATTATGCCATGTTTTATGGATGGATGGGTACGGATAATGAGGTATGTCACTTTTGGTGGATGTATGGGTAATGCTAATGTAATTATGCCATGTTTTATGGATGGATGGGTAAGGATAATGAGGTATGTCACTTTTGGTGGATGTATGGGTAATGCTAATGTAATTATGCCATGTTTTATGGATGGATGGGTATGGATAATGAGGTATGTCACTTTTGGTGGATGTATGGGTAATGCTAATGTAATTATGCCATGTTTTATGGATGGATGGGTACGGATAATGAGGTATGTCACTTTTGGTGGATGTATGGGTAATGCTAATGTAATTATGCCATGTTTTATGGATGGATGGGTACGGATAATGAGGTATGTCACTTTTGGTGGATGTATGGGTAATGCTAATGTAATTATGCCATGTTTTATGGATGGATGGGTACGGATAATGAGGTATGTCACTTTTGGTGGCTGTATGGGTAATGCTAATGTAATTAAGTCATGTTTTATGGATGGATGGGTACGGATAATGAGGTATGTCACTTTTGGTGGATGTATGGGTAATGCTAATGTAATTATGCCATGTTTTATGGATGGATGGGTACGGATAATGAGGTATGTCACTTTTGGTGGATGTATGGGTAATGCTAATGTAATTATGCCATGTTTTATGGATGGATGGGTACGGATAATGAGGTATGTCACTTTTGGTGGATGTATGGGTAATGCTAATGTAATTATGCCATGTTTTATGGATGGATGGGTATGGATAATGAGGTATGTCACTTTTGGTGGATGTATGGGTAATGCTAATGTAATTATGCCATGTTTTATGGATGGATGGGTACGGATAATGAGGTATGTCACTTTTGGTGGATGTATGGGTAATGCTAATGTAATTATGCCATGTTTTATGGATGGATGGGTACGGATAATGAGGTATGTCACTTTTGGTGGATGTATGGGTAATGCTAATGTAATTATACCATGTTTTATGGATGGATGGGTACGGATAATGAGGTATGTCACTTTTGGTGGATGTATGGGTAATGCTAATGTAATTATGCCATGTTTTATGGATGGATGGGTACGGATAATGAGGTATGTCACTTTTGGTGGCTGTATGGGTAATGCTAATGTAATTAAGTCATGTTTTATGGATGGATGGGTACGGATAATGAGGTATGTCACTTTTGGTGGATGTATGGGTAATGCTAATGTAATTATGCCATGTTTTATGGATGGATGGGTAAGGATAATGAGGTATGTCACTTTTGGTGGATGTATGGGTAATGCTAATGTAATTATGCCATGTTTTATGGATGGATGGGTACGGATAATGAGGTATGTCACTTTTGGTGGATGTATGGGTAATGCTAATGTAATTATACCATGTTTTATGGATGGATGGGTACGGATAATGAGGTATGTCACTTTTGGTGGATGTATGGGTAATGCTAATGTAATTATGCCATGTTTTATGGATGGATGGGTACGGATAATGAGGTATGTCACTTTTGGTGGATGTATGGGTAATGCTAATGTAATTATGCCATGTTTTATGGATGGATGGGTACGGATAATGAGGTATGTCACTTTTGGTGGATGTATGGGTAATGCTAATGTAATTATGCCATGTTTTATGGATGGATGGGTAAGGATAATGAGGTATGTCACTTTTGGTGGATGTATGGGTAATGCTAATGTAATTATACCATGTTTTATGGATGGATGGGTACGGATAATGAGGTATGTCACTTTTGGTGGATGTATGGGTAATGCTAATGTAATTATGCCATGTTTTATGGATGGATGGGTACGGATAATGAGGTATGTCACTTTTGGTGGATGTATGGGTAATGCTAATGTAATTATGCCATGTTTTATGGATGGATGGGTACGGATAATGAGGTATGTCACTTTTGGTGGATGTATGGGTAATGCTAATGTAATTATGCCATGTTTTATGGATGGATGGGTACGGATAATGAGGTATGTCACTTTTGGTGGCTGTATGGGTAATGCTAATGTAATTAAGTCATGTTTTATGGATGGATGGATGGGTACGGATAATGAGGTATGTCACTTTTGGTGGATGTATGGGTAATGCTAATGTAATTATGCCATGTTTTATGGATGGATGGGTACGGATAATGAGGTATGTCACTTTTGGTGGATGTATGGGTAATGCTAATGTAATTATGCCATGTTTTATGGATGGATGGGTACGGATAATGAGGTATGTCACTTTTGGTGGATGTATGGGTAATGCTAATGTAATTATGCCATGTTTTATGGATGGATGGGTACGGATAATGAGGTATGTCACTTTTGGTGGATGTATGGGTAATGCTAATGTAATTATGCCATGTTTTATGGATGGATGGGTAAGGATAATGAGGTATGTCACTTTTGGTGGATGTATGGGTAATGCTAATGTAATTATGCCATGTTTTATGGATGGATGGGTAAGGATAATGAGGTATGTCACTTTTGGTGGATGTATGGGTAATGCTAATGTAATTATGCCATGTTTTATGGATGGATGGGTACGGATAATGAGGTATGTCACTTTTGGTGGATGTATGGGTAATGCTAATGTAATTATACCATGTTTTATGGATGGATGGGTACGGATAATGAGGTATGTCACTTTTGGTGGATGTATGGGTAATGCTAATGTAATTATGCCATGTTTTATGGATGGATGGGTACGGATAATGAGGTATGTCACTTTTGGTGGATGTATGGGTAATGCTAATGTAATTATGCCATGTTTTATGGATGGATGGGTACGGATAATGAGGTATGTCACTTTTGGTGGATGTATGGGTAATGCTAATGTAATTATGCCATGTTTTATGGATGGATGGATGGGTACGGATAATGAGGTATGTCACTTTTGGTGGCTGTATGGGTAATGCTAATGTAATTAAGTCATGTTTTATGGATGGATGGGTACGGATAATGAGGTATGTCACTTTTGGTGGATGTATGGGTAATGCTAATGTAATTATGCCATGTTTTATGGATGGATGGGTACGGATAATGAGGTATGTCACTTTTGGTGGATGTATGGGTAATGCTAATGTAATTATGCCATGTTTTATGGATGGATGGGTACGGATAATGAGGTATGTCACTTTTGGTGGATGTATGGGTAATGCTAATGTAATTATGCCATGTTTTATGGATGGATGGGTACGGATAATGAGGTATGTCACTTTTGGTGGATGTATGGGTAATGCTAATGTAATTATGCCATGTTTTATGGATGGATGGGTACGGATAATGAGGTATGTCACTTTTGGTGGATGTATGGGTAATGCTAATGTAATTATGCCATGTTTTATGGATGGATGGGTACGGATAATGAGGTATGTCACTTTTGGTGGATGTATGGGTAATGCTAATGTAATTATGCCATGTTTTATGGATGGATGGGTACGGATAATGAGGTATGTCACTTTTGGTGGATGTATGGGTAATGCTAATGTAATTATACCATGTTTTATGGATGGATGGGTACGGATAATGAGGTATGTCACTTTTGGTGGATGTATGGGTAATGCTAATGTAATTATGCCATGTTTTATGGATGGATGGGTACGGATAATGAGGTATGTCACACTTTTGGTGGATGTATGGGTAATGCTAATGTAATTATGCCATGTTTTATGGATGGATGGGTACGGATAATGAGGTATGTCACTTTTGGTGGATGTATGGGTAATGCTAATGTAATTATACCATGTTTTATGGATGGATGGGTAAGGATAATGAGGTATGTCACTTTTGGTGGATGTATGGGTAATGCTAATGTAATTATGCCATGTTTTATGGATGGATGGGTACGGATAATGAGGTATGTCACTTTTGGTGGATGTATGGGTAATGCTAATGTAATTATGCCATGTTTTATGGATGGATGGGTACGGATAATGAGGTATGTCACTTTTGGTGGATGTATGGGTAATGCTAATGTAATTATGCCATGTTTTATGGATGGATGGGTACGGATAATGAGGTATGTCACTTTTGGTGGATGTATGGGTAATGCTAATGTAATTATGCCATGTTTTATGGATGGATGGGTACGGATAATGAGGTATGTCACTTTTGGTGGATGTATGGGTAATGCTAATGTAATTATGCCATGTTTTATGGATGGATGGGTACGGATAATGAGGTATGTCACTTTTGGTGGATGTATGGGTAATGCTAATGTAATTTTGCCATGTTTTATGGATGGATGGGTATTGATAATATGGTTACCTTCATTTGACTGAAAGTTCATTTGACTGAGACCAAATGACTGAAACTTCATTTCACTGACACTTCATTTGACTGACAGTTCATTTGACTGACAATTAGTACTGGCAGTGTCTAGACCACTGTAAGGCAAGTGAAAGGTATATGTCCTTTTCCCCAGTGTAGTGCGACCCTGCATTAGTATATATTGTTAGAGGGGTGTGGGGGGCATAACACCCCACATAGTTTGATGTTATATTCTGTGCATGTGGTTTTATATTGTTTAGTAAACCCAAACTAGGTGGTGAGCTGTGCCCCCCCCCACGGGTCTATTTTTATAACATCGAAGTCTTAAAACTTCGAATATTATAATATCGAACCCATTCGATTGAAAGATCATAAAATCAAACAGTCAGAATAGCAAATTTGTTCTCAGGGGAGAAAATTTGCTGTTCCGACACACATACACACAACACAAGCAAACCAAAATAAATGATCCACCACATAGACTTCACAAAACCCTATACTAAACAACTCTGCCTAAGCAGCAGAGACCTCCAAAGCAGACACACACACAACTGCTACCCTACTACAATACTCACATATCACACAGTTCACAATGTCAGTGGGCCACACAGTCACTGTCCTTTGGGCTAAACAACACACCTAATACACTTGTAATAGGCGACCCATATTGTCAGACACACTGACATACCACTCACCAGCCCAAAGAAGGGAATAGTCACTTTGGGCTGTCTGTCAGGTGCTGGGATCTGACACATAACACATGCAGTCAGGTCACTCCAAAGCAAGTGCAGGACTGGCACCATCATTGTCCATGCTGGTGCGTAAAACCTCAGATGTTACTCCCTGGACCACATCACATGATACATGGAGGAACACTCTGTTCATGTAGCCCAGGCCAGTATGAACCTGACCTTGTCTAGCATCTTACATCCACCAATTATGATGTCACAGTATGCAGACAAACATATCATGTTTAACAGTTGGCTAACAAATTGGTGTCATTCATAGGGGAAACAGTGTCTGTCAGCCTGTGGTGACATGCTCGACATGCCACGTAGCTTCACTATGGATAGCTTGCACCTGTCACCCTTGGACTTTCTAATGCTGGCTAAGGCTCTTGCAACCACCATAGTGCCTTTTTAAGCAGGGCTCAAAAGACAAACCCACCTCCATAGACATTACAGGTTAAATTAAACTAAGGGTAATGCTGCTCAATGCCAGATGTGTTACCCTCATATTGCGGACACTCAGGACTCTCCTCAGTATGGAGGATAATGATATCTGTGAACTAACAGATGCCTGGTTCAGGCTCACTTATGCACACCAGCACTACCAGGTTATGTTTCATACCATGCTTTCTGACCACAAGACTTGGAACAGACAACACAACTAGGGGGAGTATCCAGATACATCACAGATACACACCCCTCCGGGTTAGTAGCACTGCACAAAGCATCACAGACCATACATACACAACTACCATTGTGCAAAACTGCCTTTCAGTTTGTTGCCTGCGACAGACCACCCTCCCAAACCCAGGAACCACACTCGGCTTTCATGGGAACTATGGAGAATATGAAGGTCTCCACAAACACCATTATATTGGGTGACTTCAAATACACAAATATTGACTGGGAATACTACTCAAGCCCCAACACCCTCACCCAACAGTCACTACAATTTGTAGACTCATATGGTATGGCAAAACCAGTCAGCACAGCCACAAGGGGGAATACATATTGGACCTGATCATCACCAACATGGGGACTCTATGTTCCACACCAGCGATATACCCCTCATTGGTAAGGTCAGAATATACATGTATCTCACTGGACATACATATACTCTCCACACACCCGTCCTGGGTAATCTTGGTGAACTTCTCATGAGCCAATGTCTCACTTCACCAAAGCAAGTTGGTATCCTTCAGAGACCCTGAGACTGTTCAAATACAGCTCAGACTGCTGAATCCTTTACATACACATTCTATGAACACCTAGCGGACTGCATGGATTGTGCTATCCCAAATAACAACAGGACTTACTCCTCCAGTGGCAGGGGACCTGTCTGGTAGACCCCAGCCATTAATAAGCTGTAAAATATCAGGAGGAAGCTACTACATGATAGAGCACAATCCCAGATGGGGAAGGCATCTGTGATTTGTACTAGCAGACAGCTACGATCAGTCATGAACTTTTCTAAGGGCCACTTCTACTGGACAATTGCACCAGACATGTAGGGATATCACACGGCCTTCTTCAGTTATGTCAGGAACCTGGGTGGACACTCACTGATATGCTGTGAGTTACTGCATACTGGCTAAACTTACCCTGAACCCACTTGCTTTGCCAACATCCTGGCAAACACGTTCATTGCAGATGTCTCCCTCCCATCCCCCCTAAGGAGCAACTATCCATCCTAACAGAGTATAACCTCCCTGACATCACACAGTAACAGGTGACTGCTGCCCTCCCCAAAGCATACATCACAGCATCAATGGGACCAGATGGTGTCCCGGCCTGCATCTTACATGAGCTTCATGACAGACATAACCCTCACATTACATCACTGTTCAATATCAGAGTTACTACAGAATATGTACCCAAGAAATGGCGTACAGCGACAGTTGTCCCACTCCACAGAGTTGGTGCCACAATGGACCACAGACAATATTGCCCTATAAGCCTAACTAGCCTATTCTGCAAAGCTATGGAGCGTATTGTCATGGGACTCATACACATAGACATTGGTAACCTACAGACACTTTGTCCTACACATTTCAGCGTTGTGGGCAGATCTTGCCTCTTGAACCTGTTTGTATTCTTTAAACGGTTAACAGATCCATCGACATAGGGATGGTTGTCCACACAGCCTACCTGAACCTTGCAAAACCCTTCAACACAATAAGCCACTGGGCCATTATGCATAGGCTCACCAGCATCGATATGGACACATATCTCACACGATGGATTGCTACCTGGATCAGGGATAGCACCCACATAGACAGAATTGCAGATGCCATGTCTGACTATACACCAGTTACACATGGCATCCCACACTGCTTGGTCCTGGGACCTCTTTTGTTCAGTGTATATATTTGTCTGATGTACAGGCTACCACAGGGGGAATATGGCTGACCATGTTCGTACTTGACTGCAAACTGGGTGCCATAATCAACTCTCCAGCTGCCACATACATACTCAAACAGGGTCTCACAGAGATGGATGACTGGTGCCTGAGCCATGGCCTACAGCTAAATGCCATTAGTTGCATAGTCATCCCCTTTGGGAATAACAACATGCCCACACATTACCACAAAGGTAGTACTCCATTACATACGGTAGGAGTTGTTAGGGGTTTGGCGACATGACTTGTTTGTACTGCCACCTGACAATCATGTTGCCAAAGTGGTTGAACAGACCTTCTATATAAGCCACCTTATCCCATATGGTTTCACATCTAGATCGAATGAGGTCATTGTGCCCCTATACTCATCACAACCATGCTTGATTACAATGCCACATTTGGGGTGTACCTTACCCGACACCTGCAGCAACTGTACTGGCTACAGAAGTTGCTCACCAAGCAGATCTAGGGACTCACATGGATGCCCTGTACAGTTCAGATGCAGTAACTCCAGCTCTACTCAGTCGCTTACCACCTACTCGGATATGATGTGTTCCTGTTGTTTACAAATATACCCAACCCAGAATTACTGGACATGCTCCACCTCAGGATATCCAACTCCCTTGGAGCTACACACTCCAGGGACATATACCTCAGCACAGATGTTAATAGGACATGCTGGAGGGACAGATTCTTAACCCAGAGACTCCACTCACTCCGGATTGTAATCCCAGTTTCACATAGGCAGAGCCACCCACTGACCACCTACAGGAGACATCTTGATGACTGTATGGGTAAATGTATGTTTACCCCTAGGATATCTTCTGTGTCCCTGCTAGACAGAGGCACACTAGCCTAAATGTACATAGGCTATCTTGTGTGACCTACTATTCACACGCACAGTGTAGTAATCTGACAGGGTTGCGAATGCCAAACACACTCTGGCTAGGCTTGTACATGCCCTAGGGAAGATAGCCTAGTATCGACCTCTGAACCTATGCTAAAGTTCGGGATGCACAATGTTTAATGCTGATACTGTTTGCAGGTCTTTATCGTCTTTGCTTTACCACTTTCTATGAACAACTTAGGTATCTCCAGAACATATTTGATTACGACAGGGTTCCACTATATTATATATGTGTCTGTTGTCATATAACTGTGTGCACAGGCTGGATTGCTGGATAGTGAGAGGTTCCTGGATTAACACATGCAACCGCCAGATATGTGTGGCCCACTGCTGTACTCAGACATGGCCGAAGTGTGTGAGCATGCCCAGTTCAGGCTTTCTGTGTTTTGTTGCCTGACATTTGTCTCATTTATTCAAGTGTGTGAGCATGCCCAGTGTGACCTTTCAGTATGTCACTATCTGAGGTCCACTACATTTGTTGATGTGTGTGAACATGACCAGTATTAACATTTATACTGTGTGTGTTGGAAGTCAGGTTCTGTTCTTACTGCAGGACTCACATTTGTGTCATAACTCGACAGGGATTATGCTGTGCCTGCAGGGTTTCCATGAGATACTTTGCAAAGACTTATCAACATTCCTTCATACAAGCTGACCACTGCAATACTGTCATGGTTTAGTGGTTCAGTACTTTAATTATACTGCACAGTATCCTGGGTTCGAGGCCTCTCGCTGCTTTATCTTTCCATACTGAGCAGACCAGAATGCTTAAGGGCCAGTTAAGAAAATATGAGCATGTTGGCTTTTGTTCAGCTATGCCCTATTTAGACCAGGCTTGTCCGATATTGCTCAATATTCACCAACATTGCTGGATTGACCACAGTTGTGCTAGTTGGTGTGTGCAATTTTGTTTGCATATACTACATGGTGGTAAATGCTGTTTAGCACTGCTTTATGTTGCTTAACACATGGCAATCATGCCTCAGGTGGTGCTGCAGGGCTGCCTATGTTGGATGCACATACTACACTCCCTGTACATGTTTGAAAGCAGGTAGTATCAACTTAGGCATCCCTTTTACTATATGTGCAAGTCAGAGAGAGGTATCATTTCCAGAGTTCCTACTGAGCCAGTGTATGTGCTATGTGTTGCCTCTTTGCCAAGGCCAAAGCATACTGGGCATGCCTCCTTCTGCTTACTGGGGCAGACTCAGGTTGTTCCTCCTCTGAGTCACGCTCTGCCTGTGATGGCCTTGGCAATGGTGGGGGGCTGTTTGGCCCAGGCCTATGCTTGTCCTGCTGCAGCTGTTTTCGCAGGATCATATTATGTAGCATAGCACATACCATGACAATTTGGGTACATGTAGTTGGTGAGTACTGCAAGGCTCCACCAGATGTGTCCAGGCACCTGAACCATGACTTGAGCAGCCCAAACACACACACTCTATTACATTACGTGTTTGTGCATGTGCCTCTTTATGGCGTTCCTGTTCAGGTGTTTGTGCGTTTCTGATGGGTGTCATCAGCCACGGCTCCAGTGCATAGCCAGCATCCCTACTAGGTGACCATGTGGGATGTCACCATTGGCAAATGTCTGGTACAACTGCGTCAGATGCCAGATATGGGAATCATGGTAGCTTCCAGGGCAGCCAGCACACACATTCAGTATTATGCCCTGGGCATCACACATGACCTGGCAGTTGATGGAGGGCCCTTGCGGTTGAAGTAGACCCTACCCCGCTCGCCAGCTGGTGCTTTGATGCATATGTGCGTGCAGTCTACTGCACCCACTACCTCAGGGTATTCCACTATTTGCTGGAAGAGATGCATATTGCTGGCCAATACCTCATGGGAATTAAGGAAATATACATGATCACCGACATATGCTGACATGGCATACAGGAACTGGTGCAGTACCCTGGATGCTGATGCCTGTGATATCCCCATCATATCACCGGTTGGTCTCTGGAAGGTACCTGTTGCTAATATTCTTAGGTCAAAACATACCTTGGTTTCCACTGGTATGGGTTTCCCTTTGTTGGTTCTGTGTGTGAGGCATGGCCTGCACAGCTCAACAATTTGCTGCAGGAGGTCTCTGTCCACTCTATAGCGCTCCACTATCTCCAGCTCATGTAGCCCCTGGTAGGTTACCCTGGGCCTGTACACTCTTCTCTGTCTCCTCACTGTGGGTTGTCCAGCAGCATTTCCATTGTCACCACCCTCAGCATGTTGCATATGTCTTCTTATAACAGCAATGGCAGCCCGTAACATTTCTTTGTCTCAGTAAAGCTTTTTCATTTTTCACTTCTATTAGCTTACTGCAGTGTCTGCTGTGAGAAAAATAATGGACTGTTGTTTGCAGAGTTTTAAGTGCTAGGCTGGGCTGGGCTAGTGTACTGCCTGTGTAATTGCCTGATTCTGATTGTTTTCACATGCTAGATCTGTTAGTACTCCCTGGTAGCTTCCTACTATTTGTTGTGCTTCCTTTTTCCTTTTTGTTTCCTCAGGGGGGCAGCACCGCACACACAAGTGCAAACATGTTCACAGCAGCTCACACGCACACACACATGCTTACACGGACTAAAACTTACTTATTCAAGTTAAAATGCGCTCACACCAGAGCAAACGTGCTTACAACTCTTTAAACAGCCTTATGCATGCTTACTCCGGCTTAAACACGCGCACTCATGCTTACACGTGCGCACTCTGTCTTACTTGGGTTTACAGGCGTGCACACATGTGCATACCCACTCAGCAAGAAACTTTGGTGTTATCCATGGCATACACCTTCCATTTCTTGCCTTTACCTAGCCTACCTGTTGACACACATCTTTCCATGATGTGTAAATGACAGCTGACACATGCCACTCTGCTCCAATGAGCTTCACTTCTTTCATACATACCCTACTTGTGATGTCACCTATCTTCTACTCTGTTACTCCCCTTATCCTACTCCTACACTCCACTGACTGTGCTCATTTGCTATGTAAACTTGCGATTCATTATCCTAACCCTCCTTTGCATAGGATTGCCTACTAATGCTTGGTTACATCTCTTAGACTGAGCTTCCCCCCTTAGCAACCTCTACTCTTTGGCCATGTTGTCTTCAGCCTGCCATTCCCTTGCATTGTACATTAACAATTTAAATAAGATCCACATTTGTGGGTTTTAATTTTTAGTTTTCTGGTTTTTAGAGTGCAGCCTGTTTTCGTGCGCTGCTCTATGCTTAAACATCGGAAATCAGAGAAAAAAATTTTTTTTTTCATATTGCATTGGGAAACATTGCCAAATGGCCATATATTTGACCATTGGCATGCTTCCTGCACTGGATGCAACCTTTATTTGGAGCTGTCATGGCTCCGTTTTGCTATTTGCAGAATGGTGCTCAGTTGTCAACTGAGTACATTTCTGCAAATAACACTGTTCTTACTCGGACAGGTTTGGGTTTCCTGAATCGCAAATCTACCTCATTTGCATGCCTTTCACCTGCAATTCAGGTAATTTGCATATCCCAGCCCTGTCCACGTAAGAGCCATTTTAGGAGCTCTCTTGCACGCCCCTGCAGGCTGTTCCTGGATCGCTCGTCGGACATGATGGCTGCATGGAGTCTTACTCTACTCTTAGACTCCATGCAAGCCATCGTGAATCCAGCCCCCTATCTATTAATAATTTAGTCATCTCATCTGTTTGTTGTTGAAAAAGGTCGATGTCAGTATTCAATCGACTTACACATTTCATCTGGGACTTTATTATTCCCCTAAAAATGTGGGGAGCGTGCATACTTTTTTATGTAGATATTTATTACCATGTATAGTTTTTTTTGTATACAGTAGCATGTATATAAATACCATCAAAATACAAAGTCACATCCAAAAAATGTATTTTGTTTAAAGAGTAGTCCATAGAAAATTAAAAAAAAAAAACAGTACTACCATTAAACATTTCAACATAATCATCCAATTCATTTTTGCTGCCTTTCCATATAAAAAATACATCATCTACAAAGCATTTAAAAAAGCAGATTTTGTCTGACATGGGTACAATGCTATTAAAAATAGTTTCACATTCCCAATAGTCTAAGACCAGTGTTGCATAGGTATTAGCCACCAAAGTACCCATAGCAACACCAAATATCTGGTGGTAGTACTTATTGTTGAATGTGAAAACATTATTTTCAAGGACCACTTCAAGTAATTCACACATGGTTTCAATACGACGTCCATCTAGTAACCCTCTTTCACATAACATTTTTCTAATGTCTGCTATTCCATATTGATTAGGAATTACAGTAAAAATGGACTTAATGTCCATTGTGACCATGATGAAATTGGTTACATCTATATCATAAAACCATGTGCACAAACTAGTTAAAAAATCAGGAGTGTCCTTGATATAAGTTTGTACATGTTTCAAATAAGGTGAAAGGCAATGCTGTAAGTAAATTGAAATGGGCTCAGTGAACCAACTACGTCCAGAGACAATTGGTCTCATGGGCGGGTTTGTAAGTGGCTTATGTATTTTGGGAAGGCCATATAAAGCCGGTAAAACAGGTGCAGGTACTGTAAAATAACTAAATTTATCTAAATCAATACCCTTCATAAGCTGTAGGTCAAAAATTATCATGTTTACTCGGCTTATCATTTGTTTAATGTCTAACCCAGATATTTCAACAAAGGTATCCCCATCAGTCAACAGTGCAGTCATACTAGAGAAATAATCCAGTCTGTTCATTAATACAGTCGCACTGCCCTTATCAGCCTCTTTTATGATTATTTCATCATTGTTCTTCAGTGTTGTTAAGGCTATGCTTCCATCACTAGTTAGATTATACAGTTTACCAATTCACCCTTTCTCATACAATTCTCTAATTTGTATTTCACAAACATTATTAAATGCACAAACAATTGGATGACTTATAGGGATAAATGTACTCTTTCATTTACATGCAACTTTCTGTATGTTCAAAGTATCACAAAAAGTTAATTGCAAGTCCAACTCTCTGCAGAATAATTTAAAGTCAGTTAGTGCATCAGTCACTGTGTCCAAATCGGCCGGTATAAAACTTAGTCCCTTTTGTAACAATAATACAGTAGCTGGAGTAGTTTCATAATTTGAAAGGTTAAAAATAGTTTTAAGTGCAGATGTACTCACTTCTGTATCTTTTAGTTGGAACGGGGCCTGCTCTGACTCCTTTCTCTCTTCTTCTGTGCTGGACGCCCTCTTGATATGCTCTGCTGTCTTTCCTGCACTTGTTCCGGTAATTTCAAATGAACAGGTTGCTGGGAGGACTAAAAAGCCAAATGGGTATCTTTATTTTGTGAACCAGCCAATCATTGAGTAGAAGGTAAGACATCCAGGGTACTATGCTCATTGATAGGCTTAGAGACCAGTCGTTCTCTGCTCATCAAGCTAGTGGATGATCTGACTGCTTTGACAGATGTTTTGTTACATTAATTATGTCCAATGTGTCCATTAAGTCCTGTGTTTGTCCATGTAAACTGCTAACATTATTAGCAGTATTTCTCAATGGTTCATAGGAATTTTCTTTAGGCCATGAGAAGATATGGTCGGTATTAAAATCATTAATATCTCTCTTAAGCTTACCATGCTTAAGACCTTCCATTTTCACATCACATTTATGCAATCTATCTAACATTTTATCATATTCAACAGTATGTAAAGCAAAATTAGGTAACAGAGAGATGTCACTTTCTTGTGCAACTATCTCCTGCACAATAAAGTCCCAGAAGAAACGTTTAAGTCGATTGAATACTGACATCGACCTTTTTTGACAACAAGCAGATGAGATGACTAAATTATTACTAGATAGGGGTTATGATACCAATATGATTACATCTTTTTATAATTAAATAGCTGGATTACGAGATGGTGATGCTAGCCCATACTTCAGGGACAGAAGAAATACTACTGAAGCAACATCCACTGCCCTGATACTCGCACACAACTTCAATATGTAACAACATATAATAGAACTACCTTACAAATGCAGAAGATTATTTCTGATAATTGGCCTATATTACAGGTATTACCAGATCTAAGGAGATTTATTGATTTTACACCTAGGTTTGCATATAGAAGTAGTGCCAACTTGAAACAACAATTATGTTATACACATATAAACTATGAACCTATGAACCTATGAACATGTTATAAAGATATAAAGGGGAACATGAATTTGACTAAAATAAAACAATATGGTTGTTTTCCGTGCTATAATTGTTGTTGCTGCACTTATACTGATAAAGATGTGAATAATTTTGACACATCAACTGGAAAAAGATTTGAATTCAAATGTGTTGCAACCTGTAATAGTATTAATATTGTGTACCTGGCTACGTGTAAAAAATGTAAACGTTTCTATGTAGGTAAGTCAAACGGAAGACTTAAAGACAGAATAACTGAACATAACTCTGATATTAGATGGAAGATTCTAAGAAATGCTTGAGCAAAGCATATAAATGAGACTAACTTAGAGCACGGTTTCATGTTTAAAGTAATTGGAAATGTAACTAAGAATAACAGATGGGTGATATGAATACGAAACTAGAACTGAGTGAATATAAATGGGTACTCCTTCTATCTGCAGATAAATTACCTGGCCTAAATTAAATGGTATCAGTGAAACCTGTTTTAAAGACAAAACTGTTTACATTAATTTTTCATGTATTTATTTCATTATATATCAGGATTTATGCGATATTTTAATATGTATTTTTTTAAAAAAATGTGGTGTTTCTTTAATAATATGTGATGACTTTTATTGGCTGTGACAATTAAGGTTTATATAAATTATTTTTTTTTCTCAAATAACTTTTTATTAAGTTTATAACACAGTAATAAAACAATACATAGGACAATAGGCAGAGATGCACAATATAAGAATGTAACAGTTTTATACATGAAGAAATAAATGTGGTGAACTGCAAGTACAGAACAAACAAACACTAACAACCCAAATACAACTATACATTATTTACAAAGACAAAAGGTATGGTATAGAGGAAAGGTTAGAAGAATAAGAGTACATATAAGGGAAGATATGGGATCTCCAGCTAAAACCCATCCATAAAGCAAACCAATGCCATATTATAAGAGATCAGCTAAAAGTGAAGTTAATCACCTAGTATTAAGTCTAACAAACAGTTCCAGACTTTTTTAAGGTAGACTTTTTTCTTAGGCCCCTTAATTATGAACTTGTGTGCTGAAATATACTTCATCGCCAACTCTTTGAAACCGTTCCATGAAAGTTTGGTACGGTCCAGCCAGTTCTTCGTGATATAAAATTTAATAAGGGAACAGATAATAATGAGAACATGAAGTTTTAGTTTAGGTACCTTAATGTTAGATATGTGGAGTATCGCCATTTCTCAGGAGAGGTTAGATTTGTGGTAGCCCATTTTCTCCAGGCGAACTTTTAAGGAGCACCAAAGTTTGTGGGTGTGCTTGCAAAACCAGAATATATGTAAGATATCAGCCCTTGGAAAAGAGCAACAAGTACAGGAAGGAGAGTTTTTCGGGTCAAATTTGTTAAGTCTGGAGGGCGTAAAGTAAGCGTTATTATAAATCATCAATTGAGTGTATATAAGTTTCTTGAAAGGGAATAGCTCTAGAGTAGTTTTTATGGCAGAGATTTTATTTTCTACAGTAATCAAACTATCCTGATTATCCCAATAATCCAAGAATAAGCATACCGAGTTGTGCAGTATGGAGTTTATGAGAGCGTATGATTTGGATAGCATCTTGTCGGAGCCAGAGATAGTGGATAAGATCTCGCCAAGTGTAGAGATATCTTGAGTATTAACATTAGAATTTGTAAATTTAGAAGCAATTATTTCTCTTAATTGGCGTAGAATAGTTGTATATCTATTATTCATTTGAAAGATCTTATAAGTCAGGAATAGATTTATCTTCATATTTAAGGAGATCCCAAACTAAGATGTCTTTAATAAGTAGGAAATCAGAGAGGTCAATCAGCAAGTTGTTAATTTTAAAATTACAGTTAAGATGCAAAGGTTTAAGATGTGGTAGAGTTTCCTCTAAGTTAATGGATTTTATCAAATTTTGAAATATTTTGATTTTCTGTTTTAAAGTAGGGGAAATCTTATATTTATTAATAGCAGGTGGGGAAAGAAATGGAAGAGACTTCGGATTCATTTTGTTAGTAAGGACATGCTGGTACCATAATTTCATCCATAATGGAGAAGTGTTATAGGTATCCGGGCTGAGATTCGAGATAGTTAATATTCTATTTGCACAAATGATCGCATAATAGAGGTGGACGTTTGGCAAGTTTAGACCTCCTTTTGTCTTAGGGTAAGAAAGTTTGGCATAAGATATTCTAACTGATTTTGGAAACCACATAAATTTTGCTAATTCTTTGTTAATCCTGGAGAGCAAGGTGTTAGAAATATTAAGATTCGAGGCATACAAGTGGTATAGAAGTCTAGGCAGAACATTCATTTTGATAACCGCTGCTTTAGATAGCAGGGAAAGATTTAATAGCTTCCAGCTGTGGAGATCTTGGAGAATTTTGGACCAGGTTCTTAGAAAATTATTTTGAAGCATTGAGGCTTGATTATGTTCAAAATATATGCCCAGGTACTTGAGTTTGAAGATAGTGTCAAAAGGCGTATCTGGGAAGTAATTAGATTTGTGGTTTGTCTGATTTATAGGGAAGATATGTGATTTTTTATGATTAATCTGATAGTTAGAAGATCTAGAGAATGTGTCACTAGTTTTTATAATTTTATCCAGATCTGAGTTAGGGTATTGAAAATATAAATTAAGATTGTCTGCAAATGCCGAAATCAATATATTATTATTTAGAACTCTTGGGATTGAGTGATGAGTGTTTTGAGCAAGATATAGGAAAAGTGGTTCGATGAAGAGGTTAAACAGAAAGGGGGATAAAGGGCAGCCTTGCCTCGTCCCATTTGTAATCTTAATTGGTTTAGATGCATTTTTATTTACATATATAAAAGTGGAGGAGTTTCCATAAAGTACCATAATCATATCAGAGAAGGCTTTAGGAATCCCAAAGTGAGTTAATGTGAGGAATAGAAAGTCCCAGTTTACTCTGTCGAATGCTTTAGAGGCATCTAGTGTTAAGGCATATATCGGGTTCCTGACTTATTTTGTCAGATGGAGTAGAGAATCTAGTGTTAAAGTATTATCTCAGGTGTGTCTGTGACTCATGAAGCCTGCTTGGTCTGGATAGACTATAAAGGGCATAATGTTCTTGAGTCTATTTGCTAATACTCCTGATAGAATCTTAATATCAACATTTATTAAAGAGATGGGTCTGTAGTTGTGGGGATCAGTTTTGTGTTGGATGTTTTTTAAAATCAAGATGGTTTTCGAAGTATTCCAATGTAAATACGAAATATCATTTTTTTATAATACAATTAAATATCTTTAAAAGAATAGGGGAAATTGTCAAGCTAAAGACTTTAAAGAAGTTGGTAGTAAATCCATCAGGGCCTGGAGATTTATCTAATTTAAGATTAGAAATAACCTGTTGAATCTCTTGGAGCTCCAAAGGAGCAGACAGCATGGATTTTTGATTTTCATTCAGAGAGGGGAATTTGATAGAATTTAGGAAGTTTGCCATATGCGAAGTAGATGATTTTGCAGTCTTAGTGCAATAGACTTCAGAGTACAGGGAATGAAATAATTGTAATATTTCTGAGTCAGATCTGTAGATTTTATTTTGGTACTGTAACATGGAGATTCTAGAGGAATACTGCTTTGTTTTTATAATCCTGGCAAGTGTCCTAGAAAGAATTTGTGCCCATTCTGAGTAAGTAGCAATACGTTTTTGTTCTTGCAGAGAGTAGCTCTGTTGATGTAGTTCTAGTAGTTCTTTTTAGGTATCATTTAATAGTTTGTTTACATCGGGGTCTGGGCTTAGCCTCTGTTGCTTTTCCAAAGTAGAAAGTTTTTTGGTCAGATTCATCCCCTTTGCCTTGTTGAGCTTTTTATAGTATGATGCCTTACTTATTAAAAAGCCTCTCAATTTGGCTTTAGGCTGCCCATTGGATATTCATAGGTATATCTAGGTAATCAAGATTGGTGTCAAGGTCTAATAATATCTCTTTTGTCTCTTTAATTATATCTCTATTGTGTATTAAGTTATTATTTAGAGTCCAATTGCTGCATGGGGAGTTTGAAACTTTCCTTGTACTAAACGTAATATTGAGAGATATTTTTGCATGGTCCGAAAAAATCTAGGCTGTATGAAAAATCTTAAATTAAAGTTTGTTAAGGATTCGGAAATTAAGAAAAAGTCCAGACGTGACCAAGCGTTATAGCACTTCGAATAATAAGTGTATATTTTTTCTTTAGTTGAGATCTCACTAAAAGCTATTGTATCTATAAGATTAAAATCAGATATTAGTTCCCCAAGAGCTATGGAGACTTGAAGATTATATGAGGAGGATTTGCTTGTACAATCTACCATAGGATCTAAGACTGCATTCCAGTCACCCCCTACAATAATTTGGTAGTTTTGAAATGTGTGAAGGATATTGTTTGGCTCCGTTATAAAGATTTGCTGCTGTGAACAAAGCCCATATATATTTAAAAAAAGAACTGGTTTGGTAGAGTTCAGAAGGGTGGAGGTGAAATAACACCATCTGCCATTTTTGTCTGAGTTTACCTCCTTAATTATCCCTTGGAATTCTTTCTTAATTAAGATGGCAACCCCCTTAGAATTAGTACAATCACCTGCCGCAATAATAGACCTTATCCATTTCTTTTTTAATTCCCTTGACCATTCTTCTTTAAGCAAGTAAGTTTCCTGTAAAAAACAGATGTTTGCTTGAGATTTAAACAAAAGGTGTAACAGGAGCCCTTTCTTAGCTGCATTACGTAGACCTCTAATGTTCCAGGACTCTATATACCAAGCCATCCTTGCTTACGGCTGTTTGTTTAATATAATTAGGTTAAAGTATAAAGTCTTGTAATTATATGACATCGGGAGATGATTTAAGAGGAAAAAAGAAAATAAGTATAAGACATAATGTATATGTATGGGTATAATATTGGAGTGGAGATCCCATTAATATTTCTAACCTGAGAGGTCAAACAGAACCAGAGAAATGAGGCATACCATTCTTTCAAACATAACCCGGTGCCTAGCCACCCAAACCCCTTAGGTGAAGGAATACAAGAGAGTTTAAAATAACAACCTGTTTTTATAACAAATAATAATACCATAATGTGAATACAGAGCCTTAATGATGACCTGGAAGAATCATTAAAAACAACTAACAATATTTTACATATGTACAAGAATCTAATCATCCAAAATCTAGTCACACTAGAACCCTCTAGGACTTCACAAAAGCTTCCTAAAATGGTTGGGATAAAACAGGACTGAGTATCAGTCTAAAGATAGTATGTGAAATGGGAAGAATGAGAGATAAGTAAAAGTAAAATAGAATACATTACACAGGCAACGAGAGGTGCTAAAGTTATAAATGAGTTTGCTACCGTTAGAATAAGGAGCTTAAAATATGAATAGATAGTGAGTAAATATAGTGCGAGACATGAAGAACAGAAGTCAGGCTTCCATAGTGCATCACAATGTGTGTACAGGCTATGAGCCTGAGTTGATATCCGTATTAAGGCAATCTTAGTATAGCCTAGCGTGCAGACTGGGGAAGAGTAACAGGGAGTAATAGAGTCACATTTATGTTTAAAGCAAGTCTAAGTAACATAAAGATGGGCTGAGACAGAACAAGTAAAGGCATTGAGTGCCCTGACAAAGAAAATTCACTTCCTGATAAGGAATTAACCTTAGCAGAAACGTTCTAATTAACCAATTACACTTGTTTTAGTATCATAGGAGTGAATTATCTAGTAGCTATAAAACATCTAATGTAGTGTCTACACATCCAATAACATCATCAGCACACAACTAAGTATGTATAATTAACGGAATTAGGCTGATGACGAAACAGTTAAATCCGTGTAAGCCTGCGATGCAGGCGAAGAGAGATCATTGATGAGAGAAGTATCCATACTATAGGGCTTTTGCCATGTAAAGCTGTAGAATAGCCACGCCATAAATGACCCACCGAGACCAGCAGAGTGGTGTATGACAAAACCCTGTCTGTTGGAATGTGAACATCGGGATAATTACCCAGACGTTTGGATGCAGGAGTGGCATGTTGTTCACAAGCCTTAGCTGTTTTAGACAACCTTGAGTTCTTAGAAGGTAAGACACCCAAGCTCCATATTTCCAACTTCGAGGGTTGTGCAGCGATATTGCTTTGCTTTAGTTTACAATCTAACAAATTTTCTGATTGATGGGCTGCAGGCAGATCGTAACGGTAAGGAGATTAAGCTCACCTCCATATCCAAATCTGTAGGCAATTGTAAATAGCTGCCAGATGTGCGAGCATGGCTGGCATCACAAGGATAGATCAGGCCTCACTGGACACACTGGATAAGGGGGAAGATTCTATGTGGGAGCACTAGGAGTCACTTCGAGAAAGGGACCCTCTGGGTCTTAGTAAAAAGCTACTATAGTTCCCAGCGTTCTGAGATAACCAAACTAAAAATGCACAAATATAAAATGCCAGGATTCTGTAAGATAAAAAGACGAAGCTAAACATCTGTTCACAGTGTCAAGCCAGTAGACAGATAGGCAGTCGCAAACTTTTTTGAGCCATACTGAGTTGGCAGATGTATGGGGCATAACGCGGAAGGGATAAAGGACATCTCTACATCACAGGGATAATAGTTGAAAGCTTTAAGAAAAGCTTCTTTTGCTTCACTAGTAGAGCTTGCAGTAAATCTTGACCCATTGTGAAGAAATATAAGGGTGTTCGGATATCTCATTTGAAACTTGATGCCTTATTTTATGAGATCTGCGCAGAAAGGAGCTAGCTTCTGCCTTTGAGATTTTATTAAGAGAGGTAAATCTTGAGCGAAGGATATCTTGTGCTTGCTCCAAGTGAAGGATTTATGTTTTTTTGGCCATCAGGAGAATTCTTTGGGTGTCTTGGTAGTTTAAGAGTCTTGCATAAACTTGGCGCGGTAATGTAGAATCCTGATTTTTGTGAATGGCGCAATGTGCTCTCTCTATTATAATATTAGAGGTGCCACCATCAGTGTGAAGCAGTTGTTCAAATATTTGTTTAGTGATTTTGAGTAAATCTTGATTGTCTACAGTTTTAGGGAGACCTCTAATTAAAATATTGTTGCGTCGGCTCCTTGCCTCAAGGTCCATTAGTTTTGTCTGAAGTTCCGTGATGAGAGAAGACTTGGTACCCAGCTCCTCTGACAGAGTTTTAATACGAAATTAATTTGACTGTGTTTATTGCTCAAGAGTGTCTACTCTATCAGCGATCTGGTTAATAGTGCTTACAAATTTGACTAGTTGTTCAGAGAATCCTTGAATTGCTTGTTGAATAGGTTGAAGTGCTTGTCGGAGTTCTTCCATGTGGAAATTAGATTCCTCTTTGGATTTGGAATTAGTTTTTGTGAAATCCGTAGGTTGTTTATTAGTTCTCAGTCTTTTCGATTCTGTCTCTTTTTCTGGTGAAAACGAAGACAATGTAGCCTTTGTAGTTTGGGTCTCCATGGAATCAAGTTCCTTTGCCATGTCTGGAGCGGCCTTGGTTATCAGGATAGACAGGTTTATGAGCTAGGCCCTTGTATACACGAGGTTAGAGTCCAGGAATGGGATTAAATTCAATTATAGTCTAGTTACAGTTCAAAAGATACATGAGCCAGTAGCTTGAAAGAATGCTAAGTTATCTTCTCCTTCAGAAATAATTACTGGTATACTTAAGCAAGTATTATCCTTAGAAAACCGAAACTGAGGTGAGGAGCTTAGTGCAGAGGATGCTTACTAGTCGACCACCATCTTGGAATCCCTAAATTGTTTTTAGTAGGTGTATTGAGTTAATACTGATGAAGGGTGTTTAACCTGAAAGCTTTGTTCTTATGATTAAACTATTACTCTACTCAGTTCATTTTTGTTCTATTGAGCTTTTAGTTTGAGCTGTGTTTCACTTATATCTGTGATTGTTTTGTTTGTTATATCACAGTATCAGGATTTAAGGCATTTTCTCCTGCCTACAGTCCGATTCTTCTCACAGCCGCCTTACAGCTTTTTGCTGTACTTCCAACCAGATATGAGCCGTACTTTCAATGACCTGTTGGGACAGAATAATCCGTTGTTTTCCCTCACTGTCTTACAAGATGGTATATAACAACAAACAGAGAGGGATGTTGACCCAGATTTTGCCACATTGCTAAAGAAGTTGGAACATAAACTTGAGAAATATAAGGTACTACAGTGGCAGCACTTCAGCTTTAATGTAAATTTACAGCTTGATAGTGTACCTAGGGGTTTGAGAATACTGAAAATGTCCTCGTATGGCAATACACACCCCATACTTCTTAAGAAATGACAAGAAATTAATATTAAGCTGGGTCTTGAATATATTAACCTAATTAATTACTTTTTTTCTGATATCGAAAAACAAATGCAACAGGAGATAGTTGCATAAGAAAGTGACATCTCTTTGTTACCTAACTTTGCTTTACTTACTATTGAATATGATAAAATGTTAGGTAGATTGCATAAATGTGATATGAAAATGGAAGCTCTTAAGCATCATAAGCTTAATATAGATATTAGTGATTTTAATACCGGCTATATCTTCTCATGGTCTAAACAAAATTCCTATGAAGCATTGAGAAATACTGCTAAGAATGTTAGCGGTTTATCTGGACAAACACAGGAGTCAATGGATACATTGGACATAATTAATGTAACAGAAACATCTGTCAAACCAGTCAGACCGTCCACTAGCTTGACGAGCAGAGAACAACTGGTCTCTAAGCCTATCAATGAGCATAGTACCCTGGATGTCTCACCTTCTACTCAACGATTGGCTGGTTCACAAAATAAAGATACCCATTTGGCTTTTCAGCCCTCCCAGCAACCTGTTCATTTAAAATTATCAGAACAAGTGCAGGAAAGAAAGAGGAGCATATTGAGAGGGCGTCCAGCACAGAAGAAAAGGGAAAGGAGTCAGAGAGGGCCCCGTTCTAACTACAAGATGCGGAAGTGAGTACATCTGCACTTAAAACTATTGTTATCCTTTCAAATTATGAAACTACACCAGCTACTGTATTATTGTTACAAAAGGGACTGATGTTATACCAGCCGATTTGGACACAGTGACTGATGCACTAATTGACTTTAAATTATTCTGCAGAGAGTTGGACTTGAAATTAACTTTTCATGATACTTTGAACATACAGCAAGTTGGATGTAAGCGTAAGAGTACATTTATCCCTATAAGTCATCCAATTGTTTGTGCATTTAATAATGTTTGTGAAATACAAATTAGAGAATTGTATGAGAAAGGGCGAATTGGTAAACTGTGTAATGGATGCAGAGCCTTAACAACACTGAAGTATAATGATGGAATAATCATAAAAGAAGCTGATAAGGGTAGTGCGATTGTATTAATAAACAGACTAGATTATTTCTCTAGTATGACTGCACTGTAGACTGAAGGGATACCTTTGTTGAAATATCTGGGTTAGACATTAAACAAATGATAAGCGGAGTAAACATGATAATTTATGACCTACAGCTTATGAAGGGTATTGATTTAGATGCATTTAGTTATTTTACAGTACCTGCACCTGTTATACCGGCTTTATATGGCCTTCCCAAAATACATAAGTCACTTACAAACCCATCCATGAGACCAATTGTCTCTAGACATGGTTGGCTCACTGAGCCCATTTCAATTTACTTACAGCATTGCCTTTCACCTTATTTGAAACATGTACAAAGTTATATCAAGGACACTCCTGATTTTTTAACTAGTTTGAGAACATGGTTTTATGATACAGATGTAACCAATTTCATCATGGTCACAAAGGGCATAAGTCCCTTTTTACTGTAATTCCTAATCAATATGGAATAGCCACCATTAGAAAAATGTTATGTGAAAGAGGGTTACTAGATGGACGTCGTATTGAAACCATTTGTGAATTACTTGAAGTGGTCCTTGAAAATAATGTTTTCACATTCAACAATAAGTACTACCACCAGATATTTGGTGTTGCTATGGGTACTTCGGTGGCTAATACCTTTGCAACATTGGTGTTAGACTATTAGGAATATGAAACTATTTTTAATAGCATTGTACCCATGTCAGACAAAATCTGCTTTTTTAAATGCTTTGTAGATGATGTCTTTTTTATATGGAAAGGCAGCAAAAATTAATTGGATGATTATGTTGAAATGTTGAATGGTAGTACTGTTTTTTTTTAAATTTTCTATGGACTACTCTTTAAACAAAATAAATTTGTTGGATGTGACTTTGTATTTTGATGGTATTGATATACATACTACTGTATACAAAAAACCATGGTAATAAATATTTACATAAAAAAGTATGCACACTCCCCACATTTTTAGGGGAATAATAAAGTCCCAGATGAAACATTTAAGTCGATTGAATACTGACATCGACCTTTTTTGACAACAAGCAGATGAGATGACTAAATTATTAATAGATAGGGGTTATAATACCAATATGATTACATCTAATTATAATGAAATAGCTGGATTACGAGATGGTGATGCTAGTCCATACGTCAGGGACAGAAAAAATACTACTAATAAAACATCCACTGCCCCTGATACTCGCACACAACTTCGATATGTAACAACATATAATAGAACTACCTTACAAATACAGAAGATTATTTCTGATAATTGGTCTATATTACAGGCCTTACCAGATCTAAGGAGATTTATTGATTTTACACCTAGGTTTGCATATAGAAATAGTACCGACTTGAAACAACAATTATGTTATAAAGATATAAAGGGGAACATGAATTTGACAAAGATAAAACATATACTTTTCTATGCTATAATTGTTGTTGCTGCACTTATATTGATAAAGATGTGAATCATTTTACACATCAACTGGAAAAAAATTTGAATTCAAATGTGCTGCAGCCTGTAATAGTATTTATATTGTATACCTGGCTATGTGTAAAAAATGTAAATGTTTCTATGTAGGTAAGTCAAACATAAGACTTAAAGATAGAATAATTGAGCATAACTGATATTAGACAGAAGATTCTGACAAATGCTTTAATAAAGCATATAGATGAAACTAACAGAGCATGGTTTCATGTTTAAAGTCATTGGAAATGTAACTCAGAATAACAGATGGGCGATATGAATACTAAACTAGAACTGAGTGAATATAAATGGATACTCCTTCTATCTGCAGATAAATCACCTGGCCTAAATCAAATGTATCACCGAAACCTGTTTTAAAACAATGACAAAACTGTTTACATTAATTTTTCATGTATTTATTTCATTATATATCAGGATTTATGCAATATTTTAATATGTATTTTTTTTTTAAAAGTGGTGTTTCTTTAATAATGTGTGATGAATTTCATTGGCTGTGACTTAATTAAGGTTTATATAAATTGTTTTTAGTAGGTGTATTGAGTTAATACTGATGAAGGGTGTTTAACCTGGAAGCTTTGTACTTATGATTAAACTACTATGCTACTCAGTTTGTTTTTGCTCTATTACATATATATTGAGGCCTAGTCGAGAGAGTTTATCTATTATACCTGAATGGGGAATAGTATCTAAGGCCTTAGCTAGGTCACGGTAGGTGCTGTACACCATCTTCCCCTCATCTATGGTATTGGTGACTGCCTCAAAGAAGTCAACCAAATTTAACAGGCATGACCTCCCCTTAACAAAACCAAACTGTGTGGGATCAAGTGTCTGGAGGTTGCCAATGTCCTTGTTTATGAGATCCATGATAATCCACTTCATGGCCTTGCAGATCAGGCTAGTTAGGCTGACGGGTCTATAATTTCCTGGATCGGTGGATGCTCCACCTTTGTGCAAAGGGACAACAATAGCTGTCCTCCACTCAGCTGGGATGAAGCTGGTACTCAGGCTTTCATTAAATAGGGTGACTAATGGTGCTGCAAGATTCTGCCTGAGTTCATTTAAGATGCACCTGGCATGTTATTGGGTTCCATGGATACTGTATTTTTTGCCTTTGAGAGGGCAATGATGACTTGTGTCCTAGAGATAAGGGGAGGGGACAGGTACTGTTTTACTGATGGGAGGTATAGACGAGTGACGTTATCACTGAACCTGTCTGCCAGCAGGTTGGCTATATCTACAGGGTTTGTGAATGTGGTGTTGCTGACCACCAGTTCTGAGCAGATCTGTGTGCTTCCCTTGAGATTGCAGACATACGTGAAGAAAGCCTTGTGAATGTCTTTAGTAGATGTGGCCAATTTGGACTCAATGTTTGGTTTGGAAGATTTCACTAGTGCTCTTAGTTGCTTGTTCAGGTCAAGAAGAGATTGCTTCCAATTAGACACCTGCTCCTTTTTGGTCCTGGAAAGCAATTTTCTCCTTTTATTATAGAGTTTATTAATTGCAGATGTCCACCAAATAGGTTTACTCTTCCTTGAGGAGGAGGATTTTGTCCTGTCTGGTATTCCTGATTCCATGCAGCTATATAAATGCTCATCTAGTACTTTGGTGTAAGTTTGGACATATGTGCCAGTATCTGTGGATGGGGAAGGGGCTGTGAAGGTTTTTATACCTTCCCTCAGGTGGTTGTAATCAGCTTTGGAGAAGTTGTCTTGTTTGACCCTAGCTAGGGGGTGGTTGGGGGAGATAGTGACTTCAAAAGTAACTGCTTTGTTGTCAGATCTTACCAGGGATGATAACACTGTAGGGATGATGCAGTTGTTACTCATATTGGTTGATACCAAGTCCAAGATATTTCACCTCTTGTGGGGGTGTCAGCCAACTGGTCCAAGGCATTTGCATTGACGAAATTCAGGAATCTCTGAGCATTAGTGTTTTGGCATGAATATTTCTTCCAATCTATGGTTGGATAGTTAAAGTCACCCAGAATCAGGGTAAAGGGTTGAATCTTGATAGATTTGAAGAGGTCTAGATAGGTGGAGTGGGCATCTTGAGTCAGAGTAGGAGGCCTGTAGCTAGCTATAATTTGAATAAGGGTCTTGTCAATTGTTAACTGCACCTGGAGTATTTCCTGTGCATCATACTGTTCGACCAGCCTAGAGATGTGTAGGTCTTTTATATATATTGCAACTCCACCTCCTTTTGTTTGCTGCCCACAACTTGGGGTCTGAATGAATGATAGAATGAGTAACCTGGCATGACTGGGGCACTCTTCACAGCTTTAAACCAGGTTTCTGTGATTGCACAAATGTCAGCTTCTTCCAGGGTTAAGACTGCTTGCAAGGAGTGCAGTTTTCTAGTGTTTAGCAGCATGACCTTTAATTTACGTTTTAATAAAATTTTCATGTTGGTAGTCTTGACCTCATGGTATTGCCTAAATGTTAGTTTTGGTGGATGTGTGGGTAAGGATAATGTAGGTATGTCACTTTTAGTGGATGCATGGGTAAGGATAATGTCGTTGTGTCTGTTGTGGTGGGCAAATGGGTAAGGATAATGTAGGTATGTCAATGTTTGGTGGATGAATGGGTAAGAATACTGAATGTATGTCACTTTTGTTGGATGGATGGATGGATGGATGGATGGATGGATGGATGGATGGATGGATGGATGGGAAAGGATAATGTAGGTATGTCACTTTTCAAGGCTAGATGGGTAAGACTAATGTAGTTATGTCAGTGTTGATGAATGCACGAGCAAGGATAATGTAGGTATTTTATTTTTGGTGGATGTGTGGGTAAGGAAATTGGAAGTATGTCACTTCTGGTGGATGGTTGGGAAAGGATAATGTAGGTGTGTCACTTTTGGTGGATGGATGGGTTATGATAATGTGGGTATGTTACTTTTGGTAGGTGGATGCAGAATAGGTTCATAGATTAGTACTAAGCTAACTGCACTGGCAAGCCATTTTAAGCCCATCCAATTGTCCTTTGTGAGACTCAAACCCTGCACCTTGCGTTTGTAAGGCAAGCACCTTAATCATTATACCACCCTAACAATGATTCATATGTTAGTACTAAGCTAACTGCCCTTGTGAGCCATTTTGAGCTTAGCCAATTATCCCTTGTGAGACTCAAACCCTGCACCTTGTGTTTGTAAGGCAAACACCTTAACCATTAGGCCACCCTCCCATCCCAGATAATGTATCAGTTTTATTGGATGGATGGGTAAGGATAATGTATGTATCTCAGTTTTGTTGGATGCATGGGTTAGGATAATGTAGGTATGCCACTTTTGGTGGATGCAAGAGTAAGAATAATACAGATATAAGTAAAAAAACAAGGTGAAACTATGACTGAAAAATAACCTATGAACACTTTTTCTTAGCAATTTCACTCTCTTTAATGTTTCAACAAGAACTTCATCAGAAAAGTGTATGTAACACACACACACACACACACACACACACACACACACATCCCTTAAAAAGACATTCAAATAGTCATGTGATAAGGACAACCAATGCAAACAGTCTAAAAATGGGCTTTTCCCCAAAATTATAACACTGTTGGTTACTATTCATTCATATTCTAAAGTGCATGGACTTACACTTGGTTAAGCAACACTACTTGTTATGAATTGATTTATGACTAAAATACCATAAAAAATCTCATCTTCAAATCCTTTGTCTTAACAAAAAACACATGATATTAATTGATTAACTTAACCAGGCAGTTGATCGGCATTTACCCGAATCTACCAGAGCATCTCTTTACACTCTAGTAGTGTCTTGAAGTCACCACTAGAATCCTCAACAGAAAAAGAAACTAATACAAAAACAGAACATTTCTTGAAATCTTTACCTGTAACAGTGTGCTTAGCCAAAGCATTGCAGATGTTCTTGATGGCCGACAAGTCTTTGTAGATTCTTCTTTTTAAATGCATAATAGTTTTGCCTATATAAAAGCAACAGCATGATTCACAAAGAGCTGCATACACCGCATGGTTGGATGAACAGTCATATCCCTCTCTGTAAAGAGACACTCTGGCAGATTAGGCTGAATGCCAAAAAACTGCCTGGTTTAAATGAATCAATTAATATCAAGTGTTTTTTTTACTAAGACAAAGGATCTGAAGATGAGATTTTTATGGTATTTTAGTCATAAATAAATTGATAACAAGTAATACTGCTTAACCAAACTTAACTGCATGCACATTACAGCATGAAAGAATAGTAACCAATAGTATTATGATTTTGGGGCAAAGCCCACTTTTAGACTGTTTGCATTGGTTGTCCTTATCACATGATAATTTGAATGTCTTTTTAAGGAGTGTGCATGTGTGTGTGTGTGTGTGTGTGTGTGTGTGTGTGTGTGTGTGTGTGTGTGTGTGTGTGTGTTTCACAAATGTTTCTGATGAAGTTCTTGTTGAAACATTAAAGAGAATTAAAGTGCTAATAAAAAGTGTTCATGGATTCTTTTTCAGCCACAGTTTTGCCTTGTTTTTTTTTAGTTTTTCAGTTGTTTAGTTATTTTTGATGGCATAATAATACAGGTATATCACTTTTGGTGGATGGATGGGTAAGGACAATGAAGGTATGTCACTTTTGGTGGATGCTTCTGTAAGTTTTATATAGGTATGTGACTTTTGGTGGACGCACTGTTAAGGATAATGTAGGTATGTCACTTTTGGTGGATTGGGTGGGTAAGGATAATGGAGGTATGTCACTTTTGGTGGATTGGGTGGGTAAGGATAATGGAGGTATGTCACTTTTGGTGGATGGATGGGTAATGATAATGTAGGTATGTCACTTTTGGTGGATGGATGGGTAATGATAATGTAGGTATGTCACTTTTGGTGGATGCATGGGTAAGAATAATGTAGGTAGGTTACTTTTGGTGGATACTTGGGTTAGGATAATGTAGGTATGTCACTTTTGGTGATGAATGTGTAAGGATGATGCAGGTATGTCACTTTTGGTGAATGTATGGGTAAGTATAATGTAGGTATGTCAATTTTGTGGATGGATGAAGAAGAAGAATATAGGTAACTCACTTTTGTTGGATGCATGGGTAAGGATAATGTAGGTATGTTACTTTTGGTGGTTGTATGGGTAAGAATAATGTAGGTGTGTCACTTTTAGTGGATGGATAGGTAAGGATAATGTAGGTATGTCACGTTTGTTGGATGCATGGGTAAGGATAATGTAGGTATGTCACTTTTGGTGGATGGATGGGTAAGGATAATGTAGGTATGTCACTTTTGGTGGATGATGGGTAAGGATAATGTAGTTATGTCACTTTTGGTGGATGATGGGTAAGGATAATGTAGTTATGTCACTTCTGGTAAATGCATGGGTAAGGATAATGTAGGTATGTCACTTTTGGTGGATGGATGGGAAAGGATAACATAGGTGTGTCACGTTTGGTAGATTGACTGGTAAGGATAATGTAGGTATGTCACTATAGGTGGATGGATGGATGGATGGATGGATGGATGGATGGATGGATGGATGGATGGATGGAAGGATCGATGGGTAAGGATAATGCAGGTAAGTCACTTTAGTGAATGTTTGAGTAAGGATAATGTACGTTTGTCAGTATTAGTAGATGGATAAGTAAGGATAATGTAGACGTCACTTTTGGTGGATGCGTGGGTAAAGATAATGTAAGTGTGTTCTGCTTAGTAGATGCATGTGTACCATTAATGTAGGTGTGTCTCATTAAGTGGATGCATGGGTAAGGATAATGTATGTATGTCACTTTTGGCAGATGCATGGATAAAGATAATGTATGTATGTCACTGCTAGTGGATGGTTCAGTAAGCCTAATATAGGTATGTGACTTTTGGTGATCGCATTGGTAAGGATAATGTAGGTATGTCACTTTTGGTAAATAGGTGTCTAATACTACTGTAGGTATGTTATTTTTGGTGAAAGAATGGGTAAGGATAATGGAGGTATCTCAGTTCTGGTGGATGGATGGATGGATGGATGGATGGATGGATGGATGGATGGATTGATGGATGGATGGATGGCTGGATGGATGGGAAAGGATAATGTGGATATGTCACTTTTGGCTGATGGATGAGTAAAACAAATGTAGTTATGCCACTTTTGTTGAATGCATGGGTAAGAATAATGTAGGTATGTCAGTTTTAGTGGATGGATGGGTAAGGATAATGTGGGTATGTCACTTTTGATGGAGACATGAGTAACGATAATGCAGGTATGTCACTTCTGCTGAATGCATGAGTAAAGATAATGTAGGTATGTTCCGTCTGGTGGATGCATGGGTAAGGATAATTAAGGTATGTCACTTTAGGTGGATGCATAGGTAAAGATAATGTACGTATGTCGCTGTTGTTGGATGCTTTGTTAAACATAATGTAGGTGTGTGACTTTGTTGGATGGATGGAGAAGGATAATGTAGGTATGTCACTTTAGGTGAATGGATGGGAAAGGATAATGGGGTCATTATTATAATATCAAAGTCTTAAAACTTTGAATGTTATAATATCGACCCCTATTCAGTGAATGCTTGAAATAGCGAAGCTGCAGAACACCAAATATTTTCCTAGGGGAAAGTATTCGGTGGGCCATTTCTGTGGCTTCTCTATTTCCTTGACTGTGGTGCGAAGGTGATGGACTAGGTTAATGTAAATGTGCGAACAGACCGAGATAAGATGAGTGTGCAACAGTTAGGGCCCTTAGGGATAGGGAGTGGGTAAGGTGAGTGTGCCATAGTTGTGGACCTTAGTGTTAGGGAGCAGGTAAGGTGCGTTTGCGATAGTTGGGGACCTTAGTGTTAGGGAGCAGGTAAGGTGAGTGTGCAATAGTTACAGACCTTAGAGATATGGAGCAGGTAAGGTGAGTGTGCGATAGTTAGGGACCTTAGGGTTAGGGAGCAGGTAAGGTGAGTGTGCAATAGTTACGGACCTTAGGGTTAGGGAGCGGGTAAGGTGAGTGTGTGATAGTTAGGGACCTTAGGGTTAGGGAGTGGGTAAGGTGAGCATGCATTAGTTAGGGATCTTAGGGTTAGGGAGGTTAATGTAGGTATGTCACTTTTCATGGATAGATTAGTATGGCTAATGTAGTTATGTCATTTTTTGGTGGATGGAGGGGTAAGGATGATGTAGGTATGTCACATGTAGTGGAAGGATGGGTAAGGATAATATACGTATGCCACATTTATTAGTTGGATGGATGGATGGATGGATGGATGGATGGATGGATGGATGGATGGATGGATGGATGGATGGATGGGAAAGGATACTGTAGGTCTGTCACTTTTTGTTGATGCATGTGACTGGATAATGTAGGTATGTCACATTTGGGGAGGCATGGGTAAGGATAATGGTATGTTTTCTTAGGTGGATGCATGCATAAAGATAATGTAGGTATGTCACTGTTAGTGCATGCTTGGGTAAGGATAATGTAGGTATGTCACTGTTAGTGCATGCTTGGGTAAGGGTAATGTAGGTATGTCACTGTTAGTGCATGCTTGGGTAAGGACTAGCGCTCTATATCAACACACATTAAAACATCCTCAGGCTAGGTTTACCTTTATGGTTATTGACCGCATTTCTGGAGATAGAACCAATAAACAGGGCTGGCATGGGTCATTGGACCAAAAGGAGAAATACTGGATTACTACATTGGGGGGTTTATTTCATCCCGGATTGAATGACCATCTATAGGAGAAGTTGGTCACAGGAGCAGTTTGCTATTTGATAACATTTATGTTGATTCAACTGACTCCACCAAGTGGAATATATTTCTTCAGGATACCCTATATTTAGCTTCTTGGCTGGTATTGATTATGAGCCCTACTTTAATTATACATAGCATATGGATCATTTGCATGTTAATATATTGACCAATTTGATTCAATGTGGTCATATAAGCTTTACATAGCCTTTCACATAGTATCTCAATTAGTTCCACATATCTATATACTTGTCTAGATCTTGATGGTTAGGAATTTGATATTGATTTTTATTTTTTATTTTTCAATACTCAACCCAAGATTCTTAGCATGGACCATACAGAATGTATAATGGCATACATAAACTTAATATAGGTGTATATTTACCTTATTTCCGGCATATATATGCCTTTGATTTCCCCATTGTTCGGATATAAAATGTTCAGGCATCTTACCCCAAATACCTGATATGCAACATTTTTGGTGCCTTAAATGAATAATTGTTGAACAGCTAAAGACTATTGCTATTGATAAAATATGGGTATATGACAGGATGGATAGACTATATTATGCAAACAAGTGGCTATATTTCATGAACACATTTTTTCGGGATGTTCATGTTAATTCTTAGGACTGTTCTTACTATTTTCTCAGATAAGTTATTGATATATAGCTACATTTACTAGTATATTATCAGTCTTGGCAGCTAACGATATATGTTATGGGTTTAATCTTTGATATGAGATTTTCATTGTGGTTGTTGCTGATTTGTATTTATTATTGACATTATTTTTATTTATCATTTTTATTTTTATTTTTATTTTAGCCATTTTTGTACACCCATATACATTTATACAAGTATAGTTATTATGATTTCTTAAAATATATGTTTCATTTTTTATCAATTTTGTCAGTCCATGTAATTTGAGCATTACACTTTTGGTGCTTTTGATGGAGATTGGATTAATAGCCAGGGTTTATGGCTATTCAAACACTGTCCTTTACTAATATGAGCATGAGAATGGTTATACCCCAATATTATTATAACTTTTCAATTCTGTGTCTGCACCTCTTTGGGGTGGTTCACCTTACATTTAGGAATGACTTTATTAATATACATAGTACCCTTGTATTTTCTACAAAATGAAGATGTTTCAAACTTATTAATATTCATGAGCAAATGATTGTGATTGGCTCTGGATAAGTATTTATAAGATGATTAAAATGTAACTTGACTACATTGTGTTACACTGAAGAAGGCTGTTTGCCGAAACTAGTCTGTTATGGACACAAGTATTTAATAAATTTATTGAACTCTGTGCTGCCTTGCTGGTCTATTTGGTCAATTTGGATACATGGTTTGGACCGTGCAAACCCCCTTGCATAGGACTTGGTACGTGCTGCGATAATGCAGGTATGTCACTGTTAGTGCATGCTTGGGTAAGGATAATGCAGGTATGTCACTGTTAGTGCATGCTTGGGTAAGGATAATGCAGGTATGTCACTGTTAGTGCATGCTTGGGTAAGGATAATGCAGGCATGTCACTGTTAGTGAATGCTTGGGTAAGGATAATGTAGGTATGTCACTGTTAGTGCATGCTTGGGTAAGGATAATGTAGGTATGTCACTGTTAGTGCATGCTTGGGTAAGGATAATGTAGGTATGTCACTGTTAGTGCATGCTTGGGTAAGGATAATGTAGGTATGTCACTGTTAGTGCATGCTTGGGTAAGGATAATGCAGGTATGTCACTGATAGTGCATGCTTGGGTAAGGATAATGTAGGTATGTCACTGTTAGTGCATGCTTGGGTAAGGGTAATGTAGGTATGTCACTGTTAGTGCATGCTTGGGTAAGGATAATGTAGGTATGTCACTGTTAGTGCATGCTTGGGTAAGGATAATGCAGGTATGTCACTGTTAGTGCATGCTTGGGTAAGGATAATGTAGGTATGTCACTGTTAGTGCATGCTTGGGTAAGGATAATGCAGGTATGTCACTGTTAGTGCATGCTTGGGTAAGGATAATGTAGGTATGTCACTGTTAGTGCATGCTTGGGTAAGGATAATGCAGGTATGTCACTGTTAGTGCATGCTTGGGTAAGGATAATGCAGGTATGTCACTGTTAGTGCATGCTTGGGTAAGGATAATGCAGGTATGTCACTGTTAGTGCATGCTTGGGTAAGGATAATGTAGGTATGTTACTGTTAGTGCATGCTTGGGTAAGGATAATGTAGGTATGTCACTGTTAGTGCATGCTTGGGTAAGGATAATGCAGGTATGTCACTGTTAGTGCATGCTTGGGTAAGGAAAAGGCAGGTATGTCATTGTTAGTGCATGCTTGGGTAAGAATAATGTAGGTATGTTGCTGTTAGTGCATGCTTGGGTAAGGATAATGTAGGTTTGTCAGTTTTGGTGGATGCACGGGTAGGGATACTGTAGATATGCCACTTTTGCTGAATGCATGGGTACGTATAATGTGGGTATGTCACTGTTGGTGGATGGATGGGCAGTGATAATGTAGGTATGTCAGTTTTGGTGGATGCATGGGTAAGGATAATGCAGGTATGTCACTTTTGGTGGATGTGTGGATAAAGGTAATGTGGTTATGTTCTGTTTGTTGGATGCATGGGTACTGATTATGTAGATATGTTACTTTTGGTAGATGTTTTGGTGAGGATAGTCTAGGTATGTCACTTTTGGTGGATGGATGGGTAAGGATAATGCAGGTATGTCACTGTTAGTGCATGCTTGGGTAAGGATAATGTAGGTATGTCACTGTTAGTGCATGCTTGGGTAAGGATAATGTACGTGTGTCACTGTTAGTGCATGCTTGGGTAAAGATAATGCAGGTATGTCACTGTTAGTGCATGCTTGGGTAAGATTAATGCAGGTATGTCACTGTTAGTGCATGCTTGGCTAAGGATAATGTAGGTATGTCACTGTTAGTGCATGCTTGGGTAAGGATAATGCAGGTATGTCACTGTTAGTGCATGCTTGGGTAAGGATAATGTAGGTATGTCACTGTTAGTGCATGCTTGGGTAAGGATAATGCAGGTATGTCACTGTTAGTGCATGCTTGGGTAAGCATAATAGGTTCATAGGTTCATAGGTTCATACTAGGCTATCTGCCCAAGGGCATTTATAAGCCTAGCCCATAGTTATTTGGCTTTCGCCACCCCTTTAGTTTGAATAAAACTATGCCTATTATTTTGCTGTGCCTCTGTCAAGCAGTGACACTGAGTGCATGCTTGGGTAAGGATAATGCAGGTATGTCACTGTTAATGCATGCTTGGGTAAGGATAATGCAGGTATGTCACTGTTAGTGCATGCTTGGGTAAGGATAATGTAGGTATGTCACTGTTAGTGCATGCTTGGGTAAGGATAATGCAGGTATGTCACTGTTAGTGCATGCTTGGGTAAGGATAATGTAGGTATGTCACTGTTAGTGCATGCTTGGGTAAGGATAATGCAGGTATGTCACTGTTAGTGCATGCTTGGGTAAGGATAATGCAGGTATGTCACTGTTAGTGCATGCTTGGGTAAGGATAATGTAGGTATGTCACTGTTAGTGCATGCTTGGGTAAGGATAATGCAGGTATGTCACTGTTAGTGCATGCTTGGGTAAGGATAATGTAGGTATGTCACTGTTAGTGCATGCTTGGGTAAGGATAATGCAGGTATGTCACTGTTAGTGCATGCTTGGGTAAGGATAATGCAGGTATGTCACTGTTAGTGCATGCTTGGGTAAGGATAATGTAGGTATGTCACTGTTAGTGCATGCTTGGGTAAGGATAATGCAGGTATGTCACTGTTAGTGCATGCTTGGGTAAGGATAATGTAGGTATTTCACTGTTAGTGCATGTAGGTATTTCACTGTTAGTGCATGTTTGGGTGAGGATAATGCAGGTATGTCACTGTTAGTGCATGCTTGGTAAAGATAATATAGGTATGTTACCTTTGGTGGATGCATAGGTAGGGATAATGTAGGTATGTCACTGTTGGTGGATGGATGGGTAAGGGTAATGTAGGTATGTCACTTTTGATGGATGCTTGGGTAAGGATAATGTAGGTATGTCACTTTTGATAGATGCTTGGGTAAGGATAATGTAGGTATGTCAGTTTTGGTGGATGGATGGGTAAGGATAATGTAGGTATGTCACTTTTGGTGGATGGATGGGTAAGGATAATGTAGGTATGTCAGTTTTGGTGGATGCATGGGTAAGGATAATGTAGGTGTTTCTCTTTTTGGGAGGCATGGGTAAGGATAATGTAGTTATGCCACTTTTGAAGTATGCATGGGTAAGGATAAATTTGGCAACTTCCATTTGTATGATGCATGTATAAAGATAATGTTGGTACATCACTTTTGATAGATGCTTGGATATGGATAATGTAGGGATGTCAGCTTTGGTGGATGAATGGCTAAGGATAATGAAGGTATGTCACTTTTGGTGGATGGATGGGTAAGAATAATGTAGGCATGTCACCTTTGGTGGATGCATTGGTAAGGATAATGAAGTTATGTCACTTTTGGTGGATGGATATGAAGGCATATTGTAGGTATGTCATTTTTTTGTGGATGCATCGGAAAGGAAAAAGAAGGTAAGTCATTTTTGGTGGATAGATGGGTAATGATAATGTAGGTATATCACTTTTGGTTGATGGTTTGGTAAGTATAATGTAGCTATGTCACTTTTGGAGCATGGATGGGTAAGGATAATGTCAGTATATCACTCTTGGTGGATGCATGGGTAAGGATAATGTAGGTATGCCACTTTTGGTGAATGGATGGGTAAGGATGATGTAGGTGTGTCAGTTTTGGTGAATGGATGGGTAAGGATAATGTTGGTATGTCACTTTTGGTGGATGGATGGGTAAGGATATTGTAGGTATGTCATTTTTTTGTGGATGCATGGGAAATGAAAAAGTAGCTAAGTCACTTTTGGTGGATGTATGGATAAGGATAATGTAGGTATGTCACTTTTGCTGGATGGATAGGAAAGGATAATGTAGGTGTGCCACTTTTGGTGGATGCATGGCTATGGATAATGTAGCTATGTTTTGTTTGGTGGATGCATGGGTTAAGATCGTGTAGATATGTAACTTCTGATGGATAGATGGGTAGGGATAATGCAGGTATGTCACCTTAGGAGGATGCTTGGGTAAAGATGACATAGGTATGTTGCCATTGGGGGATGCTTGGGTAAAGATGACATAGGTATGTTGCAGTTGTTGGATGCATTGTTAAGAATAATATATGTATGAGAGTCTTGGTGGATGTATTGATAAGGATAATGTAGGTGTGGCACTTTTGCTGGATGGAAGGATAAGGATAATTTAGGTATGTCACTTTTTGTGGATGAATGGGTAAGGAAAATGTAGGTGTGCCACTTTTGGTGGATGGATGGTAAGGATAATGTAGGTGTGTCAATTTTGGTGGATGGATGGTTAAGGGTAATATAAGTATGTCACCTTTGGGGGTGGATGGGTAATGATAAAGTAGCTATATCACTTTTGTTGGATGTGGATTAATGTAAAGGGTAATGTAGGTATGTTACTTTTGGTTGATGGATAGGAAAGGATAATGCAGGTGTGCCACTTTTGGTGGATGCGTGGCTATGGATAATGTGGGTATGTTTTGTTTGGTGGATGCATGGGTTAAGGTAATGTAGGTATGTCATTGTTGGTGGATGGATGGGTAAGGCTAATGTAGGTATGTCACCTTAGGTGGATGCTTGGGTAAAGATGATGTAGGTATGTCACAGTTGGTGGATGCTTTGGTAAGAATAATATATGTATGTGACTCTTGGTGGATGTATTGGTAAGGATAATGTAGGTATGTCACTTTTGGTGGAGGCATGGGTAAGGATATTGTAGGTAAGTCTGTTTTGCTGGATGGATGGGTAAAGATAATGTAGGAATGTCATTTTTGGTGGATGGATGTGCAAGGATAATGTAAGTATGTCAATTTTGTTTGATGCGTTCATAAGGATAATGTAGGTTTGTCACTTTTGGAGGATGGATAGGTATGTTTAATGTAGGTATATCACTCCTGGTGGACATATGGGTAAGGATAATGTAAGTATTTCTCTTTTCAGGATGCATAGGTAAGGTTAATGTAGTTATGTCACGTTTGATGGGTGCATGGGTAAGGATAAATTTGGTATGTTCCGTTTGGAGGATGCATGTATAAAGATAATGTAGGCATGTCACGTTTGGTGGATGGATGTTCAAGGATAATGTAGGCATGTCAATTTTGGTGGATGCTTTTGTAAGGATAGTGTAGGTTTGGCACTTTTGGTAGATGGATGGGTAAGTATAATGTAGGTATGTCACTCTTGGCGGACACATGGGTAAGGATAATGTAGTTATGTCACTTTTGATGGATGCATGAGTAAGAATAAATTTGGTATGTTCCATTTGGAGGACGCATATGTAAAGTTAATGTAGGTTTGTCACTTTTGGTGGAAGAATGGGTAAGGATAATGAAGGTATGTCACTTTTTGTGGATGGATGGATGGATGGATGGATGGATGGATGGATGGATGGATGGATGGATGGATGGATGGATGGATGGTTGGATGGATGGATGGGAAAGGACAATGTAGGTTTGTCACTTTTGGTGAATGCATGTGTAAGGCAAATGTAGACATGTCACTTTTAGTGGATCTTAGAGTAAGGATAATGTATGCATGTCACTTTTAGTGGATCTTAGAGTAAGGATAATGTAGACATGTCACTTTTGGTGGATGCATGAGTATGTATGTTGTTAGTATGTCAGTTTTTGGTGAATGCATGGGTAATGCTATTGTAATTATGCCATGTTTTAAGGATGGATGGGTAAGGATCATGAGGTATGTCACTTTTGGTGGATGTATGTGTAATGCTAATGTAATTCTGCCATGTTTTATGGATGGATGGTTAAGGATAATGAGGGTATGTCACTTTTGGTGGATGTATGGGTATGGATAATATGGTTACCTTCATTTGACTGAAAGTTCATTTGACTGACAATCATTTGACTGAGACCAAATGACTGAAACTTTATTTCACTGACACTTCATTTGACTGACAGTTCATTTGACTGACAGTTCATTTGACTGACAATGAGTACTGGCAGTGTGTAGAGCATTGTAAGGCAAGTAAAAGGTATATGTCCTTTTCCCCAGTGTAGTGTGACTCTGAAGTTAGTATATATTGCTAGAGGGGTGTGGGGGGGAGCATAACACCCCACATAGTTTGATGTTGTATTCTCTGCTTGTGGTTTTATATTGTCTAATAAACCCAAACTAGGTGGGGAGCTGTGCCCCCCACTAGTCTATATTATAACATCGAAGTCTTAAAACTTAGAATGTTATAATACCAAACCAATTCCATTGAAAGAACATAAAATTGAACAGTCAGAATAGCGATTTTTTTCTCAGGGGAGAAAATTTGCTGTTCCGACACACATACACACAACACAAGCACACCAAAATAAATGATCCACCACATAGACTTTACAAAACCCTACACTAAACCATATATACACTACTAGCTATCCACTTACCTTAACCCAACCCTAACCCTAAGATCCATAACTACCGCACATTCACCTTTCCCGCTCCCTAACCCTAAAGCCCCTATCGCACACTCACCTTTACCACTCCCTAACCCTAAAGTCCCTATCGCACACTCACCTTACCTGCTCCCTAACCCTAAAGTCTGTACTGCACACTCACCTTCCATTCTCCCTAACCATAAAGCCCCTATTGCACACTCTCCTTACCTGCTCCCTAACCTTAAGGTCCCTATCGCACACTCACCTTCATTTGCACTCTTACCTTAACCTGGTCCATAACCTTCGCTCAACAGTCGAGGAAATAGCAAATCTGCAGAAATGGCCCACCGAATACTTTGCCTTTGAAAGTTTTCAATATTTTCCAGCTTCGCTATTTTCAGCGTTCGGTGCATAGGGTTCAATATTATAACATTCAAAGTTTAAGACTTTGATGTTATAATGTAGACCCTCCCCCCACAACCACCCAGTGTGGGGGGGCTGTGCCCCTCCACCCCCCAACTATATATACTAACTCTAGGGTCACACTACAGTGGAGAAAAAGACATATTCCTTTTACTTGCCTTACAATGCTCTAGACACTGCCAGTACTAATTGTCAGTCAAATGAACTGTCAGTCAAATGAAGTGTCAGTGAAATGAAGTTTCAGTTATTTGGTCCGACTAAAATGTTTTGACAGTCAAATGAACTTTCAGTCAAATGAAGGTAACCTGGATAATATAGGTATGTTTTGTTTGGTGTTTGCATGATAGTGTAGGTATGTCACTGTTGGTGGATAGATAGTTAAGGTTAATGCAGGTATTACACCTTAGGTGGATGCTTGGGTGAAGATGATGTAAGTATGTCACAGTTGGTAGATGCTTCAGTAAGAATAATATTTGTATGTGACTCTTGGTGGATGTATGGGTAAGGATAGTGTAGGTATGTCACTTTTGGTGGATGCATGGATAAGGATAATGTAGGTATGTCACTTTTGATGGATGGATGAGTAAGGAAAATGTAGGTATGTCACTCTTGGTGGACTCAGGGTAAGGATAATGTAGGAATGTCACTTCTGGTGAATTCATGGGCAAGGATAATGTATGTATGTCAGTTTTGGTGGATGCATGGATAATCATAATGTAGGAATGTCACTTCTGGTGAATTCATGGGTAAGGATAATGTAGGTATGTCACTTTTGGTAAATGCATGAGTAAATATAATAAATAAATAATGTTCCTCTTGGTGGATGTGTGAAGATCATGAACGAATATCACTGTTGGAGGATGCCTTGTTAAGGCTACTGTAGGTATATCAGTCTCTGTGGATGCATGGATTAGGATAATGCAGGTATTACCCTTTTAGTGGATGCATGGGTAAAGATAGTGTAGGTATGTTCCATCTGGTGGATATGTGGGTATGGATAATATAGGTGTGTCACTTTTGGTGGATGCATGGCTAAGGATAATGTAGGTATGCTTTATTTGGTAGATGCATGGGTTAAGATAATATAGGCATGTCTCTGTTGGCAGGTGCTTGGGAAAAGATAATATAGGTAGGGCAGTTTTGGAGCATGCATGGGTAAGAATACTATAGGTATGTCACTTTTGGTGAATAAATTGTTAAAGATAATGAGGTATGTCAATGTTGGTGGATGGATGAGTAAGGATAATGTAGGTGTGTCACTTTTGGTACAAAATTGGGTATGGGTAATGAAGGTATGTCACTTTTTGTGGATGGATGGATGGATGGAGGGATGGATGGGTAAGGATAATGTAGGTATGCTACTTTTGGAGGATGCATGGGTAAGGAAAATGTAGACATGTCCCTTTTGGTGAATTAATATGTACAGATATTGTAAGTATGTCAGTTTTGGTGAATGCATGGATAATGATAATATAATTATGTCACTTTTTATGGAAGGATGTGTAAGGATAATGTAGTTATGCCACTTTTGGTGGATGGATGGTTAAGGATAAAGTATGTATGTCACTTTTGGTGGATCCGTGGGTGGGTAAGGATAACGTATGTGTGTCACTTTTGGTGGATGAATTGGTAGGGATAATGCAGCTATGTTACTTTTGGTGGATGGAAGGGTAAGGATAATGTAGGTATGTCACTTTTGATGAATGTATTGGTAATGATAATGTAGTTATGTCACTTTTTGTGGATGGATGTGTAAGGATAATAAAGGTATGCCACTTTTGGTTAATGGAATGATAGATGGGAAAGGATAATGTAGGTATGTCACTTTTGGTGGATGGATGGGTAGGCATATTGTAGGCATGTCATTTCTTGGGATGCATGGGAAAGGAAATAGTAGGTAAGTCACTTTTGGTGGATAGATGGGTAATGACAATGTAGGTATATCACTTTTGGTGGATGCTTTGGTAAGGATAATGTAGGTATGTCACTCTTGGTGGACACATGGGTAAGGATAATGTAGCTGTGTCAGTTTTAGTGACTGGATAGGTAAGGATAATGAAGGTATGTCACTTTCAATGGAGGGATTGATGGATGGGAAAGGGTAATGTAGGTAAGTCACTTTTGGTGGATGGATGGGTAAAGATAATGTAGGTATGTCATTTTTGGTTGATGCATGGTTAAGGATAATGCAGGTATGTCACTTTTAGTGAATGGATTGATGGATGTATGTCACTTTTAGTGAATGAATAGGTAAGGATAATGAAGGTATGTCATTTTCAGTGGATTGATTGATGGATGGGAAAGGGTAATGTAGGTAAGTCACTTTTGGTGGATGGATGGATAAGGATAATGTAGGTATGTCACCTTTGACGAATGCATGAGTAAGGATAATCTAGGGGTGTCAGTTTTGGTGAATGCATGGTTAAGGATAATGTAGCTATGTCACATTTGGAGGATGTATGGGTAAGGATAATGTAGGTATGTCACTTTTGGTGGAGGATGGGTAAGGATAATGTAGGTATGTCACTTTTGGTGGAGGATGGGTAAGGCTAATGTAAGTATATCCGTTTTGGTGGATGCATGAATAAGGAAATTGCAAGTATACAAGGTGTTTTATGTGGTGTTTTGGCTTTAAAAGATATGGCGCTAATTTAATGATTGCCAATTAATGAAAATTAATGAATACATAAAACTAATGGTCGAGATGGAAAGTTTATTCTGATGAAGTCTCCGTAATAGGAGACGAAAGCGCTTAATCGACCACTGTTTCTGTTTTTTGTCTCTGTTCGTTGATGTGAATTTAAGGAATAAAAGTATTTGCGTTTTCATCGAGTGGTCTGCCTGCTTTCATCGATATAAGGAGAACCTTTATTGTGCCGGAGACTTTTGCTTTACTACGAAATTGCAAGTATGTTATTTTGGTGGAATGATGGGAAAAGATAATGTAGGTGTGTCACCTTTGGGGGATGGATGGGTAAGGATAATGTAGGTATACCACTTTTGCTGGATGTGGATTAATGGAAAGAGTAATGTAGGTATGTCACTTTTGGTTGATGGATAGGAAAGGATAATGCAGATGTGCCACTTTTGGGGGATGCATGGCTATGGATAATGTAGGTATGTTTTGCTTGGTGGATGCAAGGGTTAAAATAATGTAGGTATATCACTGTTGGTGGATGGATGGATGGATGGATGGTTGGATGGATGGATGGATGGATGGATGGATGGATGGATGGATGGATGGCTGGATGGATGGGTAAGGAAAATGCAGGTAGGTCACCTTAGGTGGATGTTTGGGTAAAGATGACATATGTATATCACAATTGGTGCATGCTTTGGTAAGAATAATATATGTATGTGACTCTTGGTGGATGTATTGGTAAGAATAATGTAGGTATGTCACTTCTGGTGGTGGCATGATTAAGGACATTGTAGGTAAGTCAGTTTTGGTGGATGGATGGGTAAGGATAATGTAGGTTTGTCACTTTTGGTAGATGGATGGGTAAGATTAATGTAGGTATGTCACTCTTGGTGACACATGGTTAAGGATAGTATTTCTCTTTCAGAGAGGCATGGGTAAGGCTAATGTAGTTATGTCATGTTTGATGGATGCATGTGTAAGGATAATGTAGTTATGTCACTTTTGATGGATGCATGGGTAAGGATAAATTTGGTATGCTCCATTTGGAACATCAATACCCACAAGCAGCTGTGGCTCACCTTCAGTCTCACTGCTACAGCATAGCTTCCTCCCTGAAGTAACCACCTCACTAGTTTTGGCTGCAAGTATGCGATCTGTCTGTGTCTCCCCTAGGCTACCAGACCCACATGCTTGTCTTGAAGCCTGACTACAAGTAACTGTATTAATACATAGTACTACCTCATCAAAATCCTTCCCTCTCAGGACATCTGTAGGATGGCAGTTCGGCACCTCTGTTGTCTCAAGACAACCTGCTATTGGCATTTTGTCTTCCCCACTTACTGGCTTTCTCACCTTTTGTTCCCCACCTTGCCTCTGTGTACATCTGTATGCCACAATGCCCCACTGGTTGCACTCAAAACATTTAACCCTAGGTCCTGGATGTGTATCTGGACTAGTGGCTTCCCCTGCTACTGGCAGATTCTCCTGGGGCAGTCTGGGCATTCCACCATGGGTTCCTTTAGACACATGAGCAGTACTGGTGGTCCCTTTCCTGTGCAGGGATGCCCTGCTTACTAGGTATAGGTCTCCCTTCTTCCCCAACACCTGTGAAGTAGCATATTGTCTATTAGCTAACCAGATCCTCATGTCCTCAGGCAAAGTGCTAAGGGCTTGTTCACTCACCAAAAGTTCTGCCAGCCCTTCAGAAGTGGTGACCTGACATCCACTCACCCACCTATGAAAATAAGTGCTCAGTTCAGCAAAATATTCACACACACTTTCATCTGCCTTGCGTCTATGCTCACAAAACTTTTTCCTATACGTTTCAGATGTTAGCTTAAAAAAATTGTAACAAACATTTCTTAACAGCAGTATAATTAAAACAGTCAATGTCAGACATTTTGGACAAAACAGTTACAGCTTTACCATGGAGAAGGGGGTCAGGAGCCATACCCAGACCCTTTGGTCAACATCATATTGTTTACATACCTTCTCAAACATATGAATGAAACTATCAAAATTATCCCCCTCTGTAAACTGCGGAAGAATTTTACTGACCTTTTGTGCTTCTGGGGACCAGTTACTCCCTTCCCCATTACATCCATCACTCTGATGAAGAGTCAAAATCTCCTTTTCGTGTTGCCTCTGCCTTTCCTTCTCTTCAGCTTCCAGGCATAGCAGTTCCTCATTCTCCTCAGTCTGTAGACATCTCAGTCTCTCTGCTGCTTCTGTTTCTAAACACCTGGCCTCCAACTCAAGTCTCTTTAGCTCCAGATGGATTTTAAGTCCTCTGCAGAAAGGTTGAGCTGTCCATTCTCTGAGTGTTGTACATCTCCACGGCCAGTCTGATCACCCTCCTGACTGCTGTTTTCTTATGCAGCTGTGACCAAAGCTGCAATCATGTCTGCCTTAGTCACGTTTACATGCACCAGTCCACTAGCCTGGCACATCTCAGCCAGCTGGCTCCTTGTCAGCTTTCCATACTCCTCTGTTGACATGCTTGCCTGCTCTCCCTGACTAACTAACCTAACAAAAAAAAAAAACAATTGTGATCTGAACTCTGAGTATTCACTTTCTGTCTGATTTAGAGTACAAAACCACCTTCAGATATCACTGTACACAAGCTACAGGAATTAACACTACCCACACCACTACAAGCCAATTAGTAGTTGCCAACCAATTAATATGTGGGGTGCATATCCCACCATTGCCAAACAATTAATATGTGATGCCCATGCACTGGCCCAGCAATCAAGGATCCTCAATTCTCACCACCAACATCAGTGAGGGGCGTCCACATAGGAGACGATAACAACTACACAGACATAGTAAAGTACAATCTCCCTTAAGAGCACACAGAGATCATAGTCAGTCTGGGGTTTGTTTCTTCCTTTTTCTCCAGATCCTCAATAAGGCTCCCAACTGGCCCAGCTATAGGGTACAGATCTCCGCCTAGTGGGCAAGCTAAAACCTCCAGTACCCTCCCTGTCCAACCAGTGCTTTGTGTCCCTGCCCAAGTAGCTCACACACACACACACACACACACACACACACACACACACACACACACACACACACACACACACACACACACACACACACACACACACACACACACACTTTGAGATATGAGTTATACACAAACACACAGGCACTCCTGGGGAAGGCCAGCACAGATTCTCTAGCTGTGCCCCCTTTTTGCCCAGTCTAAAAGGTAGTACCAGCTGCCACGACCCACTAATATCATCTACTAAAAAGGTCCTTAGCAAAGGGTGTCCATTTATTATTGTGCAATATTATTATCCAAATGGCAAGTGCAACTGAACAGTCAAGGTTTATTTGGAGTGACTTGGACAGTATCACTATATTCATGCAATGTACTCTAGATCTTAAATTATCTCTACACAAAACAGCCACAGTTGAAAGGTTTAACATATTTAATAATAAATAATAAAAACACAAGACAATACTTCTTACTACACAGTGCTAGTCAAAAGTTCAGACACAGGAAAATGCATAAAATAATACAGTAGAATAGTTCTGACATCAGTACAGAAAAAAAAAACTAATCTAATCTTCCTATTCCCTAGAAATATCTAAGAGAAAACCCAGTTCTAAAATAAACTTACATATAGAGCAAAGCAGTGCTGGTGATTTTGGACGTTTTGAAGACAAATGCAAAATGCTATCCCAGGGACTTATGAAGCTTGCGCCAGGCACAGGCATAGTGTAAGCATTCTAATGCCAAATAAGGCCACCGAGCGATTCAGGTATGAGTCGATTCCATGTGCACTACCAGAGTACTCCAGAGCTGCGCAGCTCTCAGCGCATGTATGCTAATCACCCCATGCGCAGTAGTGCAGCATGCAAATGAAGGTACATAATGATTCATGAAGTGGTGCAGGTATAGCGTAAACATACAGAAATGTAAACTAAAAAAAAAGGTTTACATTTTTTCAGAGAACATTGGAGCCATGAAAGCAGACCAAACTTATGTATTACAAAGTTAACATATGCCAATGGCTTAATATACAGCCAATGGCATAAAAAACATGCACAACACATAAAATATAACATTTAATGTCATGGCCAAACTAATGCAAAGTACAACCACAGTACATGTGTGCGGAAATGGGAACACAAGGAAAATATATATAGATGTCATAAAACTGCAATGTAACGCAAATCATGATTTTGCCATAATAGTCAATGGTATGCATGCTACACCACAACCAAGGTGCAAGGGTTGCTAAGGGTCTGTGACAGTGTTTGGCGCAGTAACTAGGAATTAGTAGTCAAAGCCATGCAAATGAGGCAAGTAATACTGAATTGCAGATGCCTTGCCAGCGTAAGGCTGTACCACACAGCATAGCAGTATAACACCGCAGAGTGGCCTGGAGGTATACATGACATCAGGAGAGAGGTGTGCCACCATAGCTGTAAGCTCATTGGAGCATTGCTAATCTGGGTTGCCCATTGCTAAGCAAAGCCGCAGGATAGGGGTGTGGATGTAGCCATAGCTTTGCTTAGCTGAGAGCACACAAGGTGACCGAAAGCACATGTGTACATGGATGACAATGCGCTTGGAACATGGTAAAAGACTGTGCGCAGCATGCACCACAGCTGAAACAGGAAGGTTAAGGGAAGACATTAAGGAAATGCAGCAGCAAGGTAATTGGAGTACAACTGAGTAATTAACACCTATTAACTCACAGTGGGCCATTGACAGTAGCTAACAAGGCTGCTAGCAGCAAACTGCAGAACAGGAAAGGGGAGGTGCCAGATTGCAAATAAAAGAGAACTGTCACAGCAGAACAAAGCAAACCTGCAGTAGATTGGCTATAGAACACATTTCACAACACAAGCCTGGGTTGGGAAAGTACAAAACAAGAAAGCAGGCTGCTGGATGCATGCCTGACAATGGGAGGGGAATTGGTTTGAAAAATGAAGGCAAGGGCAAGAGGTGATCCACGGCAGCCAAGTGTAATTCAACACCAAAGGCCCCACAATAGCAGTACCTGTGGTAAAACCCATAAATAAGATACCAGCTCGGATTGTACATACACACCTTATGACATCATCAGCTTCCAAAGCACAATAGTATAAAGTGTGAAGGCACCTCACACACACTTGTGTATTCCCAAACACTGCACCATTGGTATAAACAGATGGGGAACTTTTAAAATGTACATGTTGGGAGCTGCCATAGCTTTGATTCATCAGCATGTGTTGGAGACTGAAGGTGGTGTGGACGATGATGCTGACAACTACCTCAGGCACCGCAGGAGGAGAAGAGTGTTCAGACCAAGGGTAACCTACCAGGGGCTAGATGATCTGGAGATAGTAGAGCATTACAGGGTTGACAGAGACATCATACAGCAAATCTTTGAGCTGTGCTGGCCAAGCCTCAGAGCCAGAAACAACAACAGAGGGGAACCCATCCCAGTGGACATGAAGGTATGTGTAAGCTTGAGAATACTAGCCACAGGTACCTTTCAAAGGTCAACTGGAGATATCATGGGGATCTCACAGGCATCAGCATTCAGGGTACTCCACAAGTTCCTGGATGCCATGTTACCACATGCCAATGAGCATATATACTTTCCCCGAACTCAGGAGGAGTTGGCCAGCAATATGCGTCTCTTCCACCATGTGGCAGACTACCCAGAGGTACTGGGTGCAATAGACTGCACGCACATGCACATCAAGTCACCACCCAGTGAGCATGGTAGGTGCTACATAAACTGCAAGGGATACCACTCCATCAACTGCCAGGTTGTTTGCAATGCCCAGGGCATTATCATGGATGTGTGTGCTGGCAGCGCTGGAAGCTACCACGACTCCCACATTTGGCATGCCTCACAGCTGTACAGGTATTTGTCAGGGGGGACATCCCATATGGCCACCTTGTGGGAGATACTGGCTATGCACTGGAGCCATGGATGATGAATCCCATCAGAAATGCACACACACCCATGCAAGAATGCTATAATGAGGCACACACACAAATCAGATTCTTCATAGAGCATCTGTTTGGGATGCTGAAATCATGGTTCCATTGCTTGGACATATCTGGTGGAGCCTTGCAGTACTTTCCAGCCACGTGTGCCCACATCTTGATAGTATGTGCCATGCTACATAATATGATCCTGCAGAAACAGCTGCAGCAGGGACATAATGGTGAAGGCCCTCACAGCCCACCGCAGTTGCCAAGGGCACCACAGGCACAGAGGGATTCAGGCCATGAATACCCTGTGCCAGCCCTAGTAGGCAGATGGAGGCATGCCCAGCATGCCCATGCCTTGGCAAAGAAGGAACGTATAGCACATACACTGACATTGTAGGCCCCTACAGACTGACACACTTCTCCACCTGCACACAAAGTAAACATGGATAGTACACACACATGACCACCTGCAAATTGTCATGTATAGGTGGTCTACTGTGTGCATCCTACATAAGCAGCCCTCAACTATTTCACACACAACTGCTATTGGCACAAGATAAGTCAATACCTGAACAGTAAATTAAGCTAACAGCATGTGTTGATACTATATGTATAGGTTCCTAGGTACATCACCCAGAGACTCCCTATGCTGTGGAACAGAATCCCGGTCCATGTGAGACAGAGCACCTCGCTGGCTCTGTTCAAGAGGAATCTTGACCAGTGGATGGGAGATCGTAGGTTTACCTTGGGGATCATATCTGTATCACTGCTGGACAGAGGCACGACAAACTAATGGGTTTAGTATTCTTCAACCTAAGGGGTGGTGAAAGCCACACAACTCTGGCTAGGCTTATAAATGCCCTAGGGCAGATAGCCTATTTTGAACCTATGAACCTATGAACCTATGAACATCAGTAGGTACATGCCTAACTGTCAGAGGCCATTCATAAGCCTAGCCAAAATGTGTCTGCTGTCACCACCCCATTGATTAACTAACTGTCCCTCTGTGGAGCAGATCGAATTGAAGGATCCCTGGGGTGTAACCACTGTTCCCCAACCACTCTGCAAGGATTCCCTGGTGTGTTAATGAGGGGCTCCATATAATGTAATCAGGGATGTAGTTCCAAAGCATGAGGAGTACCCATGACAGGTATCTGTCACCCCAACATTCTCCAGTTATGGTTTTGGCAAGGTGTTGCTCATTACAGTGTGTGGCTCACTGTGACATGGATTCTCATAGCTGGAGCATATCCATTAAGCCTCACTTGGACATACCATTAACAGGTATCATCCATATGTACACCATCTGAGTTACACATTTGTGTGCAGTATGGAGGAACAGCCATAGTACACTCTACATACTAAACACCATAACAATTGTACATATCCCAGATGCCTCAGTGGTAAAGCCACTGACTGTGTCATGCATGGTCCCGGTTCCACGACCTGCAAGGGCTGTTACGTAATTCTGATGCCCCAAATAATGGATGTTGGATGCAGGTCATTAGAACACATTTAAGCACATGTTAGTGGGTTTTTGCACTGGTAAGTGCCTGTAAGCGGCGTTTAAACATGACTACATGGATATGCACAACACAGGTATAACCTTTGCTGAATATCATGCAGATCATGGGCAACGCTGCCCAGAACCACTGAAATGTGCGTTATTTACCCTAGTACTAATAGTGCCTGCTCTGAGAGGTAAAACAACCACTGCCAGGAGTAGAACACACAACCATGTACACAATCATCACAGTAACCTACCACTAAGCTACCTGAGATGTACCAATGGCAGGTGTGTATTGTGACAGGTTAAAACACAAAAGGGCGGAGTTCGGGAAATAGTATACACCGCCATGTACCCAATGAAAGGTGTATTCTCTCCCTCTCTCTCTCTCTCTATATATATATATATATATATATATATATATATATATATATAATATATAGCGAGAAAGAGTGATAGAGAGATATATATCGATATATATATGGATATACATATATATGCAAATATATAGATTTGCAAAACCATGGAGGTACATATAAATAGGATACAACCAAATACCTAATGCTTTACATACTAACGCACGTAATCATGAGGCTTAAAGACCGAAAGACCACAGTACCGAAAAAACAGAACCGCGAGTACTATTATCACGATGTTAAGGTACATTTTGTCAGTGCTTCTGGTGCTGTGGTTCAGGTAGGTACTGTGTGTAAAACAACCACTGAACAGCAAAGGCGAAAGGAAACTCAGCGCAGCAGACTGTCGAAGCTGACTAGGTAATATACTTTTTAACGTATATTAAGTTTATTAAAAACCAACAACGTTTTTGTCCTCCTGTGTTGGAAGACTTCTTCAGAAAAAACACAAACAGACAGAACAAGCTTCTATTAAAACTTTCTGCCCAAAAGTTCAAAAATATTCACCATTCAAAAACATGCACTAATAAAGTACATGTCAAATCTGAGATGTACCAATGGCAGGTACATCAAAGTTCAAAAATATTCACCAATCAAAAACATGCACTAATAAAGTACATGTCAAACTTGAGATGTACCAATGGCAGGTACAGATGTACCTGCCATTGGTACATCCCAAAGCATGCTTTAGCGCGATTTAGCGCGGAGTTGCCACTAGAGCAGCATCGGGCAGTGCCGGTTTAACAAGGTTAAACTTTTTCTGGCTCCATAAAGTCTGTTCTTCATTTTTTCCCTTAGAACTGCTCTACTAGTAACCTAAACAGTATATCCCTTAACTAAAAAGCGCAGCACTTGTTCCTAAAAGCTTTTTTTTTTTTTTTCAAAAAAATCTCAGCACTTGTCTTAAAAGCATCTTCTTTGCAGGTTATGCACTTCTATATTATACAAAGTCCCTCACTTGCGAAACCCCCCCAGGAGTACCCACTTCCTTACTAAGTCCTCTCTTATTCAGTCTCACACCTAACTTCTTAATCTTTCTAGCATGTCGAAGGGCCAGATGCTGGCGTCCTCTCCTGCCCAGTTGGTGAATCTGGGAATATTGAGGCAATGTTACAATTGCCTCATGTACACAGACAACCCTCTCCTCCTCCCACATAACACAAATACTTGTGAGAGATGCAGCTATTTAGCCAAACTGGAGGCTGAGCTCTCTCAACTCAGGACTGGCAAGACCAGACAGGAGGAGAAGGCAACTACAGACACCACAAAACCAGCCTCACATAATGCAACCACACCACTGAATCAAACACATAAACACACAAAGACATACTCAGAGGCTCTGAGTAAAAATTTACCTAAACAGCAGAGGCCTCCAAAGCAGACACCCAAGCAACTGCTACCTCAAGACACACCACAAGCAACACATAAACCACAAAATCAGTGTGCAAAGCAGTCACAGCCCTTAAGGCCAAATACAACACCAAACATACTTGTCATAGGTGACTCCATAGTCAGACACACTGACGTCCCACTCACCAGGCTGAACAAGGAGAGGGTCACAGTAAGCTGCCTATCGGGTGCTAGAATCCGCCACATAACACAAGCACTCAGGTCACTCCACGGCAAGTACAAATATGACACAGTCATTGTCCATGCTGGTGTGAACGACCTGAGATGTACCTCCCTGGACTACATGAAAAGAGACATAGAGGAGCTCTCTGAGTATGTAGCCCAGGCAGGTATGACCCTGACCCTGAGCAGAATCCTTCCTTCACCAAGAATGATGCCACAATATAGAGACAAGATGATCAGCTTTAACAATTGGCTTAATTTCTGGTGCCATTCAAAGGGGATCCAGTGTCTGTCTGCCTGGGATGACATGCTTGACAAGCCACGCTGCTTCGCAAGGGACGGCTTGCACCTGTCACCCCTGGGATTCCGGATATTGGCTAAGGCACTTGCCACCCCCATAGTGCCTTTTTTAGGCAAGGCTCAAATTCTAAACCTACCATCCTAGAAAACAAAAATGGGAAGAAACTGAGGGTAATGCTGCTCAATGCCAGAAGTCTAAATCTCAAAATGCACGCACTTGAGGCCCTTCTCAGTATGGAGAACATCGATGTCTGTGCTGTAACTGAAACCTAGTTCAAGGCTCCTGAGAGCACCCCGGCACTATCAGGTTTTACCTCATATCATGCGTTCCGGCCCCAAAACCCGGACCACACCACAAAAGGAGGGGGTGTATCCATATTCATCAAGGATACCCACACCTCCATGTTGGTGGCAATGCACGAAGCTTTGGAAACCATCCAGGTGCAACTAACCATAGGCAAAACTGCTCTACAATTTGTAGCATGCTATAGGCCACCCTCTCAAACTCAGGAACCCCACACAGCCTTCCTAAAGACACTGGAGGGTATAAATGTATCTCCAAACACCATCATATTGGGTGACTTCAACTACCCGAATATAGACTGGGAACATTACTCAAGCCCTAACTTTCTAGCCCAATGGTTCCTGGAGTTCATAAATTCAAATGTCATGGAACAACTAGTCACTGTTCCCATGAGAGGAGAAAATATACTAGATCTCATTATCACAAACATGGGGACAAAATGCTCCACATTGGAAGTATATCCCTCATTGGTGAGATCTGATCATAAACTAATCTCACTGGAAATCCACATCCCGCCCCCACCCCAAACAAAAAAGACCACAGTAAAGAACTTCTCTAAAGCAAATTTCACACTAATCAAGACTGGTGTGGTATACTTCAAGGCCCCCGAGCCAGTGGAAACCACAACCCAAGCTGCGGAAGCCCTTACAAATGCCTTCTATGAACACCTCCAGGACTGCATGGATCAGGCAATCCTAAATAAAACCAAGACTCTTTCCACCAAGGGCAAACGTCCAGTCTGGTGGACCCTAGCCATTAACAAACTTTACAATAAGAGGAAAAAGCTATTACATGATAGAACAAAATCCATAAAAGGGAAGTCACCCCTGATCATTATTAGTAAAGAAATACGAGCACTCATAAAATCATCCAAGGCCAATTTTGAGAGAAAAATTGCCATAGATTCAAAAGACAATCATAAGGCCTTTTTCAGCTATGTTAGAAACCTGGGTGGAAACTCCCAGATATGCTGAGAATTAGTCCAAAATGATACAAAAATCACTGAACCCACAGACATTGCCAACATACTGGCAGACAGGTTCAGTGCAAACTTCACCCCCTCTCCCCCCCAAAAGGAGAGATAACTATCCCAGCAGAGTGTAGCCTCCCAGACATCTCAAATGTGCAGGTGAAAGCTGCTCTCTCTAAAGCTAAAAACACAGCATCAATGGGACCGGATGGTGTCCCCAGCTGTGTGCTACATGAGCTCAATGAGGAACTAAACCTGCACATAAGGCAGCTGTTTAATCTCAGCCTTACCACAGGATACATGCCCAAGGAGTGGCGTATGGCAACTGTGGTCCCACTCCACAAAGGCGGTGCCTCTATGGACCCTGGTAATTACCGCCCCATAAGCTTAACAAGTCTAGTCTGCAAAGCTATGGAGAGGATCATAATGGAGCTCATAAACAAAGATATAGGGGACTTGCAGACATTGGACCCGACCCAGTTTGGCTTTGTCAAGGGCAGATCATGCCTTTTGAACTTGGTCGACTTCTTCGAAACAGTCACCAAGGCCATTGATGAGGGAAAGGCAGTCCATACAACCTACCTTGACCTTGCAAAAGCTTTCGACACAATACCCCACTCGGGTATTATAGAAAAACTTACCAGCTTAAATGTAAACCCATATGTCACAAGATGGGTTGCAAACTGGCTTAAGGACAGAACCCACAGGGTTAGAGTTGCTGGCGCTATGTCAGACTCCAAGCCGGTCACAAGTGGTGTCCCACAGGGCACGGTTCTTGGCCCCCTATTGTTCGGCATCTACTTCTCAGAAGTACAGGCCAACATAGGAGGACTTTGGCTGACAAAGTTTGCAGATGACTGCAAACTGGGCGCCATAGTGGAAAGTGCATCGGACACAGATATCCTTCAGAGGGGACTCACAGAAACTGATAGCTGGTGCCAGAGCCATGGCCTGAAGTTAAACGCCAAAAAATGTATAGTCATACCCTTCGGGAAAAACAAGGTAACCCCAAGCTACCATATAGGTGGCAATCCACTAAGCACAGAAGAGGTTATTAGGGACCTGGGGACCCAGGTCGACAGTGGCCTTTCTTTTGACACTCACATTGCTAAAGTGGTTAGAAAGACCTTCTACATTGCCCACCTGATCATGAAGGGATTCACATCCAGATCTAGTGAGGTCATTTTTCCCCTGTACTCTTCACTTATCAGACCAATGATCGAGTACAATGCCCCATTCGGGATGTATCTCACCCAACACCTGCAGCAATTGGAGAGACCCCAAAAGTTCCTCACCAAAAGGATAAAGGGACTCCAAAATCTGTCATATGCTGCCAGATTGAAGAAATTCCAGCTCTATTCAGTCGCATACCGTCTGCTCAGAGGTGACCTGTGCCTGACATACAAGGCCATGTCCAACCCGGAATTAATGGACATGCTCCACCTCAAAAAATCCAAATCCACCAGAACCACTAGAGCAAGCGACTTAAACCTTAGCACAGATATAAATAGGACGTGCTGGAGGGATAGATTTATCACCCAGAGACTCCCTATGCTGTGGAATTAAATCCCGGTCCATGTGAGGCAGAGCACCTCGCTGGCTCTGTTCAAGAGAAATCTTGACCTGTGGATGGGAGATCGTAGGTTTACCCCGGGAATCATCTCTGTGTCACTGCTGGACAGAGGCACAACAAACTAATGGGCACAGTATTTTTTCATATAAGGGGTGGCGTAAGCCACAAAACTTTGGGCTAGGCTTATAAATGCCTTAGGGCAGATAGCTTAGTATAAACCTATGAACCTATGAAATATTAAAGGGCCATGCTGAAAGCTTGTTAGAACAACCCAAAACCCACGTAATCAGTAAATGATAAATAAAATAAGTGAAATGCGTGGATACTGGTACAATAATTCCTATTAAATCTAAAAAATTAAACATGTTAAAATTATTAACAAGCAACTAATTACAATAAGGTATCGTTAAAACCTCACACTGATACAAAATAACCTCGAATATAAACGTAGAGTAACAAAATGTTACTAAATGATCAGTGTACAAAAAGGCTAGAAGGAATCAGTACATCTAAACATTATACATGTTTAAATAGTCCTACATTGGTAGTACATGAGGTCAAAAATAATATATATTTTGTGGGTTTTTTACAACAGAGTGTCTATCAAGTTTCCCATCATTACAAGTTGACCAACATGTAGCCATAAAGGAGCGTAAAAGACTCAGTGTTACTATATAACTTATAAGTAAAGAGTCCAAAAATAGTCGATCGCAACTACCCAATATGCTTATAAGTGCTCTTAGATTATAATACGTAAATTAAATGAAAAATAATAAATTATTCATAATCATTAATGTATGCACATAAACATACCGTTCAAAATATATTAAAATTATTTTATTCTATTTATTTTGTTTTGTGTTTTACTTTATTTTGTTTTATTTGTTTAAAAATTATCTCAAGCAACTCTTAAGTTTCAACAGGCAGGTGATGTTACAATTATCGTTTAACCCAGGGTAACTAAAGGCATTCAATAACAGTTGCCATTTTAATTCACGACATTCAAGTAATATCGAAGTTGGTCCCTCTCTATTATCAACCATTAATTGGTCTATAGCCAAAAAACAAAAAGAGTGATCGGGGTTGATATTAATATGCTTAGCTAAGGCATTATCACCTTTATTTTTAGTGATCGCATATGTATGCTCATAGATTCTATCTCGAAATTTGCGATCAGTCTTCCCCACATAAAAAGATTCGCAAATATTACACTTAGCTAAGTAAATAATGCCTTTAGAATTGCAATCAAGTTTATACGTAATTTTAAATTTTCTCCCTCCTACTTCAAAAAAGGTAGTATTTTTGACAAATTTACACATACTGCAAAAGCCACAAGGAGAAGATCCATAAATTCTATTATGTGTTCTGAGTTTTTTACTCTCTAAAAGACTTTTAAGATTAGCACCTCTCCTATAAACAATAAGTGGAGATGGGCCAGTTCTCTCCATTAAAAGGTTGTCCTTATATAACAGACACCAGTTTTTAAACAGAGACTGTTTTATTTGGTCACTGTCATTATTAAATGTTGTAATAAACGACAAGTTATGTCGATTTGAAAGAATTAAATTGACTGTTAAGTGGCTATTAACAGTATGTAATCTGACAAGAGTAGTGGAACTGTTAGTGATGTTGGAGACATCTTGTCTTTCAATTGAAAAATCAGGTGTTTCCTTATTAGGTAAAGTAGGAAGTAGAATAGGTTTAAATAACCCTGACTTACGTTTATTAATAACTTCAGCTATAAGTTCTTGGACCAGTTGGTTAGGGTATCCCCTGCTCACAAACATACTTTGTAAAAGTTGACACTCTGATAAAAAATCTATTTCAACAGAACACATCCTAGCCGCTCTAACCAATTGGCCCTTCACTATAGAGCGTTTCTGTTTGTAAGGGTGTGCACTGGAATAGTGTAAAAATGAATTACAGTTAGTTGGCTTCCTGTAAATACTTGAATACAATCTATTATGAGCTTGGTCCTTAAATAGTTTAACATCCAAGTAGTCAATACTCGAAGAGTTAAACTTATGAGTAAAGTGAAGAAATGTTGTTGTAGAGTTAAAATATTCTATGAGCTTGTCAGCTACAGTGCTGTCGCCTTTAAGGATGATAAAAATATCATCTAGAAATCTGGTATAAAACACAAATAAACTTGAAATTTCTGGTTTGTTGAAAACGAATTGTTTTTCCCAATAGGCGACAAACAAATTAGCTAGACTGGCCCCGCATGGGGAGCCCATGGCTACACCATGTTGTTGCAAAAAATATTGACCATTAAATGTAAAGAAATTATTGTTCAAAATAATATCAATTAATTGAGATACTACATATATGTCGTTGGTTGAGGCTTTTAGTTCCCCAAGCATTAAAGACACCCATTCCACTGCTTCTGAATGTGGGATTGAAGTATATAAGTCAACCACATCGATCGTCAAAAAAACATGGTCGTGATTGATACATAAGTCGTTAAGACTTTCCAAAAACGACCACGAGTCTTTGCAAACCTGTGGGATTTTTTTTCAAATATTTTTGAAGTATAAAGTCAACCACTTTGGCGCAGGGATACGTTAAAGATGCACGTGCATCGATAAGTGGTCTCATAGGGGGATTTTGGGTGTCATTATGAATTTTGGGTATACCAAACATAATAGGTAACTTAGGGAATGGTATGTTAATAAAGTTAAATGTATCTACATCTATTTTAGCCTCTATAAATAAGTCTCTGAATTAACTTTTAACTCTAGATAAAGCTATGTTGTACTCATTTAATGATGCTTTACGGTAAGCCTGGCTATTTAAGACTGCTTCCATCCTGATGTTATAGTCAGCATTATCAAAAATGACCAGTCCACCCCCTTTATCTGGTTTAATACATCTTACCATAGAAGATGTAATAAAGTTTAAAGCTAGAAAGTGTTCAAAGGGAACGTTACTTCTTCGATAGCAGTCAGTGAGCCTTCTAGTATAAGCGATATGTCTAAAGTCAAGCTCACATACTTCTTCGAACACACGCAATAAAGGATGTAATGGGGGGTTAAAGGTACTTAATGGTTTAAATGGAACATTAGATGTATGCTGGTTACCTAAAAGGAAAGCAAGATTCAGTTTTCTCACAAAACATTTCAAGTCCAACAAAGTTTTTGCAATATTCAAGTTTTTGCTGGGTACAAAGGTGTTACCCTTTGCTTATAAACGTATTGGGTAGTTGCGTTCGACTATTTTTGGACTCTTTACTTATAAGTTATCTAGTAACACTGAGTCTTTTACGCTCCTTTATGGCTACATGTTGGTCAACTTGTAATGATGGGAAACTTGATAGACACTCTGTTGTAAAAAACTCACAAAATATATATTATTTTTGACCTCATGTACTACTAATGTAGGACTATTTAAACATGTATAATGTTTAGATGTACTGATTCCTTCTAGCCTTTTTGTACACTGATTATTTAGTAACATTTTGTTACTCTACGTTTATATTCAAGGCTATTTTGTATGAGTGTGAGGTTTTAACGATACCTTATTGTAATTAGTTGCTTGTTAATATTTTTTAACATGTTTAATTTGATAGATTTAATAGGAATTATTGTACCAGTATCCATGCATTTCACTTATTTTATTTATCATTTACTGATTATGCGGGTTTTGGATTGTTCTAACAAGCTTTCAGCATGGCCCTTTAATATTTGACATGTACTTTATTAGTGCATGTTTTTGATTGGTGAATATTTTTGAACATTTGGGCGGAAAGTTTTAATAGAAGCTTGTTCTGTCTGTTTGTGTTTTTTCTGAAGAAGTCTTCCAACACAGGAGGACAAAAACGTTGTTGGTTTTTAATAAACTTAATATACGTTAAGAAGTACATTGCCTAGTCAGCTTCGACAGTCTGCTGCGCTGTTTCCTTTCGCCTTTGCTGTTCACAGGTACTGTGTGTAAGTGTGTTTCTGATTGCTGTAATGTGTGTAAGTGTGTGTTCTGAGTGTGGTGTGTGTTTCCGGGGGACTGTAATGTGTGTGTGTGTGTGTGTGTGTGTGTGTGTGTGTGTGTGTGTGTGTGTGTGTGTGTGTGTGTGTGTGTGTGTGTGTGTGTGTGTGGGTTAGCTTCGTGTGTCTGTTTGTGCTATCTTGGAGGTAGATTATTAAAGTAGGTGTGGTGTGGGGTGCGCAGCCACCCACATGGGGCATGACCACCTGGCCATATGTAGTGTAGGATGGTTTGTTTGGATGTGATGGGTAGCAGTGTGTCTGTGTGTGCGTGGGTGTGTTCTGTGTTTGTGTTAGTTCCGGGTGTTTGACTGTCGGGAGTTTGAGTGTTCAGTATTGTGGGGTTTGGGTGTCTGGGAATGGTAATGTGGTCATTGGAAGTGTGTGCATTCCTGAATCTGTGGGTATGCCATACACAGCGGTTGAAGTCTGCAAATATGTGTATAACATGGACCATAGCAATCAAACATTCCGCTATGACCGAATGTTATGAATAAAGAATTGGAGAGTATATATGTCTATACACTATTACAAATATGTGCTATGGACATGAACCAAATATAGGGTTACCACCTGTCCCACCTTGTGAGGGGCAGTCCCTCTATGTGTGGTAGTGTCCTGACCAAAATGAGTACAAATACTAATGTCCTACAATCTCAAGACATTTGGCATGTTCCATATTTAATGTAATTGTTGCATAAAATAGTCATCTGTATCTAAAATACCTACATGTAACAAGAAACAGGATAAGCAAGTAAACCGCTACAAGAATATAAGCTTTTATATAGGCATATATGTAAAGTTCTATACTTTGTACTGACCGTGGGTATGTGTCGGCCTCTAAAATCCGATGCGTGTCCTGCAAATGTCCCACTATGGCCATTTGAAAAGGTGGCAACCCAAGCCAAAGAGGTTCAGTCACCAACACAACTCCAATGAGCGCAAATATCTGTTACATAAATACACGAGACAGTTTTCATGTAGCAACATTTCATTACATACCGATGTATTTCCGAAGGGATTGAAGGACCAACATCACCTGCATGCTATACAGGAACCAATTAATAATGGCTTAATGAATCAGCCTGCAATTACCATAGTATTAGTCCACTAAAGGATAGGTCTTCAAATAGGGAAGGAGCCCTCACACACATATCGAATATGTATAAATGCAGTTCTTACACACCTGCATCTGCTATGTACACCCACCTACATCTCCTCCACACCTGAAACAATTGCAATACAGACTGTAATAACATCACAAACATCCACTCACACTATGACATCTGCAGAAGCCTTAACATACCTTGTCAGAGACACACTATAATGGCCCTATGTGAAATTGTTGCTGTTGTACAATGGAACAGACACGGATGGTACAGGGTTTGGTTACAATAATCCCGTATCAGACAGCTGTGCATACACCAGGAAGTGTTACCAATTACTGATTAACAGCACAGTATGATACACATGTACAGTATACCAAAGATGTAAGGTGAGCACAGTTCAAAACACCTAACATTCTATGCATAGCCACACAGCCTTGAGCTGCCCAAACATCCTTGCCAGACCTAAACATTTGAAGATGTATCAGGTACAACCCCTGCAGAAGTAGCAATGTTCAGAAATATAACAGCTAGACTCACATGTAGAACTACATCCTCTAGCCATTACACAGAATCCACGGGGCCATGAAGTTACTATATCTCTGTGTGTCTCCATATAGCTGTTGTAATTCATCACAGACAACACATCCAGGCTGTCTTCCTCAAAGGTAGGGCAAAGGGACAATGCCCAAGTAGAGTATTCAATTATAAACCACTGTTGCCATGTCATTGGCTAATGGAGTAGCTGAACAGCTGATGTGCATGTAATCATCTACTCCGGAACACCAATTGGTGGCAGGATACCACATGTTACTGATATCTAAGTATAAAAAGATGGCTTGTCATACATTCAAACTGTATGTACATACCAGAAAAACGTTACAATGATGATTGCAACACAAAACAAATAGGATTTATATTACCGTCAACTTGGGTTACTAATAAGGTATGTAGAACACTCAGTATGTCAGTGTATATAGTACCTGTTCTGTAATAATTAAAGTGTGTGCAATGCATATAGTGGGAAAAGGTATTATGTAGTGATGTATTGTTGAGCATAGTAATGCTCGTAGAAATTGTGTGTACTGCTGTAGGCCACAAGGTAAGCACCTCATACACCACAAGGGATGATATATAAGGACTTTGAACACAACAGTTCCACTCCAGCTGCTGTCAGTGGCAGGGTTGGTCCAACAAGTACGTGCCATAACAGGGGATAGTATATGTTGATATACTGTAACAGTAGGCATATGTATGGGCGTATAACTGATAATAACATGTCTAAGGTGGTTCTGCTGTGCAATTATGATTTGCATTGTGGGATATTGTGGCAAAAATGTGTAATATACAGTACTGTAGGTAGATATGTCTAACATTTTACATAGCATTACTGTTATGTTTTGCAAATATCAGGTATGTCTATTGGCATGTACAATACACAATAACAGGATACATATGACTTGTAGTCACCAGACAGTGTATCAGCATGATAGCTAATTGAAATGGAAGAGCTAGTCAATTATTCATGCACAAAAGACATGTAATAGCTTCACAGGTTCATAGTTTGGCCATTCATAAGCCTAGCTACAGTGTTTTGACTTGCGGCACCTCCCTAGGTTAGTGTTCTGTTCCTGTGAGCAGCAGAGCCATTAGTTTCCTCACCTCTGTACAGCAGAGCCACTGCAGTGATCCCTGGTGTAAATGTCTGTCTCCCATACACCCATCGAGGAATCTCTTGAAGAGTGCTAGTGAGGGTCCCTGCCTGATGTACATAGGAATCATGTTCCAAAGCATGGGGAGTGTCCAGGTCAGGAATGTATCCCTCCAGCACGTCCTAGTCATCGTTGCATTTAGGAACATATCCCAGAGCATGTGACTCTCAGGGGCTTTTGTTTATGTGGAGCATATCCATCAATACTGGTTTGGACCTGAGCCTTGTATGTTGAGCAGAGATCACCTCTGAGTATGCGGTATGCAAATGAGTACAGTTGGGGTTTCTGTAGTTGGGCTGCATATGTCATCCTTCGGAAGCCAGTATTCCTCTTGGTGTGGTAATGTTCTGGTATTTCAAGCCGTTGCTGTTGTCTAGTAAGGTACATCCCAATTGGGGTGTTGTACCCTTTAATGTGTTTCATAAGTCATGAGTAGAGGGGCACAGTGGCTGCCTTTGTTTTGGCTACAAACCCATTAGAGATTAGGGGGGCCACCTAGAAGGATATCCACACCACCTTGCCAATATGGTTATCAAAGGAGTGAATGCTATCTACTTGGGTTCTAAGATCCCTTATTATGTTTTATGTATGTAGGGGACTACCACCTATGTGATAGTCCACGGGTGATTGGTGTAATCCAAAGGGATTCTATGCACCTTGTGGCATGCAGCTTGAGGCCATGTTATTGACACTAGGTATCCATTCCAGTGACACCCTTATGCAGGGTGTCTGTATCAGCTGGGGAATCAGTCATGGCCCCTAGTTTGCAGTCATCTGCAAACCTTGTCAGGGTAAGTCCTCCTGTGCTAGCCTGTACCTCAGAGAAGCATATACCAAACATGAGGGGTCCTATGGCCGAGCCCTGGGGGATGTCAATTGTAACTGATTTACAGCAGGACCTAGGGTATGCTACCCTCACTGTGTGGGTTCTGTCCGTGAGCCACTTTGCATAACATCTCATGACGTAGGGGTTAATGTGCAGGTTGATGTGTATGTTGACAATACCAGAATGGGGAACGGTGTTGAAAGCCTTTGAGAGGTCAAGGTAGGCTGTGTGGACCTCCTTACCCTCATCTACTGCCTTGGCAACTGACTCAAAGGACTCCACCAGGTTTAGGAGGCATGGTCTGGCCCTACCAAATCCAAACTGGATGGGATCAAAGGTCTGGAGGCCACCAATGTCTTTGTGAATGAGATCCATGATGATGTGCTCTATAGTCTTGCAGAACAGTCTAGTTAGGCATATAGGGCAATAGTTCCCCTGGTCCATTGTTGGGCCACCTTTCTGGAGTGTGATAACTGTTGCTGTGTGCCATTCAGGTGCCAGAATACCTGATGCAAGGATATTATTGAATATGGTGCCCAAGTGGGGAGCCAGTTCATTCTGAAGTTCATGGAAATCGCAGCCTGGGATGTTGTACGGTCACATGGATGCTGTGTTCCTGGCTTTAGAGAGTGCAGCTTTGAACTGCATAGTTGTGTTCGCAGGAACTCTACAAAGTTCCTGTATAGATATGGTGTGAGAGGGGTGTAAAGTTAGCACTGAAACTATCTTCCAGGATGTTGCCAATATCAGTCAGCTCTGTAATGTTCATGCCTTACTGCTGTATGTCAGAGCAGATGTAGGTATCACCATTGAGAGTAGTGACATACCTCTAGAATGCTTCGTGGTAGTCCTTGGAATTAATTGTGGTTATATTTACACAGCTAGCTTTGGAGGATGGGATAAGGGATCTCAGATTCTTACTGAGGCTGACCAGGGAGCTCCTCCACTCATGGGATTGTACTCTAGTTTGCAGCAGTCTCCTCCTTCTGTTGTACATTATGTCCATGGCAGTGGACCACCAGAGTGGCCTCCGTTTTCTGGTGGGTACCATCATGGTTCTGTTTGGGATAGCATGATCCATGCAGTCATGTAAGTGCTAATTAAGTGCAGTTGTATATGATTCAGCGGTTGTAACTGTATTGTCCTTCTGCACAGGTGTCATGACGTTTACTACTGCTGTCATAAGAAGCCTGAAGTTGGCTTTGTAGAAATATTGTACTGTGTGTTCCATAAAGGGTGTGGTGCTGGGATGTGGATAACAAGGGTGATTAGCGTACGTTCGGATCTGACCAACGAGGAGATAACCCCATGTGTGGAACACCAGTCACACATGTTGGTAATGACCAAGTTTAGGATATTGTTGCCCCTGGTGGTGGTGTGGATAGGCTGATCCAGGTGATTTGAGGTTACAATTCCCAGAAAGCGTTGGCCTAATGTGTCAGTACATGAGTAGGTGTCTCAGTTAATGGTGGGGTAGTGTCATCCGCACATCAGTAGTGTGTCTGTTTCAACCCTACTTTCCAGTACACCAAGAAGTGAGGACTGTTAACCGTGGGATATAGTGGGGGAGCTGTAGCAAGCTACAATTTGTATAGCAGTTATGACCAAAGTTATTTGCACGTGGATAACCTCTGATGCATTGTGCTAATCATCTAGCCTAGAGGTGTGGATATCCTTAGGAAATATGGACACACCTCTGCCATGAGTGCTCCGATCCTGGTTACATGACTGAAAGGTGTGTTATGAGTAATAGCCTGGTAGTGCAGGGGTACTCTCAGGAGCCTAGAAGCAGATCCCAGTCACTGCACAGATATTGAAGTGGTCCATTACAAGGAGTGCCTCGGTGAGTGTGTTTGAGATGAAGACATCAAGCATTGAGTAGCATTACCCTCAGGTTTTGCTTGCCTGTTCCTGTTATGGTGGTGAATATGTTATTTGAACCATGCCTAAAACAGGCACTATAGGAGCAGCAAGAGCCTTAGCCATTATCCAGAATCCCAAGGCCGACAGGTGCAGGCCCTCTGTGCCAAAGCATCATGTTCTGTCGACCATGTCATTAAAAGCAGACAGATACTGGATACCCTTGGAATGACAACAGAAGCATAGCCAATTGTTGAAGTAAATCATTTTGTCCTTGTACTGCGTTATCAGTCTGGATGATGGCAGAATGCTATTCAGGGCTAGGGCGATACCTGCCTGGGCTACAAGATTGGAGAGCTATTCCATGTCTCTTTACATGTAGTCCAGGAAGGTACATCTCAGGGCATTCACACTAACATGGAGAATGACACAGTCATATTGTACCTGTTGAGGAGTGACCTGAGTGCATAGGTTATGTTGCGGATCCTGTTACCCGACAGGCAGCTGACAGTAACTATCTCTTGGTGTAGCCTGGTGAGTGAGACATCAGTGTAACAACCTATATAGTCACCTATGACTAGTGTGTTGGGTACATTATTTCGCCCTATTGGCTGTGGTTGATGGGCGCACTGAGTCTGTGGGCTATATGTAATTGGTGTTGTGTTGGAGGATGGGGGATGCCTGTGTTTCTGCTTTGGAGTTCTCTGTTGCCTAGACAGAGTAGTATTGAGAGGCTCCGCAAATGTTGTAGTCTTACTATGTGTGGCCTGTGGTGGTGGAGATCTAGTGAGACTGTGTGATGAGTGTGGTGTGGTGCAAACATTTAACATCCCCACATGATTGTCAGGTTCAGTCTGGGTTGGAGAGAGCTTTACCTCCAGCATGGCTAGATATGTGCATCTCCTACAGGTTGTAGTGTTGAATGTTAGGAGGGGAGTATTGGCTGTGTACACGAGACAATTTCTATATTGCCTCATGATGCCCATATTCATCATATAGACAGGCGAGAACACTGGGAATTGACACTTGGACATGCCTGAATATTTAACTATTTCCCCCTAGATAAGTGAGGAAGGTGTGTGCAAGAGCTGTTTTACTCTAAGCAAGCGGGAAATGTAAGTACAGACAGTGTTTACCTGTAGGTAATGGGGAGGATTGAGTGCTATAGTAATTAGTAGGTCATGTAGTGCTTACATGTTCTGAACAAGTGCTGAGCATGAATAAGCAATACAGATAGGGTGTTGGATAACATAAACACACCCCCAACAGGTACACAATCACATATCCATGAACACTACAGAGCCCCTGTAACCATAACTATGCAGGTACAAGGTGCACTCAGGCTGCATGTGACCTGCCCACATCCCTGGTTATATCATACACATATTACAAAACAGTTTGCTCTACACATACACATCATGTAAAACATCGCTTCATGTCAGTCTGTGAAAACACTGAATGGTGCACACCAACAGTTATCACAACCCACAAAGTGGAGACACCACTCATAATGGGAGGCACTGCACTATTACCCTGCTGAATCTGTTCTGAAAGTCCATGAACCTTAATCAACGTATATGTTGTTAGCAGTACAGATGTAGATGACAGTACGGATGATTTCACACTGCATATCATACCTGTGACAGGTCATAGGACATCATCACCCATACTGTGTTCCACCTACACTCAGTATACTAGATGTACATTTGTATGTCACAGGAGTGTTCTGCCAGTGGACTGTTGACAGAACCAACACTACAGAAGGTGTCTGAGTAATATGTGCATATCATATAGAACTCATCACTGTACTGCTTTGGGATAGCTCCACTGGCTTGAACTGCCCAACCTCCTAACCTACAATCAGCTCTGCCTCTGTCATTCTATCTATTACCTCCCCAATAAGTGTCCTACCCTCAAAAACCTAGTACAACATCACTCAGCCAAAAGGCCTCTTAGATCATCAAGCAAACTACTACTAGAAGTCACTAACAACTACAGTAGCTTTGGAGATGCACTATATAGTAGTTCAGTGGCTAAAAATGTAACTCTGTCCCTACTAGCATTCAAAACACATCATCCAAAGCCTCCTTTAAAGACCTCATCAGGCAACATCTCAAGCAAAGTTGGCAGTGCCATGATTGCTCCCCAGGCTAGTGAAAGCGGATAGCATATACATACTAAATCTAGAGCACTTGATAATAGTTTTCAATCTTACTCACAAACACTGGCTAATCTACAATGAATGTACTGTACCTGTGTACTATGCATGTATTCTACCTATGTTCCAAATTTCAGCTGTACACCACAAATCTATTAATTACTTTATTTTTAAAATTAATATTTTTGTTTGTTCTCTCCACTGTAACTGTTTATATGCCACATACCACTGTAAAACATGTCTCTTGTAATTTGTGTGTATACTGTTCATGTCTAAATAACTAAATGTGTCTGTAATCCTACACTAAGGCACTGTATGAGTGCATCCACTCGTGCATGGATCGTGCCAACCCAAACAGAACCAAGATGATCTTCTCCAAAAAAAGGAAGCCAATCTGGTGGTCCCCTGCTATAAACAAACAATACAACAGAAGGAAGAAACTGTTGCAGAAAATAGGAAAATCCCAGGATGCAAAAAACTCCCTCACCAGCCTCAGTAAGAAACTGAGATCCCCTCATAAAATCCTCAAAAGCTAGTTACGAAAATAAAATTGCCAAAGATTCCAAAGACAAACACAAGGCATTCTATAGTTATGTCAAGAATCTAAATGGCAATGCTCAGATCTGCTCTGAGCTACAACAGAATGGCATTAAATATGCTGATTCCAAGGATATTGCCAATATCCTGGCAGATCGATTTAGTGCCAACTTCACCCCCCCTCTCACCCCCTAAAGGGCCCATCTCAATACTAAAAGATTGCCAAATTCCGATAATCACAGCCACACAGGTAGAAATAGCACTCTCCAGAGCTAAGAATACAGCATCCATGGGACCAGATGACATCCCAGGCTGTGTACAACACGAATTACAAAATGAACTGGCACCCCACCTAAGTGTCCTGTTTAATTATAGCCTCACCTCAGGCTTCGTGCCCACTGAGTGGTGCACAGCTACAGTTATCCCACTCCACAAGGGAGGATCCGCCTTGGATCCCGGGAACTACCGTCCCATCAGTCTAACAAGCCTGATCTGCAAGGGCATGGAACGCATTATCATGGAACTTATAAAAAAAGACATTGGCAACCTTCAAACACTGGACCCCACCCAGTTTGGGTTTGTGAAGGGACAATCTTGTTTCCTGAATCTAATTGACTTCTTCAAATCAGTCTCCAGAGCTGTGGATGAGGGTAAGGTGGTCCACACAGCCTATCTGGACCTCGCCAAGGCCTTCAACACCCTCCCCCACTCTGGAATCATAGATAAACTTACTAATCTGGGCATAAATCCCTACATCACTCGATGGGTTGCCAACTGGCTTACTGACAGAACCCAGACTGTAAAAGTAGCAGACTCCGAATCCAGCTCCAGACAAGTGACAAGTGGAGTGCCTCAGGGTTCAGTCCTGGGACCACTCTTGTTTGGCATCTACTTCTCTGAAGTACAAGTCAACACTAAGAGACTCTGGCTAACAAAGTTTACAGATGACTGCAAACTGGGAGCCATTATAGAATCCCCAAATGATGTGGATATTCTACAAAAGGGACTTACAGAAACAGGTGCCTGATGCCAGAGCCATGGGCTCAAGCTTAATGCCAAGATGTGTATAGTTATCCCCCTTTGGAAAAAAACATGTACCCATGAAGTATCACATAGGAGGCAGGACACTAAACATCGAAAGTGTGATGAGAGACTTAGGGACACAAGTGGACAGTGGTCTCACTTTCGATAACCACATTGCCACAACAGTCAGGAAATCCTTCTATGTGGCACACCTCATCACTAAGGGCTTTTCATCCAGAAAAAGTGAGGTCATTGTCCCACTGTACTCATCCCTCATTAGACCTATTATAGAGTATAATGCCCCATTTGGTATGTACCTCACAAGACATCTGCAACAGCTGGAAAGGTCACAAAAATACCTCACTAAAAGAATAGCAGGCCTAAAGCAGATGCCATATGCTGACCATCTAAATAAACTCCAGCTATACTCTGTGGTATATCATCTACTCAGATACGATCTCTGCTTAACATACAAGGCCATGTCAGACCCTGAGTTGTTGGACATGCTCCACTTAAAGAAATCCCAATTCCTCAGAGCCACACACTCCAGGGGTGTAAACATTATCATCACAATGAACAAAACATGCTGGAGGGATAGGTTCCTGACCCAGAGACTCCCCATACTCTGGAATAGACTTCCCATACATGTCAAGCAGAGCGCCTCATTGGCCCTCTTCAAAAGGAACCTTGATGATTGGATGGGACATAGGAAATTCACCCCAGGGATCATGTCAGTTGCACTGCTAGACAGGGGCCCAAAGAAGTAAATATTGTGGGAAGAAATTTCCAGGGAATTGTTGTGGCTAGGCTTGCATAGGCTTTAGGGCCGATAGCCTAGTACCAACCTATGAACCTATAATTTTTCTTTGTGGAGCTTTTCTCTCCAGGCTGCTGCTGAAAAAGGGCCTTTTTTAAATAAATATCACACCAGTGCCAGCTACAGTAAAACAGAGTTAATTTGTTGTACTCCCCCTCATTGTAGCCCATACCACACAGACAAACAGAGGCATCTGCCTATGTAAGTATGTGAATGGCTATGACCTAGCACCAATAGCTGACTCAGTGTTGTGGACAACATACAGAAGGTGCTTTGTGGGTGAGGTGTGTGACATATGTTGCACAATCTGACAGCTGCATATTGCATTGTCACCTCTAGGTTAATAACCCTGTACCCATGAACTACCACCTAGGCAGTGGTCAACATAATGGATAGTGTGTGTAAGGGATGCTGTTGTGCAGTTTACCTCCCTGAGCTAGTGACATCATCAAGCCTATTAGGTAGTCATAAGAGGCAACCCTAGTCATGACAAGGTGCCATCCATGAATATAGCGATCATTGTTCAGCCATATTCATCACTCAAGTGACCTATATCAGATGATATATCACATTTAAGGGGTATTGGCCATGTTAGGATGGCCAATACCAGCCTTCACAATCCTCATCTCCACTATGTAGCATGATGCCTTCCCTACATAAAGACATGTCCAACACTGTGATGTTGGACATGCTACACGTACATATCCTGATCTGAAATACATACGTCATGGACGTCCACCTTCCTAGTACAAGGATCGCCACATGCTGGACAGATCCTTGTGCCATACACATTACATACTCCTGCCATACTATGCAACCCTGTTCAGCAAAGCTGCACATTTCTCCTCTGTCAGACATGGTGTGATGACCGCATGGTAGATGCATCATTAACCGTGTGGATCAGTTATTTGACACTGCTTCACCTGGTGCCGGAAACATGGCTGTCAACTACAGCTAGGTAACCTTACATCCTAGGCTCATACATGACCCAGGGCATAAAGACTACTAGATGACCTTGGTCGTACATGCTATAGTTGATAACCATCCCTGCAAATGCCATCCGGCTAGCCAGTGTCCCATGTGTATCACATGTGCAACACAAGCGATACATGGCAGGATGTTGAACTGCTGTACAGTGCCGTGTAGATGTATATGGCAAAACACATGCATGTAAAGGCTTCCATGTGCTTGTCTGCAGTGTCACAGGTCATGTCCGTTAAGGCAGTGTATATGTTTATATGTGAAATATACACAGCATCAAGGTTGACAGCATTAATGTAGACACATCCAGGCATGTGCTGATAGGTAAGAACACCAGTACAGGCAAACAGACATGCCCACATCAAGACAGCATCCACATGGAGTATGGGCAATATAATCAGGTGACACACATATATGGCGATAATATCCAATCCCCATTGGGTGTCACATGTGTGTGACACAAACATGTCAGTGGTGTCAGTGTCATGAAGCTTTGCAAAGGCAACTATTTATATGTAATAAATGTGATACACATGTATGTGCAGCTGTATCTATGAGCATCTCTGAGATACTGTGACCTGTCTCCATCATTATGTCTTCCAGGTATGCCACGAGCAAGGCTCCCAGCCTATACATGCTTGGAGGATGAGGCACTTATACCTTACCTCCAAGACAACTATGATGTCCTGTTTAGCCATGTGCCACAAGATGCACAGCAGCGGGATGACCAGAGGAAGGAACTTTGCAGGAGGGTTAATGATATGGGTGGCCATAACCGCACATACCAGAAGGTGTGCAGACACTGCACGGACCTAATCAGTCATGCAAACAGTGTGTGAATGCAATTCCTAGGGAACAAGGTGCAACAGGTGGTGGGCCACCAATCCAGCCTCCACTCACACATACCTAGGTGCTACTGGCCAACCTGGGGACACCAGCAGAACAGCATTCACAAGCCTTAGCTGACATCGTGGAGGTGGGTGTCTCTCAACCACCGAGCCTGGGATTGCCTGGTAAGTCACTACTGCACATATAACTATTATAGCCCATATAGTTGCATGTGTCACTGTACAATATGTAATGTAACATCATATGCAAGGCATGTATACACACATGCCGCATACTATAGTATGCTACTCTGTGCATGCACACATGTGCATACTCCATAGTATATCCTATTGTACTGGTGAATGTGTTAGCATGCACATTGCACCCTGTAGCTGTCATACAAGTGTGGATAATGATCATACTGCTGTGTCACCCCTATATAGGTACCTCTGGCATTCTGCTAAGACAGCAGGCTGTTGCAGGTGAAACAGTTATAAGTATTAGGCATGTTAATGCACAGATCTATTCACCATGTGGCCAGTTAACACATGTACACATAATGTATGGTCCGTCACAATATACAGGCTGCATCTGCAATCCATCACAATGGCTAATCATGTGCAATACTTATAAACTGAGTGGAACACAGACATGAAACCTCAGAAACTGTCATTGCTAGATGTGTGGACAGCTGTGCATACAACTGTGAAGGTGTTGTTCAAAGTAGGAACATGTACTACACATCAGAACTACACATGTGGGGTACACAAACAGTACTATACAGTGAGCTGGAGTATGGGCAGCCCACAGGATTCACCATTGTGGATTATGCCCCTGCTATGGGTGCACACATTGTAATGTGCCATCTGACATGTCCATGACATGTAGTGGGCCAGCTGCAACATTGTCTCACTATCCCATAAAACATACCCCACATACCAAACATACCACCCTTTGTCTGCATAACCGTGTGGACAGTGGAGTATATGACATCCATGGGTGTATGTCATATGGGACAACACAGACATGTGAGATAGATGGCCATCAAAACTGTTTGGCCAACACGTTCACACATGGCCATGGATGATGGCCAGAGACATGTAGCAACACACAGTAGATGTGATGTGTTTTTGTGTACACCCTGTTGTACATTGGCTACACATGGTCCAACTATAGCCTTTGTTGAATGGTTATATTTTAGATGTGGAAGACTGGACATCCTACAGGCATGTGCACAGCTTGTGGAGGCGTAACATCATTTGAACACATAAGATGTGTTGAACATCATGATTGTGTCACAGCATGACAGTAGTTACCTGTACAGCATCCACATACATACACAGACAACCACATCAGGCCACAGATACAGTATATTTTCCTTGCTGCTGTTGGACATCACTGTCAACCGTGCATCTTGTGTGTGTGGTACACAAATGTCATGTGGGACATGGTGTATTGACAAGTCTGGCATGTGTGGACATGGTTGCCAGGCAGCTAAAATATGTTTGCAGATGTGCAGGGGTGTCATTCGTATGGCCTTCGGTGACCTGTGTCACACATTCCACATCATGGTTTAGTGTGTATATACCTCAGATACATAGGTCACAATCCACAGTATATATGTATTGTGTATGCACACAGTAATAGCTATGCACTGTGTCTGTAATTCACACTGTATAGCAATGGAGACACCTCATGATTCCATGCAATGGCACTGTGTCTGTACTTCACACTGTATAGCAATATAGATGCCTCATAATATCCTGCAATAGTCATGCACATCTGGTAAATGTGCATTTTATCTGTAGGGCGGACAGACAACACTGCAATGTGACACCATTACCCCACTGTATATGTGACAAGACACCATTGTATTAAACATGTATGCATGTCAATGCACGCATCAGCAGATTACATGTCATACTACATGTTAATGTCAAGGTCATATGCCACACATCAGCCATGTGTACTGTTAACCTGTGCTGGTCCACATGGTGTAACTCAGGGATGCATGCCTACTACCATGATTGTGTGAAATGCATGGCTTCTGTTATGACACATGCATGCTGTTGTGTGCAACCCAGGGATGTATGATAACTACCACTATTATTGTCTGAGCTGCATGCCATCTGCTGTAGCACATGCATGTTGCATGCCTTCCGTCAAATCACATGCATGGTGTGTGTGTGTGTGTGTGTGTGTGTGTGTGTGTGTGTGTGTGTGTGTGTGTGTGTGTGTGTGTGTGTTTGTGTGTGTCTCTGTGTGTGTCTGTGTGTGTCTGTATTGTAATTCAGAGTCTTTGTCTGCCCTCACAGGTGATGTAGGTGCATTACCCTTCTGCGGTCCATCTGATGTTAGTGTCCTCACAGACTCTAGCAGTGATGATGAACATATGCTTGAGGCACAGGCAGGGTTGGCAGGGGCTGAATCTGTGCCATTGGTTGCCATTCAACCTGTATCCCCCTCATCCCCACATACAGATCTCATGCCAACACATACCCCATCACCAGTGGCCATAGAGGAAGGACAGTTGGTGTGTGGTAGCTTGGAACAGGAAAGTGTGGTGGCTACGGAAGGTGTGTATTCAAACCATGGTGTCAGGCAAATGACTGGAGATGGGCCACACAGGCACGTGGCCAGTGCTGCTCATAGCAGGACCTCTGGGCAACATGCCCCTGCAGGACAGACCACAGCAGCTGGTGTCACCAGATGCATGTTTCAGGCTGTAATGGCAGCACAGGCATGTGCTGAATGGCAGAACAGAGAAGGGCAGAGGCTTCAGAGGTCTGCTATCCATTCTTTAAACTACAACATCCAGGCAATGGCAAATGCTCAACAGCAGATTGCTGAGGTTTTGGACAAATGATTGGGTGACATGGTTGGAATCCTTGACAGTGGCATGACAATCGGCGAGTGTGAGCTGTCTTTGCTGGAACATCTGGTAGGAGTGAGGTGTAGGGTATGTGGACGTAGGCCAGCTATGTCACCTGGTGCAGGTTTACGTGAATGAGCTACCTCACATGCCTGCTCCCATAGTGGCGCTAGCAGCAGCAGTGCAACTGGTGCTGCGCTGTCCACACCAGGACACAGCAGGCCACGTGCATATGTCCCTGGACAGTCCCAATGGGGATATGGTTCCAGTGGGCATGTGTCATCGGACAGTACCCAATCTGCACCTCTGCCTGGTAGTGCCCGTGCAAACCCTGGAAGGCACAGGTCACGTGGCAGTGGCCTGACACCGTGAGCTGTAAAACCTGGTCTGTACAATCTGGAGCTGTCAATAATACCCCTGTGTAGGCCAGGCACATGGCAGAATTGTGTGCACACATACATGCACACACCAGAAACATCTGTAGGGCACGGCAACACACACATGCATAACAAACACACGTGGCTAATTAGATCACAGGCCCTAACCCACACACATGATGTCATCCACTGGTGCAGCCTAGGCCCCTGGCAAACATTATCACCCTGTGCATATGATGATGCCTGTGCCACATCCCTGTCATCCACACCATCGGTGCAGGGACATGCTCATATGCACAGGGTGAAAAGAATAGGGAGATAAGTGTAGATTACAATTGTTGTGTACTGTTGACATGCAGCAGACATACCATGTAGTACAGGTTTAGAATGCAATGTTTTCTGTTCACAGTATGTGTCTTGGTAACAACAGTAACAGCATGTTGGTCATGATGTTCTGCTTCCCTCCTTCAGGTCTAATTGCATGTTCCGTTGAGTACCAGTGTTTGCAGTTTCCCATGTGTAAATGTGGACTACTCACAGGTATGTATGGCAATACCAGCATGCCATTCGTAGCTTCAACCTCACTGTTAGAAAGGCTGACATTCCAAAGATGTCTACACATCTACTGATCCAGGAGCATGGCAGCTGTATACTAAGCTACAGTGGCTAGAGACGTGACATCCATACTGGGTGACATCAGGGGTGTAGCTAGGATTTTCAAATTTGTACTGATAGCTCTCAAACTGCTACCCCCCTCCCCAGCCAAGCTACGGCCATTCTCGTAATTCACGGTTCGCTCTTTTAGTGTCGATGAAGAGGCATCCGCTGTAATGCCTCTTCAGTAATATAATATAAATTCACTCAAACTCGGTTACTTGAATTGAAAATTAACCTGAAATGTCAGTTCTTTGAAAAATGCAGCATGGTAGTTGGGGTAGAGACTTTATGCTTTTGTTTTCTGTAACTAAGGTACAGGTTTTGAGCTTGAGTAAATTACTAACCACCTGCTACCACTAACTAGGATGTTTCATTCACACACACACACCCCTACCTACCTCTTAGTGCAAGAAATATGGAGAAAGCCTAAAATAAACAGGGACAGATATTAAATAATGTTCTCGTGAACTTAGAAAGTTGCTAGAATAACAGGATTTGTGCTAGTATGAATTTTTCTAAAGGACATGAAGTCTGAAGCTCAAATGTCTGTCATTATTTAGCAATTTCAGCCTTCAATGATTTTCTAGAAAATCACAAAATTTATGAGGAACAGACAAAAAATACGGGGCAAAAGTCTGGACATTCTGCAAAATTTGGACAGTTGAGAGGTATGCTACCTACCACACACACACACACACACACACACACACACACACACACACACACACACACAACCTCTCAACCTCTTACAGCAACGAACTCATAAATAAAACTGAGGCAAAGGCCCAAAAATAAGGACATTTTTTTTAAATATTGCTCTTATAAACTTAGAAAGATAATAGAATAGTAGTAGGTCTTGCATCAGTACGAATTTTCTGAAAGGTATGAAATCTGAAACTGAAATGTCTGCATTATTTTCTAACTTCATTCTTTAACAATTTGCCAGAAAACTGCAATTTTATGAAAAACGGACCAAAAATGAGATGCAAAAATATAAAATTGCCAGACAATACAGCTGGGAACCTGTCAAAGGAGGGACACCATTTTAATATGAGCACAATTAACTTAGAGCAGCTGACAAAATTAGAGAATCTACATGCATTTCTGAAATAAAAGTAATGTATAACTCTGATCATTACAGTTATTTATAAAAGTAAAGTAAACCCTCTATGTTTTCTTCCAAAATTGATATTTTGTGGAGGGATCATTAGGGGAAGAGCAACATTTTGAGCCAAAATCAGGGACAGTTTAGGTTTGGCTATGCCTAATTCTATAAAGCAATTTGCATGTACCTCTCAACCTGTTAATGCAATAAATCTGGACAAGGCCAAATATATTGAGGGAACATATAAACAGTACTAAAAATTGCTCTTGTATAAACTGGGACAGTTGATAGAACAGGTCTTATTTTAGCATGCATTTTTCTGAAGGTTATAAAGTCTGAAACTAGTGTGTCATTATTTAGTGACTTAATTCCTAAATCATTTGCCAGAAAACCACAAATTGAGGAACAAACCAAAATAAGAAGCAAAAATCTATTCTTTCTTTGAAAATCTGGACAGTTGGGAGGTATAGTTCAGCTGGGGCTGTCTAAGTTTGCCCTTCCCCCTCACAAAACCATGGTCGAATGGAGCCTCCCCCTGCAGCCATTCCAATGATCCATTACATTGCTATTTCACTCCATTTACCATAAACACTAATGTGCATACTGATTTACTTCTATGAGGATTTGAACTTCATTTGAAAGTTTTATTTTGCATTTTACAGCACAAACACTAAGACATCTGCTAAACAAACTTGGCATTAAAACTTCTCTGTCCTTGAAACTCACATTCATTGAAACAACATTAAAACCCACATTCAAAGAAAAATACATTTTACCCGTGGCAGATAAAAATTAATTCTGGGCTGCTTTTAAATCATAGGCCCCTTGCATATGAAATACACATGTGCTCTTTGATACACCTTCCTATTGCTTTGAACATTTTTCCAGTAAACAATGAAACAAAACTGCCCAATTCAGAACATTTCCATCATAAAAGTCTAGTCAAACTTCACTTCTACAGTCCACCATTATCAGTAAATAATATGCACAATCTCTGAAGTAGTAAAAAAAGTCATCTAAATAATTCCACGTTAAATAAATCTAACTAATGAAGAGGTTGCTGCTAGCAATCACCTTTATATTTCATGACTTCACCGAAAAATAGTGTCTGATGCCCCTGAGGAATAAATTGCCTAAATTACATTAATAATAAGCTAGTAATATTGCAATAGGAAATGGATGGCAAACTGATAACAGGCTCATAGTTAGTATCTTAACTTTCAGTACAGCAGCATTCACCCCTTATGGGAGTAGAACCAACAACCTTCTGCATTAAAAGCAAGTACACAACATTTTGTGCTACTAGCAATGTGAGCCGACTTAGCATAATCAGCACTAAACTTCTCTTCCCCTGCAGCTCTCAGTTCCTTGTAAAATCTACGCAATACTCAACTACATCTCAACTTCGCAGCACAAGAAATTTGGAAAAAGCCAAATTTATTGGGGTGGGTCAAAAGGGCAAAAAACAGGAATACATTAAACATTGCTTGTATAATCTTGGAAAGCTGCTAGAATAAAATGCTGTGTTACCATCATACATTTTACTGTCAAGGTCACTGTGCAAAATAGTCAGAATAACATACCACTATGCCAAATCACCTGCTTTGTGAAAGAGAGGAAGACTGAAACTTAAATGGCTATCATTTAATGAATTCAGTTCTCACCATAGCTGTCAACCTCTTAGCACAAAACACCTAGACAAACCCAGTAATGAGGGAATACAGCCCTCAAACATATTCAGTGAATTCAGTTCTTGCCATAGCTGTCAACCTTAGCACAAAAAACCTGGACAAAGCCAATAACAGGGTATTACAGTCCCAAAAATAAGGACAAATTTCAAAGTCATAAACTTAAAAAAATTGCTATAAAAAAGGTTGTGTTAGTATATATTTATTGCTAGAATAAAAAGTTGTTTTACTATGTCACAAACACAGGGATAAGATGCAGACTCCACACAGAAGGCACCCCAGCCAAGAATCAAACCAGAAAACCTACAGCTGTGAGGCAACAATACTGCCACTGCACCTTCAAATATGTAAGGAAGTAAACATTCAGAAACCTGAAGTCTGAAATTTAAATGCCTGTCAATTTGTTAATCAGGACAGTTTGACTTGGAACAAAAAAAAAAACCAATTCTCAGCAGAGGCCCAGGAAAAAATAATGCAGACATGTCTTTGTAACATGGGAGGACACAAAAGCAAACCCACACTAACACAGGGAGAAGATACAGACCCCCCCACACACACACACAAAGAAGGCACCCTAGCCAAGAACCAAACCCAAGAACCTACAGCTGTGAGGCATCAATGATACGTTGCTACCACTGCACTATCAAATTTTAAGCACTGCAATATTTAAAACCCACAGATACATACAGATATTGATCAGATCAAATATGAGGCAAAAATCTGCAATTTTTTTACAAATGGTGGTGGGTAGGGAATTCAGGTCTTTAACACCTGCATAAAAGGTACAGGGTTCAAGCCTGAGGTATTCCCTACCACACCACCATGAGTAATCACACCGGTACATCCCACCTGGGGCATTTACACACACACACACACACACACACACACCTTATTCAAGAAAACAAGAGGTAATATCTAGAACAGATAACTGGGCTGCTACTCCTCTTCAGCCAGCAGATTTGCTCACATCCAATGCTACTCTTGCTGAGTAACATCAATCCTATGGAAGTTAATATGATAAGTAAAGCACTGTCAGTTTACTTCATACATGAAGCATAAGTTAAAAAGCCTAGTCAATTAAACCCATAGAAAATGCCCCATTGAAACATTAGCTCTGACAGAAGTGGTATCATGTGATCAGCATGACTAAAGCATTTACAGAGTACTCCAGATGCTCTACAGTCTAACTACCTCTACTTCATCTGTAACCCACTTTGTGTTTTCAGTAGAAGTGCTACTTTTATCCACAGAGTCCCCATTTTTAAAACAGGAAATATGAGGAGGTAACTGCAAATGCACATGTCCTACCTTTCTTGAAGAAATCATGATCAGAGTGTGGCGAGTTGATATTTATGAAATTTGTTAAAATTCAAGTATGCGAGTTAGAAACCCTAAAAATTCACAGCCATAGCAGTGTGCATACAGTGCACAAAGTACAATTTTGTCAATAAAAAACATACAGAACTATGCAATTTTCAGTGAAGGATGAGAACATTTGCACTTAGTTCTTGCAGTGTTGTAGAATTCTCACTATAAAGCAGCATTTGCATGGTAACACTGCAGCTAGTGTGTCTGATAGGAAAACCGTCAAGACCGAGAAACAATAGTACATGTAAAGGCACAGAACCTTACGAAGATATATAAGAGAGTGGGCTTGCAAAAAAGAAGGCAACTTTAGAGGTGTCAAATACAGGCTAGATGGAATGTAAATGTAGACAAAAGCAGGATGATGGAAAACAGAGACAAAATAGGCACTCTTGAGTAAGTTTGTATGTATTGCCTAATAACGAAGTAGGAACTAGCCAATGGATTGTATGTGATGTGTCATGAGTCACACACACACACACACACACACACACACACACACACACACACACACACACACACACACACACACACACACACACTTCATAGTACTCACCAACCCTCCATGAAGTGAGACCAGCTCGGAAATCTCCTCCTCCCGCTTGGACCAACGTATCCTTTGGAAAGCATTTGGAGCTCCCAACGTGCAAGAAAGAAAGTTTGAAACGCTACGCTACCTCCTCCTCCCACTCGGAAAGCATTTGGAGCTCCGACTGGCTGCCTAAAGCGCGCTGACGTCATCGTGCAGTAAAGCGCGAAAACAAAGAAAATTTAAAATGCTACCCCCCCTTCTACATACGTTGTACTGAAATCAGTACAGTGCGTATGCCTCCCGACGTCCCTGGGTGACATTACAGGTACAGTTACATGGGGTGGGGAGTTTACATAGTCTAGCTGATGACAAGAGTAGAGGCCAGTTGATAGCTTGAGGCCTCACTGTGTAGCAGTAATACACATTCACATTACAGGATGAAAACACACAACTACACACACACACACACACACACACACACACACACACACACACACACACACACACACACATGTATTCACACACATGTATTCAGACACACAGAAACACGCCCACACTCACAGGCTCAATGACACTGTAACACATACACACACTTGATAGTGTTGATGTGAGGACCTCTGCCTATGTGGTAATCACCATTGCAGTACTGTGCACCCACATGAGCGACATAGAGAATACACATGTACAAGTAGTCAGTAATGCCTAAGATCGATGGCATCAACAGGGTAGTAGATTGCATCATCTGGAGGGGTTAGGGGTCCTATCTGTTCATTATGGTAGCATACATCCTCACTCCATGGACCAGACAGCCATACATACATACATACATACATACACAATGTGGAGTCCACAACTGAATGCACCTATGTCATGCACATACAGATAGCTCACATGTGTGTGATACACACCCCACCCTGGCTTATATCTTGCTTTCTACAATGCAGTATGTACAGATCTCTACAAGAGTGTACAGGAGAGTGAGTAACAATTGGGATGTATTTCCCACCATAAGTGGCATATATGGACACACAAGCAAACACACATGGCAGTACTGTAAATCAAACACATGCTATCTTAAGATACGTATGACAGACATGCAGCAGTATTGCTCGCATTACAATGTGTACTGATGCTACTTTTGGCAATTGTGCTGATATATGCACATAGGAGGTCTTAAGTGCTACAGATGTCAAGTGATTTACAGTCACTGACACCCTGACCACTGTGTAGGTTGTATGTGTTCCCCTTCAATTAACAGAAACATAGCTTAGTGTTTGCACATGTTATTGTAGGACGGTTTGTGACACACCTGTGAGCTGTCCAGCAAACATCCATCTGCAAAGATGGCCCACCCCTTAGTTATGTCCACACATCCGTCCATACTTGATGTACTTCTTACCTTACTGTCAGTATATCATCATATACAGTTGGCAATGATGAGGCTGCATTGCAACTGCATGTTGTAGTAAGACACATGTCACATGCAAACATCAGCTACTGCACATGCATGGTAGCTGAACGCACAACACTACATGTACCTGTGTGTAGGTCCTACATTCCTGTCATTTAGCCATGTTTGTAGGCATTGCAATTGGTGGACATGTGTGATGACATACAGGACACATGGACTGTTGTATGATGTGACAGTTGTCATGGGTAACCAGCACGGAGGGAATGTTAACTCAGTCAGCATTGATATCACACCTTATGTACTGTTAGCATTCAGCAGCCATGGACCTGCCTACCATGTGCATGTGTATAATTGCTGTAGCCACCTGTCTGCATGAAGGACAGCAACAGCCATGCTATGTACATGTGTGTTTTGTGTGTGTGTGTGTGTGTGTGTGTGTGTGTGTGTGTGTGTGTGTGTGGCATGTACATATCAATGGCAGGTACATGTATGTCATATCCAAACATGAGGGTGTTTACTGATGTACAGCAACAGTCATCTGTTGCTGCTGTATATGACCCAGGTTTCCTGTTATGTATACAGTGGACGTGGTTATGAACAGTGGTATCATTGCATTGCATAACACATGATGCAACTGTGTCAGCACATGGGTAGTCTGCACAGTTGATGTAGAGCTAGATACAGTCCACTGGTCATCGGTCACATAGTGTTGTTTTATTATATGTTCTACCACATGTATGGATGTGTGTTGCTGGTCCAAAGACATGGTGATGTCTGAGGGCTGCATTTTAGAATGCGGCTTTTGATGCTGTGATCTGCACCTGACACATCTGTGATGCCTTTTGAGGGTGTACTGGTCAGTACATGTGAGTGGTCTTCATGTATGTGGGGACACCACCACCTGGAGCAGTCCATACCTGTGTTATGACCCACATGTCTGCATCCGAGGTATACGGTGGTAGTGCGATTGTGCACAACTGAGCCTTCAGCCAGATGTTCCTCATTGCACAGATGTCAGTATTCCCCATTGTTAAATCTACATTGGGCAGCTGTGATTACAAATGCTACACATCTAGCACTGTTTAGCATACACATACAATGCAGTTGTCCTCGAGGTTTCAGAGTTTTAACCTGCTCTCAGGACATTCGACTATGAATGGCACTATATGGGCGAAGTAGCCACTCCTGGCAGGACATCACCATGGGTGGTAGTTATGTGTCAGGTTTAGATTGGTACATCTAAGGTGATGGACAGAAGCAGACGTTGTGTAGAAGACCGGTCAGATATATCTAGTGCAGCGTTCCTGCTAACAATGACAAGTATCGACACTGGAGTCCATTACAATGTGTTGTTCATGTCTAGCTGTAATAGCATGGTCACTGTGCCCTTCCGTGTTTAGAATCAGAGTGCATACAAAACAGCCCTGTGCTACTAAGTGTGTGAGCATGCCCAGTATAACGTTGTGTAGATGGACACATAGTGCATTCCAAATGGCTGTGTGCTACTAAGTGTGTGAGCATGCCCAGTGACACCTTGTGTCGGTTATGTACCTCTATGTGTGTGGGCATGACCATTGTAACCCTGTATAGCGATAGTAGTCATCCAGTGAACAGATGGCCATACTCCACTTCAGGATGGATTCTTACATTGAACACACAGGTTCACATGCTTGTACATCATAACTGCCAGCATCCATGTCAATGTCCGCATTCCTAGAAGGCCATATTGACAGTCTTGAAAGGTGTAGTGTCTGTGGCGCGGGTCATATCTATGTAGTATTGTAATAGTGGTCCATAGATAGGCAGTTTTCCTGATCCCACCACTGGTGTGTGTTTGTCTCTGTCTGCCTGGGGACAGAAATATGTTTTTAGACTGTTCACACTCCATACAATCCCTATCACCATCTTTGCCAACGCTGATGATGTCACCCACCTAGAAGTACACTTCTGGGAGTGCTGTATCCCAGTATTCTCGGTAGCATGTTCTGTAACTGTGTAATGGTGTAGTGTGATAAGGTAGTTAGGTCTGTTTTCTAACCCAAGCAATGCCAATTTTGTGTGTGTGTGTGTGTGTGTGTCTCCATCTGCCTGGGGACAGAATAATGCTTTTAGACTGCTCACACTCCATACAATCCATATCACCGACTTTGCCATTGCTGATGATGTCACCCACCTAGAAGTACACCTCTCGGATTGGTGTGTCCCAGTAATCTTGGTAGCACAATCTGTAACTGCGTAATGCTGTAGTGTGATAGAATAGACAGGTAGGTGGCCTATTCCAAGGCATGAAAGGTGTGTGTGTTTGGCAGTCATATCCTATGTGTTGGTGTCTGTGGGTGGCTAGCTACTGGATGTGTTGAGCAGCATGTTTTGTTGTTTTCCTATATAGTGGTCATAAATGTCACATTCAGCCAAGATACTGGATTGGCAAGGCATACACATACATTCTGCAATAGGTCTGGTGAGTAATGTCAGCAGCCCTAATCTTACCCTTAATATAGTCTGAACCCGTGTGATGCACAGAAACACACTTGCCTTGATATTAACACCAGTACATAATGCAGGAGGCGCATGTGGTTTCCTTTTCATTCTTGTCTAAAGCTTTGGTGTCACATGGTCCGCTGTTGAGATATATATTCTATATCTACGTATGTGTGTATATATCTATATGTGTGTGTGTGTGTGTGTGTGTGTGTGTGTGTGTGTGTGTGTATATATATATATATATATATATATATATATATATATATATATATATATAGACATTAGCACACATAAATCTACATGATGGAATACATGTCCTATACTGTTGAATGCCTGTGCTGGATTATCTGTACATGATAACCTCAGATGTATGTATATCTGCCATGGCTTAGTGGTAAAGCACATCATCAGTGGTGTGCAGGTTCCTGTGTTTGAGCTGTGCAGAGGCTGGTTGTTTTGTTGCTGGGAAGAACAAGGGAAGTACAGTGATAGTAAGGAGCTTTTAACCAGTTGTGTGTGGGTCTGCACAGCAGTAAGCACTGGTTATTTTTGGTGAGGCTCAGTATGGGTCATGTAACTATGCATTAGAAGACAATACTATGCAAACAAGGTGGAAAATAGTGAATTCTGTTTATCCCCAGGGTGTGATGCAGATCCCAAGAGTGTATGTGTATAGCTAGCCGGGTGCAGGACTCGAATATAGGTGAAAGCATGGGGGTGTCAGGCATACTGTATGTAGATTGGAGCCCTGTGTCTCGGGATTGCTCTGGGCTTAGCACACCTAAGCTAGGGGTTTGTCTATACCTGCCTAGTGCAATTAGGAGGGACAACAGCAGTAGGAGAGTAGTCAAGGTGAACAAGCTGGGCAAACAGGTGATAATTATCGCAATCAGCAGATTATAGGCCTAGGTATACTGGTTTGGGAGGGTGGCCTAATGGTTACAATGTTTGCCTTGCAAACACAAGGTGCAGGGTTTGAGTCTCACAAGGGATAATTGGCTAGGCTTAAAATGGCTCACAAGGGCAGTTAACCTAGTACTAACCTATGAACCTATGAACTAGCCACAGGTACCTCCCAAAGCACAACTGGAGATATCATGGGGATCTCACAGGCATCTGCATCCAGAGTATTCCACCTGGATGCATTGTCACCACATGCCAGTGAGCATGTACATTTCCTCAACACACGTGAGGTGTTGACCAGCAATATGCATCTCTTCCATCAAATGGCAGACTATCCTGGGGTAGTGGGTGCTATAGCCTGCAAGCACATATGCATCAAAGCACCACCCGGTGAGCAGGGTAGGGCCTACATTAACCCCAGGGGCATCCCCTCCATCAACTGCCAGGTCGTATGCAATGCCCAGGGCATTATACTGAATGTGTGTGCTGGCTGCCCTGGAAGTTATGACGATTCCGATATATGGCATCTGATGCAGCTATACCACAGCTTTGCCAATATGGACATCCCCTATGGTCACCTAGTGGGGGATGCTGGGTACCCACTGGAGCCGTGGCTGATGACACCCATCAGAAATGCACACACACCTGAACAACTATGCCATAATGAGGCACACGCACAGGCTAGACATTTAATAGATCATGTGTTTGGGGTGCTCAGGTCACAGTTCAGGTGTCTGGATACATCCGGTGAAGCCTTGCAGTATTCACCAGCTACATGACCCAAATTGTTATGGTATGTGCTATGCTACACAATATGATTCTTCAGAAACAGCTCTAGCAGGAACAGCATGGGGCAGGGCCACACAGCCCCCCACCAACGCCAAGGCCTGTATAGGCACAGAGTGACTTGGAGGAGGAACAACCTGAGCCGGACCCAGTAGGTGGAAGGAGGTGTGCCCAGTATGACCTGGCTTTGGCAAAGACGCAATGCATAGCATATGCACTGACACAGTAGGTACCCAGGGAATGTTACCCTCTCTGACTCGCACAGACAGTAAAAGGGATGCCAAACATGACACTACCTGTGCTCAGCCATGTATAGGAAGTGCACTGTGTGCATCCGACATAGGCAGCCCTCCAGCATCATTCTCATGTCTGGCACACCCTCAAGGTAAGTCAATCAACCTACCCACTGGCAGTTGTATTAGAATGTGTTGTTACCTGTAGCTATGGTATGGATGTGAGCATGCAAGGGAATTTGGTGGCCGAATGTTAAGGCAGTGGACAGTAGATGTCCATAGTGGCACCATGACATCTGTAGCACATACTGGGGTCACCATAGTAGCCAGTAGTACACAGGGTGTCATAACCCACTGCGGGTAATGGGCTGAGCATCATGTGTGTCCATACAGCCCACACAAGTCTCAACCAGCTGGACAGGTGTAGACCAATACAGACAAATGCTGTACTATGGCCTCTGAATATGCCCAATGGATGCCCCCCCCACAGACCCACACAGACAGACTAAAGCAGGCCAGGCAGTTGGATGTAGGTTGTGAAGGCTAGGATGTCTGAAACTAATATGTTGGTAATTAAAGCTAAGATCTGGAGTACACTGGTATGCCTCTAGTCAGCACAATAGGTAGATCTACACACTGAAATGGAGTGCCTGACATACCAGTACAGCAGTAGCAAAAGTGTACAAGTGTCAGGTGTGCCCCCCTTCCAACGTACACATGTAACAACAGTCAGGTGCGCCCCCCCCTCCGGTGCTGTGTGGGAATGTGGATATAGTCAGATGTCCCCCCACACTGTGCAGAAATGTAGCAACAGTCAATGCCACATGACCAATGGATGCCCTGCAGACACAGCATGCCACCTGTCAGTGTACAATGCAGAGGTTGGCACCACAGTACTGACTACCTGGACATGTAACACGTGATTCAATTGGCCATACTGGGCATGCTCAAACACATGAAGGTATGACGGCAATGTCAGTCGACAACGTGTGAAATGGTCATACTGGGCATGCTCACACACGTAAACACAAGATGGCCAGGTCTGCAAACACCAGTGGTCCGGACATATCTGCCGGTACATTGCTATACTGTTGGATGACTGTGCTGTATGGTATGTGTGTGGTACTGTCTCTTGTCTGTATATTTGCCATGGTGTATTGGTAATTCACATTAGCTGTGTGCGCAGGGTGTTGCTACCAACACTTGCAAAGGACAGTTATTTGTTTGCGGCCAGAACAAGCCCATTGGATACGGAGTGAGTAAGGCACATTGAAGCAGTTGGGAGTGGTTGTGCATGGGTCTGTGTGGTGTTAAGCACTGCTGACCTCTGGTTACAGCTTCTTACACTTGGTTAGACTTCACATTTCTTTACCAGTGCAATACTTGCATACTGGTAGCCAAACACACTTATAGCCGCTCACTCCCTCACTTGCACATGCACCGACATTGGTGCTTGCATGTGTCACTCACGCTGGGTGGGTGCGATCCCTTGTGATGCCTAATACATCAGACTACATGACTACAGTATCGGGTATGGCTGACCATTAGGCGACGGTATGGCGTTCAACTGTACGGAATCAGCGGCCTGTCCAGTGAGTTAATCATATTATATGCATGTTCTTCATACAATCTGCTTGCATCTGGCTGATACATGGGAACTGATAATCTGCAATGCAGACAAGTAAATGTGTTTTGGGACCCACATCCATCTGCTGGATCACGCTGCCGCATACCTATTGTAGGTTTGCCACCTTTTAAATTGGCCGGGGTGAGACTTTAGGATTAACACCTGTTCCACATTGCGTGGGACAGTCCCTCCTTAGGAGTATGTGTCATGCGAAAACAATCAAGACATAGCAAATGTCCTGATTACAGGACAATATTATATTCTACGTTTCTCTAATAATTGCATGTAACAGTTATTGTATATATGACACTTCTATATGTTATGTGAAGTAGCATAAGCAACTGGACTGCTACTAGACAAAGATTTTATTTGTGCTAATACGTATAGTTCTATACTATGCACGGCTGTAGGTATGTTCTGACCTGGTACATCTGACACTTCTATGGACCAGGTCCCACTTTGGCCATTTGTAAAGGTGGTAGCCCTATAGGACCTATATGTAGAGATGTCAGATTTAGCAAGGCAACACATACTCACAGCCAGTAGAAAATAGACTACTTCACCGGTTTGCATAAGTAAAGGTTATTCTTGTGGCAATATAGTTGCTAATACTGTTTCCTATAACATCTAAGTGTTTCAGATACAACATAATCATTTTATGCAACCACTACAGACAATATATGGATTCTTTGACCTAAATCACATGCCATGTGCCATAATAACATTTATTTTGCAGGACACAACTGCCCAAAGGGGAGTGTCCCTCACAAAGGTGAACAGGTGGTAACCCCAACCTATTATGCTATCATCTACCTAAGGTAGTTGGCGGAATATGCGCTTTCTGTCACTAACAGACCTCACATACGAATGGGGGAGAATGAGCACTGAATCAGGGACACTGCATAACACCCTCAGGGACACATTTAGATGATTGGTACTATTAACCTGACACATTGACAGTCCCAGAGCATATGTATTCATGGGTCTACCTGAGATGGTCGACAATTCATTTAAACAACTTTTATTTGGTCGACAATTCATTTGATCAACAGGCAGATTTTCCCCCCTCCCCGATGTTGTGCCACCCTGGAGTTGATATATATAGTTAGGGGGGGTGTGGGGGCACAGCCCCCCACATTGGGGGGTGTGGGGGGCAAAGCCCCCCACATAAAACAGCTTGTCGATTAAATGAATTGTCGACCAAATAAATGTCGATCAAATGAACTGTCGATCATGTGAAGTAGACCCGTATTCATACACGTTTGTCGATGTACATGCTGTTTATGACTCATACATGTTGTCATTAGTCATTATGTGTATTCCACCACCTGTCCACCTAATATCACTAGTTCTGAAAGGGTTTAGTTAGGTCTGTGTTAAATTCTGATTTGTAATCATGGATGTCCATGATAATCAGGTGCAGTTCACTGATATAGTCCCTATGTGTTCCCCCAATGGTTTATGGACTATCCAGTAGATGTGCTCTTAAGGTTTGGAAGGTATGGGCGTCTGTTATACCCACATAGGAATATTAATCACGGGGTGGGCCTAATACATCTCTGCCAACCAGCACCTGCACACTTAGGCCCATTATTGCATACCCATGATTCTCTTACCTGACACCCCTCTACAGCACTCATCCTTACTGTGAGCGCAGCTGGGGTATGAACATACCCTTACACACTGCCCACTCTTTCTGTGTCGGGACACATGTTGTACATTTTGTCAACTCATGTGTTATCAGACTTGCACAACCTACTGTTCCGTGCACAGCTACATACTGATCGCCTCAATCATTACTGGTTCACCTACAAGGCAAATTTTTGGTGTCCCGCAAGGGATCCCATGATCCATGTTTATAGTGTAGACCTTGCAGATCTCTACAACTGGTAGTTTCATGCCGGTGGTCTCAAAAGCAGCGATGTATTTACCTTTATTGTGTGTCTGTATGCCTCACCGGCCTAGCTGGGGGGGGGTGTGGGAGGTAGACATTTGTTTATTGGCCTCCCACTAACATATGCCCCGTCTGACCATATGTTACCCGTAATTGCTGTAATGTAACATAGGTATGTACATGTGTATATTTACAGTAACATATGTACATATATATATATATATATATATATATATATATATATATATATATATATATATATATATATATAAATATATATATACATCTGTGTGTCTGTTGACCAATACATTTCCCGCTCATACACATTTACACATGCGTATTGGGTTTTATATATGCTTCACCAGCATACTATTGCCTTAGTCATTATGACACTGACACTTCCCTCCGGTTATCTTGAAATCAGTATTTAGCACATTATACAGCGGACAGATGTCACAATATGTTCATGTACGGAGTACCGATGGTAATTGTGATGTGATACAGTGTCATTTGACCTGTTCCTCGTCTACACGGCCTATTATTCCAGCTACTGTCTTTGTTTGTATGTGCACATTCCTATTATTTATGTCAATAAATGGAGTGCATGTGTTACAGAGAATGTACTTCAACAAATTGTTGTCTGCATGTGCATATGCATATATACCTATTACGTACTAGCTGACCTACACGGGGCAGACCATTGGAACTGGCCCAACCAACCCTGGCACTCCTGGATCCATAATCGCATACCCATAGTTCCTCCACCCCACCCGTTTTGAGTTTCCATGTGTAATAGCCATTATTCACTTGAGATCGCAGCCATGACACACCTTTACACATTGCCCTCTCCAGAGAGTTTGGGGCCCTACACACATTTTGTACTACCTTGTGTATTCACAGGGTCTCCTGCCATTTATATTTGCACATACGTGCCTTTCCTGGTGTTATAGATTACTGCCACTTGTGGTTTACAAGTGTAGGTGGTCCCAACATGGACTACATTCTGCCTATGTGTAATGTAGATGTAGCAGTTCAACGATGTTATGACCACTGGTAGAACCCTGCCTGTGGTGTGAATAGCGGTGCTCTGCTCATTCCTGGGCAGCTTTATCTAACATATGCTGCAAGCACTATATAATACCTTAGTTGCTCTCGATTCCCTTCATAACCCTTGTGTATGCTTTATTTATTTTATTTTATTTTATTTATTTTACATTTGTTAAC
>NC_056733.1:988403451-988415546 GCF_019279795.1 Protopterus annectens
ATTTGCCATTGTATTATGTTTGGTCAGGGCACACCTAACCAAACAGGGACTGTCCCTCACAAAGTGGGGCATCATGGTCAGTTGTTTAATCCCAGGTAGTAGGTTCTGCATGACCGGCTGGCGGCTGAGCAGTCTCGTGAACCACTACTGCACATACAACTTGTGTCCAGATGTCTACAGGACTGGACATCATGTTGTGACACCAAGTCTGATGCTTACACAGGATACTTATCCCATGAGGGATATCCAAAAATTGAACAAGCCAATAAACTTCGATATTCTTGGATTTACGAAAACATGATAGGGTTATACATGCAAGGGATACATAGTTTGCAATAATGACACTGCCTGGGGTGAGACTGCCTACTAGATATGTGTAGTAGTCACTATGTGCAGATACGGCTGCGCCAAGCTAGCAGCCAAAATATGGCTGGATTTGGTGGATGTTCAGGAATGGGGGGGGTTGTGTGCTGTAGAGGGGATGATGGGTATTCAATTATGCATCCAGGTGTGTTGTGGTTGGATGGCTCAGTTCAGTCCAGACCATTATGTGGGTATGTGCCGGTGACGTTTCTGTTCATGTGTATCGCACATTTTAATACTCATATGTTTGTGGGATTGTGTTCTACAGTATGGCCTGTCAGGTTGTATTGCGGATGTGTATGTTTGTTCTTTGTGTTTCTTTCTGATTCACCCACTGCTCCCTCATACACCTCCAGTTCAACACAGTCTCCCCTTGGTGAATTATTACATTACCCGTTCCCCCCCACACCCACATTCCACACACTCAATCCATCCCTTCTCTGGTTGATGGCCCATGGCACGGTCAAGAGAACACATTGCATACACTACATATTTCTGGTACCTGTATGGTTGTGAGGACTACCCTAGCACAAGGCACCTTGGACCACAAATGGGCAGATTTTGGGTGAACGCTCTGACCATTGGTAGGGTTGCCACCTTTTCATATGGCCAGGATGGGATATATTCAAGACACACATCAGATTTTACAGGCCAACTCATACACATGGTCAGTACAATGGATAGTACTTTTGTTTTATGCCTAAATGTAAGCTTATTGTTGTAGCAGTTTTGCTGCTAATTCTGTTTCATTTACTTGCTTATTCTGTTTCTTGTAACATGTAGGTATGTTACATATGGAAATAACTATTGTATGTGACTATTACATAAGATGTGGGGCATAATTATGTCCTACAATAGCAGGATATTTTTCATTTATAATGGTTTTGGTATGGACACAACTGCCCAGAGGGGGACTGTCCCTCACAATGTGGGACAGGTGGTAACCCTGACCATTGGGCTAGACTTAGCTATTGGCAGTGCTGTAACATGATGCATTTCACTTCCACTTGGTATAACTATCAACACTACAATAGAATACAGGCACAGGGTTTTGAATGTCATTTGTTCGAGGGATGGGGACTCAATATTGAGCTACGTGCATTTGTGGTTGCTTCTTATTTTTGTGTTCGTAAAACTGTCTTGCATGCTTTGCATACATTTCAGTATGAATGGACACTGACAGATGTGATTACTATTGGAAGCAGGCTGTAATATTCAACATTTTAGGTTGCACATAAACAGCCGACATGTCCATGCCTCCGTGCTATGCTTTGACATGCCCCATGCACTCACGCACATTTTCTATGCATGTGGATGTGGTGGCAGCGCACCTTCATTAATATGTATATGCCTCTACTGCGCCATCTCTATGCCACACAGTTGTTGCAACCCTAATGCCATCCTTGAGCTGAGCTTCATGAATCCTGGGTATGAGTCTCTCTGTCCTTAAATTGAAAGCACAGTGCTACTGACTCATTTCAGATTACATCATTTTTTTTGCTGGTTCCCAGGCTATCTGAAACTCAGAGGCTAATAGCCCTTTTGATTTTGTAGCTTGGTCAGGAAGACAGAGCAATAAAAAATATTATACATGCAAATTCTAGCAATTAACTCTGGTCTCAAAACAATAGCCAGAATTCCTTCCTCCAGACATCTCGGCTCTGAGTTTGAGATCAAAGAACAATTATACAATGCTTGACTTATCAGCTTTCCTCCAGCAGAGTGCAATGTGGTTACATTTTGGAAGTTCAACATTTACCATAATTTTCTTATATTTAAGAAAACAAGCATGTGGCTTACATTAGTATTTACAAATGACAGAATGTTCCACAAAATTCTACCTGGCTAGGCTGGCAGCCTTCACATATCTTCACATAAGTATGTCACTTTTGGTGGATGGATGGATAAGGCTACTGGAGTTATGTCAGTTTTGATGAATGCATGGGTAAGGATAATCAAGGAATGTCACTTTTGGTGAATGCATTGGTAAGGATAATGTACATATGCCACTTTTGGTGGCTGGATGTGAAAGGAAAATGTAGGTGTGCCACTTTTGGCGGATGGAAGGGTAAGGATAATGTAGGCATGTCACTTTTGGTGGATGCATGGGTAAGGATAATGTAGGTATGTCACTTTTGGTGGATGGATGGGTAAGGATAATGTAGGTATGTCACTTTTGGTGGAGGCATAGGTAAGGAAAATGTACATATGTCACTTTTGGTGGATGGATGTGGAAGGATAATGGAGGTATGTTAATTTTGATGGCTGCTTTCGTAAGGATAATGTAGGTTTGTCACTTCTGGAGAATGAATGGGTAAGTTTAATGTAGGTATGTGACTCTTGGTGACAAATGGGTAAGGATAATGTGGGTATTTCTCTTTTTGGGAGGCATGGATAAGGCTAAAGTAGTTATGTCACTTTTGATGGATGCATGGGTAAGGATAAATATGGTATGTTCCATTTTGAGGATGCATGTATAAAGTTAATGTAGGTTTGTCACTTTTGGTGAATGCATGGGTAAGAATAATGTACGTATGTCACTTTTGGTGGATGGATAAGCATAATATACATATGTCACTTTTGGTGGATGCATGGGTAAGGATAATGTAGGTATGTCACTTTTGGAGGCTGCATGGGTAAGGAAAATGTAGACATGTCACTTCTGGTGGATGCATGAGTATATTGTAAGTATGTCAGTTCTGGTGAATGCATGGGTAATGCTAATGTAATTATGTCATGTTTTATGGATGGATTGGTAAGGATAATGTAGGTATATCTCTTTTTGTGGATGAGTGGGTAAGGAAATTGCAGGTCATTCACTTTGGGTAGATGGATGGGAAAGGAAAGTGTAGGTGTGCCTCTTTTGGTGGATGGACAGGTGAGGATAATGTAGGTATGTCACTTTTGGTGAAAGGATGGGCAAGGATAATGCAGATATGTCACTTTGGTGAATTCATGGGTAAGGATAATGTAGGTTTGTCAGTTATGTTCCTCTTGGAGGATGCATGGTTAAAGATCATGAAAGAATGTCACTGTTGGAAGATGCCTTGTTAAGGATAATGTAGGTATATCAGTCTCTGTGGATGCATGGATTAGGATAACGCAGGTATTGCACTTTTAGTGGATGCATGGGTAAAGACAGTGTAGGTATGTTCCATCTGGTGGATACATGGGTATGGATAATGTAGGTATGTCACTTTTGGTGGATGCATGGCTAAGGATAATGTAGGTATGCTTTGTTTGGTGGATGCATGGGTTAAGGAAATGTAGGCATGTCACTGTTGGTAGATGCTTGGGTAAGGATAATATAGGTAGGTCAGATTTGGTGTATGCATGGGTAAGAATACTGTAGGTATGTCACCTTTGGTGGATGCATGGGTAAAGATAATATCACTATGTTCTGTTTGTTGGATGCATGGGTACCAATAATTTAGGTATGTCACTTTTGGTGGGTGCATGGGTAAGGATAATTAAGGTATGTCACTTTTGGTGGATGCATGGGTAAAGATAATGTATGTGTGCCTCTGTTGCTGGATGCTTCAGTAAAGATAATATAGGTGAGTGAATCTCAGTGGATGCATTTGTAAGGATAATGTAGGTATGTCACTTTTGGTGGATGGATGCTTAAGGATAATGTAGCTATTTCTCTTTTGGGGAGGCATGGGTAAAGTTAATGCACTTATGTCACTTTTGATGCATGCATGGGTAAGGATTAATTTGGTATGTTCCATTTGGAGGATGCATGTATAAAGTTAATGTAGGTATGTCACTTTCGGTGGATGCATTGATAAGGATAATGCACATATGTCTCTTTTGGTGGATGGATGGATATGGATAATGTACGTATGTCAGTTTTAGTGGATGCATGGGTAAGGATAATGTAGGTATGTCACTTTTGGTGGATGCATGGGTGAGGATAATGTAGGTGTATCACTTCTGGTGGAAGAATGGGTAAGGATAATGAAGGTATGTCACTTTTTGTAGTTGGATGAATGGATAGATGGGAAAAGATAATGTAGGTATGCCACTTTTGGAAGATGCATTGGTAAGGAAAATGTAGACATATCCCTTTTGGTGGATTCATGAGAATATAGATATTGTAGGTATGTCACTTTTGGTGGATCTATGGGTAAGGATAACATTGTTGTGTCACTTTTGGTGGATGGACAGGTAAGGTTAATGTACGTGTGTCACTTTTGGTGGAAGGATGGATAAGGATAATGAAGGTATGTCACTTCTGGTGAATGGATTGATGGATGCGAAAGGGTAATGTAGGTATATCACTTTTGGTGGATGCATTGGTAAGGATAATGTAAGTATGTCAGTTACGATGGATGCATGGATAAAGATAATGTAGGTGTGTCACTTTTGGTGGATGGATGTGTAAGGATAATGATGGTATGTCACTTTTGGTGGGTGGATGGGTGGGCATATTATAGGTATGCCATTTTTGTGGATAAATAGGAAATTAAAATGTAGGTAAGTCACTTTTGATGGATGGATGGGTAATAATGTAGGTATGTCACTTTTGGTGGAGGCATGGGTAAAGATAAAGTTGGTATCTCACTTTTGGTGCATGGATGGGTAAGGATAATGTAGGTATGTAAATCTTTGTGGATGGGTGGGTAAGGATATTATAGGTATGCCACTTTTGGTGGAGGCATGGGTAAAGATAAAGTTGGTATCTCACTTTTGGTGCATGGATGGGTAAGGATAATGTAGGTATGTAAATCTTTGTGGATGGGTGGGTAAGGATATTATAGGTATGTCACTTTTGGTGGAGGCATGGGTAAAGATAAAGTTGGTATCTCACTTTTGGTGCATGGATGGGTAAGGATAATGTAGGTATGTAAATCTTTGTGGATGGATGGGTAAGGATATTATAAGTATGTCACTTTTGGTGGAGGCATGGGTAAAGATAAAGTTGGTATCTCACTTTTGGTGCATGGATGGGTAAGGATAATGTAGGTATGTAAATCTTTGTGGATGGGTGGGTAAGGATATTATAGGTATGTCACTTTTGGTGGAGGCATGGGTAAAGATAAAGTTGGTATCTCACTTTTGGTGCATGGATGGGTAAGGATAATGTAGGTATGTAAATCTTTGTGGATGGGTGGGTAAGGATATTATACGCATGTCACTTTTGGTGGATGCATGGGTAAGTATCATGTTGGTATGTCACTTTTGCTAGATGAATGGATAGGTAAATCTAATGTAGTTATGTCAGTTATGATGAATGCATGAGCAAGGATAATGTAGTTATGTCAGTTTTGTTAGATGGATGGATGGGAAAGGACACTGTAGGTATGTCACTTTTGGTGAATTCATGAGTAAGGATAATTAGGTATGTCAGTTTTACTGGAAGCATGAATAAGGATAATGAAGGTATGTCACTTTTTGTGGAAGGATGGATAGATGGATGGGAAAGGACAATGTAGGTATGCCACTTTTGGTGAATGCATGGGTAAGAATAATGTACATGTCACTTTTAGTGGAGCCAAGGGTAAGGTGTCAGTATTGGTTTGATGCATGGGTAAGGATAATGTAGGTATGTCACTGTTGGTGCATGCTTGGATAAAGATAATACAGGTATGTCAGTTTTGGTGCATGGCTGGGTAGGGATACTGCAGATATGTCACTTCTGGTGAATGCATGGGTACGTATAATATGGATATGTCACTGTTGGTGGATAGATGGGTAAGGATAATGTAGGTATGTCAGTTTTGGTGGATGCATGGGTAAGGATAATGCAGGTATATCACCTTTGGTGGATTCGTGGGTAAAGGTAATGTGGTTATGTTCTGTTTGTTGGATGCATGGGTACTGATAATGTAGACATGTCACTTTTGGTGGATGGATACATAATGATAATGTAGGTATGTCACTTTTGTTAGATGCTTTGATAAGGATAATCTAGGTATGTCACTTTTGGAGGATGGATGTGTAAGGATAATGTAGGTATACCACTTGTGGTGGACACATGGGTAAGGATAATGAAGGTTTGTCACATTTGGGGAAGCACGGGTAAGGATAATGTTGCTATGTTACTTTTGATGGAAGCATGGGTAAGGATACTGAAGGTATATCACTTTTGGTGGATGGACTGATGGATGGGAATGGGTAATGTAGGTATGTCAGTTTTGGCAGATGGATGAGTAAGGATAATGTAGGTGTGTCACCTTTGGTTGATGCATTGGTAAGGATAATGTAGTTATGTCACTTTTGTGGGCTGGATTAATGGATGGGAAAGAGTAATGTAAGTATGTCACTTTTGGTGGATGGATAGGTAGGTATATTGTAGGTATGTCATTTTTATGGATGCATGAGAAAAGAAAAAGTAGGCAAGTCACTTTTAGTGGATGGATGTGTAATGATAAAGTAGGTATGTCTCTTTTGGTGGATGCTTTGGTAAGGATAATGTAGCTATCTCACTTTTGAAGGATGGATGGGTAAGAATAATGAATGTTTGTCACTTTTGGTGGATGGATTGATGGATGGGAAAGGGTAATGTAGGTATGTCACGTTTAGTGGATGGATAGGTATGGATATTGTAGGCATGTCTTTTTTCTTGGATGCATGGGAAAGGAAAAAGTTGGTAAGTCACTTTTAGTGGATGGATGGGTATGGGTAATGCAGGTATGTCACCTTTGGTGGATGTATTGGTAAGAATAATGTAGGTATGTCACTTTTGGTGGCTGCATGGGTAAGAAAATTGCAGGTGTGTTACTTTTGGTGGCTGGATGGGAAAGGCTAATGTAAATATATCACTTTTGTTGGATGGATTAGTGGAAAGGGTAATGTAGGTATGTCACTGTTGGTGGATGGATGAATAGGTAAGGATAATGCAGGTATGTCACCTTAGGTGGATGCTTGGGTAAAGATGATGTAGGTATGTCACAGCTGGTGGATGCTTGGGTAAAGATGACATAGGTATGTCGCAGTTGGTGAATGCTTTGGTACGAATAATATATGTATGTGACTCTTGGTGCTCGTATTGGTAAGGATAATGTAGGTATGTCACTTTTGGTGGAAGCATGGTTAAGGAAAATGTAGGCATGTCACTTTTGGTGGATAGATGTGCAAGGATAATGTAGGTATGTCAATGTTGCTGGATGCTTTCATAAAGATAATGTAAGTTTGTCACTTTTGGAGGCTGGATGGGTAAGCATAATGTAAGTATGTCACTCTTGGTGAACACATGGGTAAGAATAATGTAGGTATTTCTCTTTCCAAGTGGCATGAGTAATGCTAATGTAGTTATGTCACTTTTGATGGATACATGGGTATGGCTAAATTTGTTCTTTCCATTTGGAGGATGCATGTATAAAGTTCATGTATGTATGTCACTTTTGGTGGATGGATTGATAATCATAATGTACGTATGTCAGTTTTGGTGGGTGCATGGTTAAGGATAATGCAGGTATGTCACTTTAGGTTGATGAATGGGTAAGGACAATGCAGGTATTTCTCTTTTGGGTATGCATGGTTAAGGTTAATATAATTATGTCACTTTTGATGGATGCAATAGCAAGGATACATTTGGTATGCTCCATTTGGAGGATCCATGTATAAAGTTAATGTAGGTATGTTGCAGTTTGTGGCTAGATGGATGGATAAGGATACAGTAGGTATGTCACTTTTTGTGGATGGATGGATGGATGGATGGATGGATGGATGGATGGATGGATGGATGGATGGATGGATGGATGGATGGATGGATGGATGGCTAAGAATAATGTAGGTTTGTCACTTTTGGAGGATGCATGGGTAAATAAAATGTAGACATGTCCCTTCTGGTGGATGCATGAGTACGGATATTGTAGGTATGTCAGTTTTGGTGAATTGGTGAATGCGTAGGTAATGATAATGTAATTATCCACGTTTTATGGATGGTGGGGTAAGGATATTGAAGGAATGTCAGTTCTGGTGGATGGATGGATGGATGGATGGATGGATGGATGGATGGATGGATGGATGGATGGATGGACGGGAAAGGATAATGAAGGTATGTCATTTTGGTGGATGCATGGGTAAGAAAATTGCAGGTATGTTACTTTTGGTGGATGGATGGGAAAAAATAATGTAGGGGTGTCACATTTGGTGGCTGGCTGGATGGATGGATGGATGGATGGATGGATGGATGGATGCATGCATGCATGGATACATGGAAAGGATAATGTAAGTATGTCACTTCTGGTGGCTGGATGGGAAAGGATAATGTAGATATGTCACTTTTGGTGGATTGATGGGTAGATAATGTATGTGTGTCACTTTGGATGGATGGATGGATGGATGGATGGATGGATGGATGGATGGGAAATGATAATTTAGGTATGTCACTTTTGGTGAATTCATGGGTAAGGATCATGTAGGTATGTCAGTCTTACTGGACACATGAATAAGGATAATGTATGTATTTCACTTTTTGTGGATACACTATTAAAGATAATGAAAGAATATCACTGTTGGTGGATGCTTTGGTAAGGATAATGTAGGTATATTGGTTTTGGTGGATGGATGTGTAAGGATTGTAAAAGCATGTTCCAGTTGGTGGATGCATGGGTATGGATAATGTAGGTGTGTCAGTTTTGGTGGATGCATAGCTAAGGGTAATATAGGTATGTTTTGTTTGGTGGATGCATGGGTAAAGAATACCACTTTTGGTGGATGCTCGGGTAAGGATAATGTAGGTGTGTCAGTTTTGGTGCATGCATGGTAAGGATACTGTAGGTATGTCACTTTTGTTGACTGAATGGGTAAGTATAATGTGGGTATGTCACTGTTGGTGGATGGTTGGGTAAGAATAATGCAGGTATGTCACCTTTGGTGGATGCTTGGGTAAAGATAATGTAGGCATGTCATTTTTGGTGGATGCATGGGTAAAGATAATTAAGGTATGTCACTTTTGGTGAATGCATGGGTAAAGATAATGTAGATATGTCACTGTTGGTGGATGCTTCAGTAAGGATAATATAGGTATGTCACTTTTGGGGGAGGCATGGATAAGGATAAATTTGGTATGTTCTGTTTGGAGGATGCATAGGTTCATAGGTTCATAGGTAGGTACTAGGCTATTGGCGCTAGGGCCTATATAAACCTGGCGAAATGGTACCCTGGCTTTTGCCACCCAAGAAAATTATTTTCCTGTGCCCCTGTCAAGCAGAGCCACCATGAATAAAATTAAGGTTGTATGTCACATTTGGTGGAAGCTTGGGTAAGGATAATGTATGTATGTCACTTCTGCTGGATGGATGGGTAAGAATAATAAAGGTATGTCAGTTTTGGTGGATGGATTGATGGATGGGAAAGCGTAATGTAGGTATTTCACTTTTGGGGGATAAATTGGTAAGTATGATGTAGGTAGGTCAGTTTTGGTGGCTGCATGGCTAAGGAACTCAGTGCTAGAAGTCTAAACCTCAAAATGCACTCACTCGAGGCACTTCTTAAAATGGAGAACATTGACATTTGTGCAGTGACAGAGACCTGATTCAAAGTTCTGGAGAGCACCCCTACATTACCAGGCTATAATTCATACCACACCTTTCGATCACCAAACCCGGACCGAAACACTAAAGGTGGAGGCGTGTCCATACTCATTAAGGATATCCACATCTCCAAGCTAGTTGCTCAGCATAATGCATCCGAGATTATCCAAGTTCAACTAACTCTGGGCAAAACTGCAATCCAGATTGTAGCTTGCTACAGACCCCCCACGATGCTCCAGGATTCCCACTCCTCTTTTCTTGATACACTGGAAAATATTAAGGTACAACCCAACACTCTAATAATGGGTGATTTCAACTACCATTAACTGGGAAAACAACTCATGTACTAGCTCTTTTGCTCAACGTTTTCTGGAAATCATCAATTCCAATGCTTTGGATCAACTTATCCACACCCCCACCAGGGGCAGCAATATCCTAGACCTGGTGTTTCACACCAGAGGTCAGCTCCTCGTTGGTCAGATCTGACCACAAGCTAATCACCCTAGACATCCACATCCCGCTCCCACCCCCCATTAGGAAAACAACCATAAAAATTTCTCCAAAGCCAACTTCACGCTTCTTAAGACAGAAGTGGCAAACTTCACGACACCCATGCAGATGGACAATAGAGGTACGACTGTTGAATCCTACACAAATGCACTTTATAAACACTTACACAAGTGCATAGATCATGCTATCCCTAACAGAACCAAGATGTTATCCTCCAAAAAAAGGAAGCCAATCTGGTGGTCTTCTGCCATAAACAAGCTCTACAACAGAAGAAAGAAACTGTTGCAAAAAAGAGTAAAATCCCACGATTGGAGGAACTCCCTGTTCAGCCTCAGTAAGAAGCTGAAATCCCTCATAAAATCCTCCAAAGCTAGTTATGAAAACAAAATTGCCACTGATTCTAAAGACAACCACAAAACATTCTATAGCTATGTCAAAAATCTCAGTGACAACACTTAGATCTGCTCTGAGTTACAGCACAATGACACTAAATATACAGAACCAACTGATACTGCCAACATCCTGGCAGATAGGTTCAGTGCTAACTTTACCTCTCTCTCACCCCCTAAAGGGCCCATCTTTATACCGGAAGACTGCAAAGTTCCTGTAATCACGGCTGCACAGGTAAAAAATTCATTCTCCAAAGCCAAGCACACAGCATCCATGGAACCTGACAACATCCCAGGCTGCCTTCTACATGAACTACAGAATGAACTGGCACCCCAGCTAAGTACCATGTTCAATCATAGCCTCACCTCAGGCTTTGTGCCCATTGAATGGTGCACCGTGACAGTTATCCCACTCCACAAAGGGGGGGGGGGCCACAACAGATCCCGGGAACTACCGCCCCATTAGCATGACGAGCCTCGTCTGCAAGGCCATGGAACATATCATCAAGGAACTCATCAACAAAGACATTGGAGATCTCCAAACTCTGGAAACCACACAGTTTGGGTTTGTAAAAGGCAGATCATGTCTCCTAAACCTGATAGACTTCTTTGAAGTAGTCATCAAAGCCATGGATGAGGGTAAGGTGGTTCACAAAGTCTATCTAGATTTCGCCAAGGCGTTTGACACCATCCCCCACTCTGGAATTATAGATAAACTCACTAAACTAGGTATAAATCCCTATGTCACAAGATGGGCTGCCAACTGGCTTACTGAAAGAACCCACACAGTGAAAGTAGCAGACTCCAAATCAGACTTCAGACCAGTGACAAGTGGAGTACCACAGGGTTCAGTCCTGGGTCCTCTCCTGTTTGGTATCTACTTCTCTGAAGTACAGGCTAACACAGAAGGTCTTTGGCTAACTAAATTCGCAGATGACTGCAAACTAGAAGCCATAATTGAAACTCCTAATGATATGGACATCCTACAAAAGGGCCTCACTGAGGCAGATGCCTGGTGTCAAAGACATGGTCTCAAGCTCAATGCCAAAAAGTGCATTGTCATCCCCTTTGGTAAAAACTCTGTACCCATGAACTACCACATAGGTGGTAGTCTACTTAACACCGAAAGTGTGATAAGAGACCTTGGGACACAGGTGGACAGTAGTCTCTCCTTTGATAATCACATTGCCACAGTGGTCAGGAAATCCTTCTACGTGGCACACCTCATCACACAAGGTTTCTCATTCAGAAAAAAAGAGGTCATTGTTCCCCTCTACTCATCACTCATTAGACCCATTATAGAGTACAACACCCCTTTTTTATGTACCTCACAAGACATCTACAACAA
>NC_056733.1:988416046-988441046 GCF_019279795.1 Protopterus annectens
TTCCATGTGTTAATCATCTGCTTATGTGGTTCCCTGGCGGACATCTGGCTACGCCAACTGTGACCAGACACAGTTGGCATGGAAACCACACTCTTCTGGGCACTGGCACCAACAGCCAACTGTCCCAGTGCTATGGCAACTGGTGATGGGGTGTGTATGGGAACTGTAACTGTGAGCATGTAGGGGTGGCTAGGAGGGTGATGACAAATGATGGTGCAGTGTCGGGCTCTGACAACCCCACCTGTGCCTCAACAGTACAATCATTATCATCATCGGTGTCTGTACGGACAACAACCTCGGACTGAGTGCAGGAGGAACCCTGACCCACCTCGCCACCTGTGGGGGAAACAAACATGCACTTTATTTATTTATTTATTTATTTTTTATTTTTTATTTTTTATTTTACATTTGTTGACCGGGCTAGTCTAGCTGGATATATGTCCATTTTCAGTAGAGGCCCGGGGAGAAAAGCTCCACACAAAACATAAAAGAACAGACTTGTTAATAAAAACATACAATAAAATAGAAATAAACATCAACTTGTTAATAAAATCAACATACATTATGGAACTCAAACAGTTAGAGATCATACATAAGTTCGATCAGTTTCAAAACAATTTTACCTAGTACATAAAGGATATGCAATATGGCATTTGCCATAGAGATAACGGTTAAAGCTCAGGGGGGAAGAGAAGTAGAAGGAGAATGTGAGATAAATAATAGCGATGGGACAGGAGTCAGGAAGTGAGAGAGGAAAAGAAGGAAGACAGTCAAAAGGAGGTGAGAGAGCATAGTAGGACAGCAAGGGTGAAGAGGCAGGGTAGATGCTAAATATTAAGCAAACAGAAGGGTTAAAGGTACAGAGAGGGTGGGGAGAGGGAAGTTACCCTGGAGTAGTACAAGAACAAAGCCAGTGGTTGTAGAAGTACAGTTTGATTTGTTTTTTGAAGAGAGGTAGGGATGAGATTAAAGTTAAGTCTTTGGGCAGCAAATTCCATGCCCTGCCAACAGTGTTCGTGAAAAGGGTGTCACCAGCTACGTTATGGGCCTTTATGGGTTTGGTCATAAGTTTACAGAAGGAACGAAGAGAGGTGAGATTGTTATAAGGGAGTATAAGTTGTGATAGAATAGGGGTGTTATTAGGTTGGTACAGTAGTTTGTGGGCAATAGTGAGTTGTGAGATAATAAGATAGTTTTGTAGTTCCAGCCAGCCTAAGTGTTTCAAATTAAGGCAGTGATGGGTTCTAAAAGGTTTACCAGTGGCGAGCGGGCAATGTTATTGTAGCAGGTTGCTAGTTTGTTTAGGTTAGTTTTCTTGAGGTTGGTGAAGATAGGAGAGGCATAAAAGAGAGTAGATATTAGATGGGAGTGAGCAATAGTAGCTCTTGTAGAAGGGGTGAGAAATGGTTTAATGCGGTATAAAGACCCTATTTTTCTGTTAACTGATTTGATAGTATTGTTTATATGTTGGTCAAAGAGATTGTTATCAATGGTTATTCCTAGCAGTTTAGTTGTAGAGTCAGGAGAGATTACAGTGTTGTTGTTTGAAGAGATGGTGAAGTTTAGTGGAGGGTGCGAGTGGTGGGGGTAAGTGGAGAAGTTTGTTTTTTTTAGCGTTGAGAAGTAGGTACCGTCTAGTGAACCATGTTTCTACTGTGTTGAACATAGTTTGAGTTAGTGAGATGAGATCAGAAGAGGAGGATGCTGAGCAAATGATGGTGGAGTCATCAGCATATTGAATGCAGGTAGCTTGAGGAATTACAGAGTGGAGATCATTAATGTAGAGGGAGAAGAGGAGAGGACCAAGAATGGAGCCCTGAGGGACTCCAATGGTAATGGGCAGTAAGGAGGAGATGTGGTTTTCCCAAAGAATGGCTTGTTGTCTGTTACTGAGGTATGATGTAAACCATTTGATGGCAAGGCTATCAAATGAGAGTGATTCAAGAATGCTAATTAAAGAAGAGTGGTTGACCATGTCAAAAGCTTTGGAGAGGTCAATGAATAGGGCAGAAGAGAGAAGATTATTGTTGCGATTGCTGTTAATGGTATCTACAAAGGAAAGGAGGGCAGTGGTGGTGCTATGGTGAGGTCTAAAGCCATGTTGACAGTTAGCTATAATATTGTGAAGAGAGAGGTACTGTAGAAGTTGCTGATGAATACATTTCTCCATAATTTTTGCTAAAGGAGAAAGAAGAGCAATAGGTCTAAAGTTGGAGTAGTCAACAGAGTTACCGCTTTGTGTAGTGGGATAATATGAGAGATTTTCCAAATATCAGGGATGGTACCTTCTTGGATGGTCCTGTTTATGAGTATAGTAATTGGGTAAGCAATTTCTTTGGCTGCCTTTTGCAGAAAAGGGAAGGGAGTTTGTCAGCAGAGGGGTACAAGGTTTCAGTTTGTGAATAAGTTTATAGATGAAAGAGGTAGGGATAGGTTGTAGAGAAGTTGTAGGAAGAGTTTACTAGATTATTAGGAGGAAGAAGTTATTATTGTTTAATTGTCTAGCGAGAGTTTGAATAGTTTCAGTAAAGAATGAATTAAAAGTGTTTGCAGTTTGGAGAGGGTGTCTGGGTCAGCATTTAGTGGGGAGGAGTTTTAGCTGTTCCAGGTGAAAGGAGTCTATTGATTGAGGACCAGAACTGTTTGGGTTTATTTAAGTTGGTTTCTTGTAGTTCATAGTAGAACTTTCTTTTTGTCAAATTAGTATAGCTTTTTGGTAAGATTTCTAAGTTGGCGAAGTGAAGAAGGTCAGAGTTAATTCTATGGGATCTCCATTTGTTCCAAACCTTATTTTGGAGAGGATTAGTTTTTAGTTTCATTTGAGAGCCAAGGGGCTGTTTTAGATTTCATTCTAATAATGCGCTCAGGAGCATGTATATCCAAAATAGAAAGGAAAGTAGAATTAAAGAATGATACTGCTTCATTAAGTGGAAGAGTTTTAAGGGTTCCAGTTGCAAGCTCTAAGTTCATTTTGAAATAGGTCGATTTTAAAGTGTTTAGTGGACCGTATTTTCTTATATTAGGGAGATGGAGATAGTCAGTCTTCTCCTTGTAATATAAGTTAAGCAATGATCACTGAGGTCATCAGGCATAGTCCCGACTTTGTAGGTGATGTTAACATTGTTTATGAGAATCAATCTAAAATAGTTTGTTTCATACTTGACATATTAAGCCTAGTTGTAGAGGTAATGGTTTGGATAAAACCGTTTAGGTTAATGTGAGAGGTGGGATTGTCAGTATTGATAGTATTCCAGTCGATATTTAAGTCACCAAGTATTATTGTTTCTTGGGGGTAGTTAAGGGAAACCCAACTGAGAAAGTCTTCTACAATTGGTATATTGTTTCCAGGAGGTATATATATGCAGATGAGGTAAAGGGCTTTCTTAGCATTAAGTTGAAGTTTAGTGATGATGGCTTCTACCTTACTATCTTGGGTTGGATAGGCTGAAAGGGTAGAGATGTTAAGATGATTTTTAAACAGTATTGCTACTCCACCACCTTTCCGTTTAGTACGGTCAAGCCTAAGTATATTATAACCTTGTGGTATAATTTCAGTATCTTTAGTGGCTGGTTTTAGCCAGGTTTCAGAGAGACAGAGAATGTCAAAACAGTGAGTATCTAGGAGGGTGTGTAGGTAGGGTACTTTGTTGTTTATGCTTCGTATGTTTAGATGTCCTATGAGGAGGGTATTTTTGGTGAAAGGTTTAGATGCTTGAGAGGAAGGATATATGGGGCCTGGGTTGGGGTGAATGTCACCATCTTGTAAGGTAGGGTCATTAGGCTTAGATGTGAGTTTGATTCTAAGGAGGGTTAGAGGTCTTATTTTTTTATCTGAGGGTAGGGTATAGGTGAGGTGAGTACCTATGGTATTTGGGTAGGTAGTAACTAGGGGTGGAATTGACATTAGAGAAAGTAGTGAGAGAAGTGTAAAAGGAAGATGTATGTGTTTGTGAATGTTTAGACTGAAAATGGAGTGGGTACTCTATCAAGGTAATGAGGTAGGTTGAGTAGAGAGTAGTTATAAGTAGAATTGAGAGTATAAGCAGTGTGGCTAGGTTGAAACTCATTTTATAAGTAAGTAAGTTAGAAGTGGTTATAGGAGAAGGTAAAAGAATAGGGTAGTCAGGAGGAATATGTGTATATAATGAAAAGAAAGATAATATGCAGGTGCAACAGGACGTAAGGCTATAGAAGGAACTATAAGGTAGAGGGGAAAGTATCAGAGAAAGCCAGGTGAGCCAAGGTAAGAGAGGGTGGTCTGAGGGGGAGAGGATAAGAGAACCCCAAGAGGAGGAAGGGGATAGAAGTAGGTAAGGTACAATAGGACAATTAGGCAAAATAAAATTCAAGTACAATGAGTGTAGAAGGTGATAGGGTGACATCTAGTGGGCAGGAGGCGGAGGTGCAGTGGCGAACACAGGGTTCTCAAGAAGAACCAGACCAAAGTGTGAGAAGGTGCAGGCTAGGTGGCAGTTCAAAGGGAGTGAGAGGAAGATAATAAGCAGTAAGGGAGAGGGCTGCTGCTGGCAAGCTTAGCTGGGGCAAACAATAGAATCTAGCAGGGTAACTTGGTTATAATATATTACACGTTAGTATAAGTAGACATACTTTTGTGGTAGCTTGAGGTAGTGGGATATCAGAAGGCAATGTCCTGAACTTTCCAAGGGTAGCAGGCAAAGAGCACCCTAGTATAGTTAGAGGAGAGGTTCAATCCAGTCAACAACACAAGGTGAATCAAGGGGTAGCTAGTACAATGAAAAAGTGGAAGAAAAATATTAGATAAAGTTAAAAAAAGTATAATATACAGTATTCTAATACAATGCAAAATCTACAGGATTATCCAAGTACTGAGCTTAGTAGTAAACACAATAAATCACATCAACAGTCAGGCAAGACCAAGCATTTACAATAGTAACATAGAGCTGAGCATAGCACCTGCAGAAGATACATTGAGTTAAAGGCTACTGCAAGCTATGTAAAGTACACAACCATAGTATAAGCTATAGATAATGCAAATAAGTTAGTAGGGTAAAACCAGGTGTAGTGAGGGGAAACCCATTAACTGCGAGATCCCAGCCCAGTCTGTGCGTGTAAGGCCACGCTAGTTATACGCAGGTCAGACATAAGGCAGAAGAAGTCAATTTAGGTAATTACAACAGTAAGCCAGTCAATAGAGGAGAAGTCCCACTAGATCATGTAAAACCCTGGGATAAATATTCACTCAAACACTACCTAAGATAGCAGTATAGGGCAAAGAGGGGAATAAGTAGCCTGCACTCTCTCACACAGTAGACGCAAGACAGTATAAGCTTAAATAAAAACAGGGTTGGATTAGTAAATAGTTACTATAAGTCTGACTTCTCCAAGGCCTAAAGGTTATCAGAGGGAATTATCTAAGATAGAAAGGCCAGTACTGGTTGTGACAATGTAACCTAAGCTGGCGTACAGTCGCTAATCACCACTAGTGTAATTGCATACAGCGTTAGGCAAATGGAACAGTACAAGCATCAAAAAGGCTGAAATTCAGCAGATGCGAAGGGGTAGGCAGCGTTTGTATGGAAAAAACAATCAATAGTGCTGCTACCTCCTCAAAAGCGCGTGATTATCTGTGTAACAGTGTTAGACACAATCTAAGGTAAAGAGATATGCAGTCGCTAAACAATTAGTGTACAAATAATTATTGTCCAAAAAATTGCTCATTAATTACTGAACTGTAAAAAGAAAAATTATGAACCATATTACAACAGTAATCCAGTTCCAGTTATAAAAGGTTAGAATAATAAAATACTGCACTTATTGAATCACAGTATATCAAGATACACATAATCAATTAATTGAATACATCTGACAGTTCGACACTTATCAATATCCCAACTTGAATATCAGATATATGAACTGTAGTTTTAACAAAATCATCACCCTTCGGCTTAATGTTAAGTGCCTGTGCCTTCACAGATATTATTGCCAAAGCTTTTAATTACAGCACAAGTCTTTAAACACAAAATGATGATTCAGACCACTGCACACGGACCAGGCAAAATAACAGTAGACAAATCCTTTATTGTAAACTAAGCGCTTTCACCATTCCAAATGGCATCTTCAGAGTAAAAGGCTCACACAACACACCCCTTTTATAAGACTAAATCAATTAAATAATTGAATAATTGATTAACAAATTAGAAAATTGATGTTATAAATTAAAAATACACTGATAAAAGCCAACTGAGAACTAATTAAATAAATACACCATTGCCATTGAGTCCATAAAAGCATTCATACATATTGGTTACTTGTACCTTTCCTGCTTGTGCCACAACACAAACAAACATTTACATTTACAACTAGTTTAATAAAATAAATCAATTTTATATTTATATATATATAAATATAAATATAAATATAATTTAAATATATTGTTAATACATTAATAAAAATATATATAAATATAAATATAAACATAACCATAAATACATATATAAATATAATTATAAATATATAAACTTTTAAAACTTTTAAAAATCAAATCTGATAAGATTTTTGCTTAAGCACAGGTTTCAAGGAAATATAATCATTAAGGCCAGGCTCCCTCATTGCATTTAGCCTCAATTGCCACTCAACCTCCAAGACAGCGACCCTATTGTTCACATCACCCCCTTGGTCAGTATGCACACGATCAATGACAAAAAATACAAACTTTTTAAAATTTGTACATTTAACACTATGCAAAAATAGTGCATTATGGTCATCTTTCTTTTTAATAGCTCTCACATGTTCCATGACCCTATCTCTCAGTCTATGAGTGGTCATCCCTACATAAAATGCGTCACAGGTACTACAAGTTGCCAAATATACTAAATTTTGGCTATTGCAGCCACATACTCCAGGGCAGGCTAAGGTGCGTGGAAACCCTGCAACACATATGTAAGCCCCTTCAGCTATAAATCTGCAACATCTGCACGCCCCACACTTACCCGTCCAAGATCTTTTCGACCTACAAACACCTTCAAACAAGTTCTTCAAGTTGTCACCTTTACTGAAAACAATCGTCGGCGTCTTCCCAACAACCCCTTTCATCTCACGACTTAAACAATGATCCCAAGTATGCCTAATGGCCACACACATCTCAGTAGCCTTCTCACTGTACTTTAACACATAAACAGGGCCATTCTTGACATTGTTTACCTCTTCTCCACGCACACTATCCTTTTCACTGGTCAACACACTCTCAGGGGCAATCTTTCTCAAAATAGGCTTATATATAGTCCGTCTTTTCTTATAAACCTCTTTCTTGACCCTCAACAGGAGCTTTAAGGGGTAACCCCTCTCAAGTAACAGACCTATTAAGTTGAGAATCTCTCATCTAAAATTGGTCTCCTCACTTACTAACCTCAAAACCCGCACCATCTGGCCCTTAGCCACCCCTTTCTTCTGATGCAATGGGTGACAACTAGAATAGTGAAGCATCGAGTTGGAATAGTTTTCCTTTCTAAATATTGTACTAGACAATCCCCCTTCCATCTTGGCAATCCTAATATCTAGGAAACTAATACTCTCATCATTCCATTGATAAGTGAACTTAAAAAATCCTGTCGTATTGTTAAGATAGTTCACAAAATCCAAAGCTTCCATCTCACTTCCATTCCATAAAATTAATAGATCATCCAAAAATCTATTGTAAAGGACGATCTTGGAATTAAATTTAGAAGGAAACACATACTTCCTCTCCCATGCTAATAAAACAAGATTAGCAAACGTGCACATTTAGCCCCATTGCTACACCAGAGGTTTGCCGAAACAATTCACCCTCAAACCTCATATAATTATTCTTTAAAATTATCTCCATAACATCCTGGAGGAGGTTCAACCTTGCCTTGTCAACTTTACCACTGGCATTGAGGCTATCATAAAACATTTCCAGTCCTTCTAGGTGCGGAATAACAGAAAACAGATTGACCACATCTACCGTAAGAAAACTATAGCCACCTGAAGATACATTCACATCCCTTAACCTCTCAAGACAGTGCCATGAATCTCTCAAAACATGGGAAACATCATTCAGAGCTGGTTTCGACAAATTGTCCACAAAGGCGGCCAAGGGCTCAGTCTTTGAGCCTCTTGCGGAAACAATAGGTCTAAAACACAAGTTGTCCACTCCTTTGTGCACCTTTGGTATACCAAAGATGCATGGCATAACTGGAAACTTAACTGTTAAAAAATCAAACTCTATTTCACTTATTGCACCCGGAAACAATGCATCCATTAAAAATAAATCAATTTTTTGATAGGCCCTATTCACTTCGTTGATGGATACCCTATTGTAGGTGGCTTGGTTCCCTAAAAGCCCCATCATTGAAGCAGTATAATCAATTTTTGCCATGAGGACCATACCGCCACCCTTGTCGGGCTTCATACATCTAATATTCTCACTTGCCCTCAATTCCCTTAAGGACAACCTCTCCTCATTACTTAAATTATCTTCCAACGTATACTTTTGAGAACAAATCCTCCTAAACTCAAGTTCTAACAATTTCTCAAACATTGAAAATTCAAAATTATAAGGAGGAATAAAAGTACTTTTCCTTTTTAAAGGAACCACTAGGGAATTAGAGAACTCATCATCTTCTTGCCTTTCCTTTCCTTGAAAAAATACCTGCAAATTTAGTTGTCTCAAAAAAAGCTTTAAATTAATAAGAACCTGAGCAATATCAAGTTTAAAATTAGGCACAAAATTTATACCTTTCAAAAACAGACTAAAAAAACCATCTGTAATTTCCTTGTCAGTGTAGTTATATATTATAAAACCATATTTTTTCAGAATATTCCTACAAAGACATCCACCAGTAGCAACATCACTACTATCGTTGTTGTGATGTCCATTAAAACCATTGGTCTTCACTAAAACCTGTTTTTCTACACCACATTCAACACCATTAATAACATTTACTCCTTCATATTCTAAAGATCGCAGTGTTTGTAGACCAGCATTTGGAACATTACTTTGCTCATAAATTTTTTCATTAATGGTCATCACATCACATCTTTCAATATTGACATCATTACACATTTCAAAATGAAATACACCCTGTGAAAATTCAGGAAATTCGGAGAAATCATTATATAAAACACTGGACTCAATGGCATCACTCGCATTACTCACACAACAATAATCACTAAGATGTGTTACATTATCATGAAAAGGAACTATAGCTCCAAAAAGGAGCAGATTCACCGTTATGATAAGCTCTGTACTAGGTACAGAGCGCTCCAGCTCGACAATTTGTTTCTTTCTAAATCGAGGAGTTTGAAGCAGGTTCCTAAGCGGCTTCGAGTGTGGAAGCTCCCAATGGGCATGGAAAAAGGTACTGTGTATTTTGATAGAATGGTTTCTTTGTATGATCGAGTTGGGTTGGAGTTAATAGACATTATCATTGAAAACAATGATTTTAAGTTGTTGGAACTGCGTGGTGAAATTGTATCATTACACTCTGCTATTACATCTGACTTGTTGTTCTTTCAGTATAAAGAATGGTTTGATAGGGTTTTGGTGGGCGTGGAGCAGTTTGTTAACAAAAGTAAGGCTACTAAACAGAAAAAGCTGGCTAGAGATCATTCAGACTATGCAAATAAATGTGCGTATCCTCTTGGGCATTCGAGGCAGTATGTAACAAGAGCTCCAAGTACTGCTATGGCTGTAAATTACTGTTTAGACAACAATATTGCACATAGTGACTCTTTGTCAGAGGAGGTTTTTTTGGAACAACCCCAAGGACTGAGGAGGTCGGAGAGGTTGTACAACAAGGGGCGATCGACGGAGAGACTTCAACCCAAGCCTTTTCGAGGGGAGGGGAGGGGGAGAGTTGTGTCTCAGCGGGACTTTTTGGAGCTATAGTTCTTTTTCATGATAATGTAACACATCTTAGTGATTATTGTTGTGTGAGTAATGCGAGTGATGCCATTGAGTCCAGTGTTTTATATAATGATTTCTCCGAATTTCCTGAATTTTCACAGGGTGTATTTCATTTTGAAATGTGTAATGATGTCAATATTGAAAGATGTGATGTGATGACCATTAATGAACAAATTTATGGGCAAAGTAATCTTCCAAATGCTGGTCTACAAACACTGCGATCTTTAGAATATGAAGGAGTAAGTGTTATTAATGGTGTTGAATGTGGTGTAGAAAAACAGGTTTTAGTGAAGACCAATGGTTTTAATGGACGTCACAACAACGATAGTAGTGATGTTGCTACTGGTGGATGTCTTTGTAGGAATATTCTGAAAAAATATGGTTTTATAATATATAACTACACTGACAAGGAAATTACAGATGGTTTTTTTAGTCTGTTTTCGAAAGGTATACATTTTGTGCCTAATTTTAAACTTGATATTGCTCAGGTTCTTATTAATTTAAAGCTTTTTTTGAGACAACTAAATTTGCAGGTATTTTTTCAAGGAAAGGAAAGGCAAGAAGATGATGAGTTCTCTAATTCCCTAGTGGTTCCTTTAAAAAGGAAAAGTACTTTTATTCCTCCTTACAATTTTGAATTTTCAATATTTGAGAAATTGTTAGAACTTGAGTTTAGGAGGATTTGTTCTCAAAAGTATACGTTGGAAGATAATTTAAGTAATGAGGAGAGGTTGTCCTTAAGGAAATTGAGGGCAAGTGAGAATATTAGATGTATGAAGCCCGACAAGGGTGGCGGTATGGTCCTCATGGCAAAAATTGATTATATTGCATCAATGATGGGGCTTTTAGGGGACCAAGCCACCTACAATAGGGTATCCATCAACGAAGTGAATAGGGCCTATCAAAAAATTGATTTATTATGATGAATAAAATAAATAATAAAGATAATTTATGTAAGAGATGTAATGTAGAAATTAATGCTGACTGGGCTCATATGTTTTATGACTGTATAAAATTGAAAGAATACTGGAAGTCAATTAATGAATTTTTGCAGGGTCTTTTTACAGATAATTTCATTATTTCTAAATCTCTTATATTATTCAACACACCTGTACCTCAAAGTGTTAAAAAGGTTAAGCTTCCCTTGTTATGGTCTATTCTAACAGTGGCTAGGAAAATAATAACTAGAAATTGGATTTCAGATACACCTCCTTCGTTCAATGAATTTAAAAATGTTATGAATATAGTGTGCCATATGGAAATAAACACAATTAGGACAAGAACAAATAGAAAAACATCTTATTATATTGTATGGGATAATTTACAAAATTTGTTAAAAAAATTTTAATTTCAATAGCATGGTATTTTAGTTTAATTAATTGATCTGATTGTAGTGGATGTCTTTGTAAATACTTTAGTTGTTTTGTTGAATATTATAATAATACCTATTTTTAATTACTTGTATAAAATTGTTATGATATTTCTCTTATATGTTAAAACAATAAACCTGTTTTGAAAAAAAAAATTGATTTATTTTTAATGGATGCATTGTTTCAGGGTGCAATAAGTGAAATAGAGTTTGATTTTTTTACAGTTAAGTTTCCGGTTATGCCATGCATCTTTGGTATACCAAGGGTGCACAAAGGAGTGGACAACTTGTGTTTTAGAGCTATTGTTTCTGCAAGAGGCTCAAAGACTGAGCCTTTGGCTGCCTTTGTGGACAATTTGTCGAAACCAGCTCTGAATGATGTTTCCCATGTTTTGAGAGATTCATGGCACTGTCTTGAGAGGTTAAGAGATGTGAATGTATCTTCAGGTGATTACAGTTTTCTTACGGTAGATGTGGTCAACCTGTTTTCTGTTATTCCGCAAAAAGAAGGACTGGAAATGTTTTATGATAGCCTCAATGCCAGTGGTAAAGTTGATAAGGCAAGGTTGAACCTCCTCCAGGATGTTATGGAGATTGTTTTGAAGAATAATTTTATGAGGTTTGAGGATGAATTGTTTCGGCAAACCTCTGGTGTAGCAATGGGGGCTAAATGTGCCCCCACATTTGCTAATCTTGTTTTATTAGCATGGGAGAGGAAGTATGTGTTTCCTTCTAAATTTAATTCCAAGATCGTCCTTTACAATAGATTTTTGGACGATCTATTAATTTTATGGAATGGAAGTGAGATGGAAGCTTTGGATTTTGTGAGCTATCTTAACAATACGACAGGATTTTTTAAGTTCACTTATCAATGGAATGATGAGAGTATTAGTTTCCTAGATATTAGGATTGCCAAGATGGAAGGGGGCTTGTCTAGTACAATATTTAGAAAGGAAAACTATTCCAACTCGATGCTTCACTATTCTAGTTGTCACCCATTGCATCAGAAGAAAGGGGTGGCTAAGGGCCAGATGGTGCGGGTTTCGAGGTTATTAAGTGAGGAGACCAATTTTAGACGAGAGATTTTCAACTTAATAGGTCTGTTACTTGAGAGGGGTTACCCCTTGAAGCTCCTGTTGAGGGTCAAGAAAGAGGTTTATAAGAAAAGACGGACTATATATAAGCCTATTTTGAGAAAGATTGCCCCTGAGAGTGTGTTGACCAGTGAAAAGGATAGTGTGCGTGGAGAAGAGGTAAACAATGTCAAGAATGGCCCTGTTTATGTGTTAAAGTACAGTGAGAAGGATACTGAGATGTGTGTGGCCATTAGGCATACTTGGGATCATTGTTTAAGTCGTGAGATGAAAGGGGTTGTTGGGAAGACGCCGATGATTGTTTTCAGTAAAGGTGACAACTTGAAGAACTTGTCTGAAGGTGTTTGTAGGTCGAAAAGATCTTGGATGGGTAAGTGCGGGGCGTGCAGATGTTGCAGATTTATAGCTGAAGGGGCTTACATATGTGTTGCAGGGTTCCACGCACCTTAGCCTGCCCTGGAGTATGTGGCTGCAATAGCCAAAATTTAGTATATTTGGCAACTTGTAGTACCTGTGATGCATTTTATGTAGGGATGACCACTCGTAGACTGAGAGATAGGGTCATGGAACATGTGAGAGCTATTAAAAAGAAAGATGACCATAATGCACTATTTTTGCATAGTGTTAAATGTACAAATTTTAAAAAGTTTGTATTTTTTGTCATTGATCGTGTGCATACTGACCAAGGGGGTGATGTGAACAATAGGGTCGCTGTCTTGGAGGTTGAGTGGCAATTGAGGCTAAATGCAATGAGGGAGCCTGGCCTTAATGATTATATTTCCTTGAAACCTGTGCTTAAGCAAAAATCTTATCAGATTTGATTTTTAAAAGTTTTAAAAGTTTATATATTTATAATTATATTTATATATGTATTCATGGTTATGTTTATATTTATATTTACATCTATTTTTATTAATGTATTAACAATATATTTAAATTATATTTATATTGATATTTATATATATAAGTATAAAATTGATTTATTTTATTAAACAAGTTGTAAATGTTTGTTTGTGTTGTGGCACAAGCAGGAAAGGTACAAGTAACCAATATGTATGAATGCTTTTATGGACTCAATGGCAATGGTGTATTTATTTAATTTGTTCTCAGTTGGCTTTTTTCAGTGTATTTTTAATTTATAACATCAATTTTCTAATTTGTTAATCAATTATTCAATTATTTAATTGATTTAGTCTTATAAAAGGGGTGTGTTGTGTGAGTCTTTTACTCTGAAGATGCCATTTGGAATGGTGAAAGCGCTTAGTTTACAATAAAGGATTTGTCTACTGTTATTTTGCCTGGTCCGTGTGCAGTGGTCTGAATCATCGTTTTGTGTTTATCGTTAAACCTTGCATTGGGTTTGGAACTTTTTGCTTGTTAAGCATGCACTTTAAGACCTCTACAGCATTGCATAACAGTACACACATTTATACACACACACACACGCGCACACGCGCACACATACACACACACACACACACACACACACACACACACACACACACACACACACACACACACATGTACACCTACACACACATACACCCCCACACACTGACAGTCCACCTTACTACCTCCCTGTCCCTGGGTTTACAGACAGTCCCACATTCAGTTACAGATTTTCCCCATCCTGCATGGCACTTGCTAACATACACTCATTAATACTATCCATTAACATATCATTCCTCTCCATGCCTACATGTGTGATCACAACACATGACTTGTTATTCAATCACTTCCCTGACTTCAGTGGAATAGGTTGTACATGGTCTCACTGCTGTCATCCAATGTTAACCCTGTGTATGTCCGGTCATCATGTACGTGGCCCCTATATGGTAGGGGCTACTACATTCCTTACATATTTCACACACCAGAATCTCATAATAAAGTCTTGCTCAGTCCATGCCACATCTGCTGCACAATCAACCTATCATGTGGACAACAGTAATATCTGGTTACACTCACTAGTGTGCTCTGGTAATTCTCCATTGCATCAGTAGTGCTGCATACGTGGGTAGTCAGTTATCTATCTGCTGATGGCAGTATGATGTGTATACCTGGTGTGTACTTTCCCTCCCAATGGATGTTTCATGTTACAGACCTTATTATACTATCAGCTGTCCAGTGATCAATATCAGACAAGTTTTCCTCATGTCTAATGTGTCACTCCATGTCCATGTATGGCACAATCCCAAGGAGAAGTGATGCCATTGTGATCAACCCCACAATCACCTTTGCATGCATGGACACCCACACAGACACATGTACACACACATCAGCCCACTCCACCAGATTGCACTTTCAGACACAATAAACACACTCACCCACACACACACACCTACATGTGAGGTTGCACAACTTTTGTACACACAGTCCTCCCATTACCGTTCTGTCAGCATGCATTACATATGGTACTCAACAGCATGCAGTGCAGCTATAGTGACTTCATGCTAATGCCAGTATATGTGTGCATGATCCATAAGCTGTGTTGGTAGGTGATGGCCCTTCCCTTTGATAACACTGCACCCATGTACACAGTGTTACTGTGGACCTGTTCTGCACCCTGCCTTGTACTGTTCACCATACCTCACAGGTGTACAAACCATTGCTGCATGTGTAGTACTGTGTCAGTTATGTCAGCTTCAATGCTCCCAGCCCCTATGTGTTTGAGTGACACATACATGGGATGATATGTGGACAGATGTCATTTGTGAATGCCTGATGTCTGGTTTACAGATCACAACATCAGCGGTGCATGTATAATCAATACAAGACTATTACACTGACATCTGCCAGACCTTACCATAACTATGCGGGTGCCCTACACATGTCCCAAAACACTACATGGTTGCAATGTCTACTCATGTGCACATCCCTTGGAGTTCACACACTGCCGTCATTATTGCTGTGGAGTTAGGGTTATGTCTGCCACAGTTACTGAACCTAATTGTGTGCAGATACAGCCATTCTTAGCATATGTAGGATCTCTGCTGCAGTGCACTGCTGTGTCATGATGACACGCCCTCCCCACCTCCAGCCTTTTTGCAGATGCTTGAGAACTATGGCCTACACATGTGTCAGTTTGCAGTGTCCCAAGAATGGGACACTACGTGCAACAGCCTACTACCAGCTAATTATGTGGACCACAGTACTATGTTATGCCATAGTGTCGATCTGTAATGGTTGCCATTGTAATACAGGTATATTTACTGTTGTAGCATCATATGAGGGTGTTGTTTCACACATGTCCCTACTGTAGGCCGTGTGTCCCACCATTCTTCTCATTCCTGTGGACACATTTCACAATGATAGGATGTTAGTTATCTTGCATGTGTCTGATGTACCCTTCCAATACCCCATCATGGTCTCCACTGTGATGCGATGCATTTCACAGCAACAAAATGTGAGCATGTACATCATGCAGTATGAGTAGGTGTGTTAGATGTGTGCATGGAATATCCCATAGCTATTACATGCTCAGTGTATTGGCAAGCATGAACAAAAAACATACTCACCTGCTACAGGCTACTACCTTGGGGGTATCCTGGAGGGACCCACATAAGAGTGTGTGAGAGAGAGATGTTGCCAGTGGCCACAGCTGTGGCATTTGTAAAGGGTGGGTGCTCATTATGGTACATCAACAGTAGAAGTCCACAGTACTACAGCTTATGCACAACTGTGTAGTACTACTACACAGCAACATACTATGTATATGACATCTCAGATATGCATGATCTACCTGTACAGATGTGCATGCATACACAACAGTGGTCTAATGATGTGCCCTAGGGCCTTACCTGCACAATCCTCAGCTGGTGTGTTGGTGGCACCTCCACAAATGCTCCCTGCAAGTTGTTGGTTCTGCGGGTGGGCAGGTGCCACACGGCTGCTGAGAAGCTCCTCCACACGAGTCACAGGTGGATGGATGGCATCCACCCCGTTGTGAAGTGGTCCCCCTATATGGCAGCTGTACACCAACATACATGGTGAAGCAGGTCACTACAATGATGCCAGACCTGCTCATAACTGTGGTTCTGCAGGCTAACATCACTGACCCTGTGGACTAGATCATTGCACAGGGCAGTCCTCTCCTGCTGATCATGGGCTGTCCTGCTGAAAAGTAGCAGGTAGTGCTGTATCGGGTGTGTCAGAATTACCTCAGTTTTTGCAACACTTAAAGCTGGTAATATGGCATGAGACATCTTCCCTGAAAAACATAAAGATGGAATCAGGTCTGAGCAACTCATACAGCAGGGTTACTATAGTTCTTAATACACATCTCTGTCTTCCCCCACCATATAGATTCATATGTAGGTACTAGGCTATCTGCCTGAGGGCATTTATAGGCCTAGCCAGAGTGTGTCAGCTTTTGCCATCCCATTGATTAATTAACTGAGCCTCTGTCAAGCAGAGCCAATGAAGTGATCCCAGGGGTGTATTTTCTGTTACCCATCCACTCGTCAAGGCTTCTCTTGAAGAGTGTTAGTGAGGGGCTCTGCCTAATGTAGTTAGGAATTTTGTTCCAAAGCATGGGGAGTCTCTGTGACAGGAATCTATCCCTTCAGCATGTTCTATTTATTGTTGTGGTGAGGTTTAGCTCACTAGAGCATGTGGCTCGCAATGACTTGGATTTCTTTAGGTGGAGCATGTCCATCAATTCTTAGTTGGACATGGCTTTGTAAGTCAGGCAGAGATCACCGCTGAGTAAGCGATATGCCACTGAGTCAGCCGGAGATTTTTCAGACAGGCTGCATAGGACATATGTTTGAGGCCAGTAATCCTCTTGGTGAGGTGCTTTTGTGGTCTTTCAAGCTGTTGGAAGTATCTTGTGAGGTACATCCCAAAGACTGCATTGTACTCTATGATGGGTCTGATGAATGACGAGTAGAGGGGCACTATAACCTCTTTATTTCTAGATGCAAACCCCTTAGTAATTAGATGGGCCACATAGAATGATTTCCCAACTACTTTGGCAATATGATTGTCAAAGGAGAGATTACTATCTACCTGGGTCCCCAGATCTCTTAATACCTCTTCTGAATTAAGGGGGCTGCCGCCTATGTGGTAATTTGTGGGTGTTTTGTTTTTCCCAAACAGGATGACTTTGCATTTTTTGGCATTTAGCTTGAGGCCATGACTTTGACACCAGGTTTCTGTCTCAGTAAGGCCTATTTGGAGGATGTCCATGTCAGCCAGAGAGTCAATTATGGCTCCCAGTTTGCAGTTATCAGTGAACTTGGTTAGCCATTTCCCTCCTGTGTTTGCCTGTACTTCTAAGAAATATATGCCAAACAGTAGGGGTCCCAGAACCGAGCCTTGTGGGACACCACTTGTGACTGGTTTAGAGTCAGACCTGGAGCCCGTTATTCTTACCATGTGAGTTCTGTCTGTAAGCCAGTTGGCAACCCATCTTGTGATGTACAAGATTTATGTTCATGCTGGTGAGTTTTTCTATAATACCCAAGTGAGGAATGGTGTTGAAAGCCTTGGTGAGATCAAGGTAGGCTGTGCGAACCACCTTTCCCTCGTCTATGGCCTTGTTAACTGTCTCGAAGAAGTCAACCAGGTTTAGTAGGCATGATCTGCCCTTAACAAAGCCAAACTGGGTCAGGTCAAGTGTTTGGAGATTCCCAATGTCTTTGTTAATGAGTTCCATGATGATGCGCTCCATAGCCTTGCAGACCAGGCTAGTCAGGCTTATGGGGTGATAGTTACCAGGGTCAGTTGTGGCCCCTCCTTTGTGGAGCAGAATAACCATTGCTGTGCACCATTCTATGGGCACGTAGCCTGTGGAGAGGCTGAGGTTGAACAGCGTGTTTAGGTGGGGGGTTAGTTCATTCTGTAGTTCGTGCATGACACAGCCTGGGACACCATCTGGCCCCATTGATGCTATGTTTTTGCCTTTTGAAAGGGCTGTTTTCACCAGTGCACCTGTGATTTCTGGGACACTACACTTTTCCAGTATTGTTGTGGGCCCTTTTGAAGGTGTGAGGGAGGTGAAGTTTGCACTGAATCTATCTGCCAGTATGTTGGCAATATCAGTAGGTTCAGTATATTTTGTGCTATTTTGCACTATCGCAGAGCATATCTGCGAGTTGCCACTTAGATTCTTGACATAGCTAAAGAAGGCTTTGTGGTTATCTTTCGAATCCTTGGCTATTTTTCTTTCGAAGTTAGCCTTGGATGATTTTATGAGGGACCTTAGTTTCTTACTGATACTGATCAGGGATGTCTTTTCTTCTTGGGATTTGCTTTTTTTATGAACTAGTTTCCTCCTTTTGTTGTATAACCTGTTTATGGCAGGGGTCCACCAGACTGTTTTTCTTCTCTTAGGGGAGTGAGTCTTGATTTTGCTAGGCATGGCATGATCCATGCATCCTTGTAGGTGCTCGTAGAGTGAAATTGTAAAGGATTCTGCATCTTGGGCAGTGTTATCCTTTAGCATGGGGGGCTGTGAAACTTACCACCTCTGCCTTAAGTAAGATGAAGTTTGGTTTAGAAAAGTTTTTTACTGTAGTTTCCTTGGTTGGGGGTGGTAGTGGGGTGTGAACATTCACGGTGATTAGTTTATGGTCTGATCTAACCAGTGATGGGTTGACCTCTGGTACGGAGCACCTGTCGCCCATATTGGTGATGATCAGGTCCAATATCCTGTGGCCTCTGGTAGGGGAGTTTACCAGCTGATCCAGGGCATTTCAGTTGATAAATTCCAGGAAGTGCTGAGCCTGGGTGTTTGTACTCAAGTAGTTTTCCCGGTTAATGGTAGGGTAATTGAAATCTCGCAAGATCAGGGTGTTCGGTAGGACCTTCATGTTTTCCAGTGTTTCCAGAAAGGCGGAGTGGTAGTCCTGGGTCATGAAGGGTGATCTGTAGCAGGCCACAATTTTCACTGCAGATTTGCCCAATGTTAGTTGCATATGGATGATCTCAGAGGTATTATGCTGTGCCACTAATCTGGAAGTGTGGGTATCCTTGATGAATATGGATACACCCCCTCCTTTTGTGTTTCGGTCCGTGTTCTGTGGCTGAAATGTGTGATATGAGTTGTAGCCCAGTATTGCTGGAGTGCTCTCTGGAGCCTTGAACCAGGTTTCAGTTACTGCACAGATGTCAATGTTATCCATACTTAGGAGTGCTTTGAGCACATGCATTTTGAGATTTAAACTCCTGGCATTGAGTAGCATAACCATCATTTTTTTACGTGTGCTGTTTACGGAAGTGGGTTTGAATTTTGAGCCTTGCCTAAAAAAGGCTCTATGGGGGCAGCAAGAGCCTTGGCCAGTATTCAAAAGCCAAGGAGTGACAGGTGCAAGCCATCTCTTGCGAAGCAACGCAGCTTGTCGAGCATGTCAGCCCAGGCTGACAGACACTGGATCCCCTTTGAATGACACCAGAAGCTTAGCCAGTTGTTGAAATTGATCATTTTTTCTTTATACTGAGGTATCATTCTTGGTGAGGGCAGGATGCTACTCTGGGTCATACCCGCCTGGGCTACATGATCAAAGAGCTCTTCCATGTCTCTTTTCATGTAGTCCAGGGAGGTACGGCTCAGGCCATTCACACCAACATGAACAATGACAGAGTCATATTTGTACTTGTTCTGGAGTGACCTGAGTGCTTGTGTTATGTGGTGGATTCTGGCTCCCGACAAGCAGCTAACAGTAACCTTCTCCTTGTCCAGTCTAGTGAGTGGGGCGTCAGTGTGCCTGACTACTGAGTCACTTATTACTAGTGTGCTAGGTATGTTATTTCACCTTAAGGGTTGTGATTGTGCGGCACATTAATTTTGGGTTTTATGTGTTGTCTGGTTTGTGATGGGAGGTGCAGGTTTTGTGGGTGTCTGCTTTGGAGATCTCTGATGCTTTTGCAGGTTTTTATTTAGAGCCTCCGAGTGTAATTTTGTGTATTTATGTGTATTTTTTGTCAGTGCTGGTTTAGTAGGTCTATGTGAGGATGGGGGTGTGGTGCAAGTGTTAACCTTCTCCTCATGACTGTCTGTTCCAGTCTTGGGTGGAGATACCTTAGCCTCCAGTTTGCCTGTATAATTGTATGTCTCACATATGTTAGTGTTTCGTGGTAGGAGGAGAGAGCTGTCTGTGTACATGAGGCAGTTGTAACATTGCCTCAGGATACCCAGATTCACCAGCTGGACAGGAGAGTATACCTGAAGTTGCCCTTTTGTCATGGCTGAATAGTAGGGTGAGCTGCTTAGTCGCTTGGTTGGTGAGGGGTGGATAAAGAGCCTTGCCCTGCTGGGCAGTCAAGTGTTGGGGCATATTAGTGCTTGCTATTAGGTCTGAGCAAGTGCTGGACTGTAGGATGTTTTTTGAGTGCTTAGGTTGAGAGTTAGACTAGTTACAAGTGAAAAACTGAAGAGGAGACTTAGTAGAGCTGGGAATAATTTAACCCTAGCTAACCGGTGCTGCCCGGTGCACAAAACCATGCAACACGTTTTTTAAACTACTAACTTCTGGTCTGGAACCACTCCTCCTGGGACAGATGGCTGCTCAAAGTTCCCCTCTCTCACAGGTGAACAGAGAAACTCCCCTCTATCCAAGTAAGGTATGGGCAACTCAGAAACTTGTAACACAGCCCTGAATTTAGCACTAGCCTGAAAACTGGACTATACTAGCTTATAAAGGCGGGAAACAAGAAATTTATTTATTTATATTTTTGAAAAGATAAGGCAAAAACAGTAAAAAGTGCACTTAAAACAACTTTAAGTGACTGCAAGCGATCAGAAAAGGCTATCACACTTTAGTGTGTAGCCTACAACAGTTAAACAATTTATTTAAACAAAAAACAACTTTTTAGAAGTGCAGGCAGTCAAATAAGTACAATGTGTGAAAAAAACAAGCTTTTAAATCACAATATGTGCTGGAAAATCAGTGTTTAGGTGGAAAACAGTTAAGTATAACAAGAAAATACAGAAAACTGATAATCACTCCAAAGTCTCTCTTTTAAGCTAGAAGGCTTATATCAGTTTAAGGCTTTCTAGTGCTTTCCAGTAATTTAGTTACAGAAATGATGGGAAACAAGTGCAGATGTGGTCTTTTAAACCAGAAAGTTGAAAGAGATGGACAACTTCCCGAATGGTCAATAAACTACAATTCCTGGGCCAAGAACCACTCCTCTTGTGGTAGACAGGCTATCTAGTACTTATCACTCCCACTGATAAGCTAGAAGGCTGCACTTCAGCACAAAGGCTTGGAGGGCTCAGAAGCTTACAAACAGTCCTGGATACAGCAAATCTGTACCTGGACTAGACTAGTAATGAGAAAGGTGGGGATCAAGCACAAACACGGGCTTTAAAACCAGAAAGTTGAGAGAGATGGAAAAAACTGACCAAACGGCCAATAAACTACAATTTCTGGGCCAGAACCACTCCTCTTGTGGTAGATAGGCTACCTAATGATTGCCACTCCCACTGATAAAGCTAGAAGGCTTCCCTCCAACACAGAAAGGCTTGTAGGGCTCAGAAGCTTACCAACAGTCCTGGATACAGCAACTCTGTATCTGGACTAGGCTAGTAACAGGAAAGGTGGGAGACAAGTGCATCTTTTAAACCAGAAGTTGAAAGAGATGGGGAAAAAACTGCCCAAACGGCCAGTAGCTACAATTTCTGGGCCAGGAACCACTCCTCATGTGGTAGATAGGCTACCTAATGCTTACCACTCCCACTGATAAGCTAGAAGGCTTCCCTCCAACACAGAAAGGCTTGGGGGGCTCAGGAGCTTACAAACAGTCCTGGATACAGCAAGTCTGTATCTGGACTAGATAAGTAACAGGAAAGGCAGGAAACAAGCTAGGAATATTTTTTTTTTTTTTTACAGAAAAGCAGCTAAAACAGCAGTAAATACAATTCAAATGCAGTGCAGGCTAGCACATGTATATCAATATTACGGCAAATACAGTTTAATTAAATGCAATTAAATTAACAAATTACTAAAAAACAAGTGCAGAAGGCATTTAATTAGAAGGCTACTAACAAGCAGTAATAAGTGCAGAGTAAGAACAATTGAACAGATAGCCCGCAGAACAGCAACTAAGACATTAACAGTAAGAGCAGCTGAATATATATATATATATATATATATATATATATATATATATATATTTTTTTTTTTTTTTTTTTGAGGGAGGGAACACAGCAGGATTAAGAGGCTACAGGGATTGTCCTTCTCAAATGCTCTCTTTGTACAAAATAGGAGTGCCTGAAATCAAAATATGATCTCACTGCACTCAGTTGACTGAGCAAATGAGATAGGCCCAGAAGGAGTATCCAAATACAAACTTACAAGAGGGGCAGGCAGTTTCAAAGCCACTAAGATTAACACCAAGACAAGAACAGGGAGGGTGGGTGAGAGAAACACAGTGGAGACACAAGGGACAGAAACAGAAACAATACAGCAACACTATAAATAATAGGCAAGTGTATAAATACAACACAGTGCAAGTTAAAGTGGCTAAATGTGTACTTATCAGTTTGAAATAGACTCCAACTCTGCACAGCAAGTCTATCAGCTTTCCAACAGTTCACAGAAATTCAATCTGTATTGGAATTACAATGAAATACACCTCAGGCAATGACTAACAGCTAGGATGTGGACTGGCTCATCAACCCCCTCCCTGAAACTAGACTGAGCTACCCTGAGAAAAAAACACAGTGGAGACACAAGAGACATAAACCGAAACAGTACAGCACCACTACAAATAATAGGCACGTGTATAAATACAACGCAGTGCAATTTAAAGTGGCAAAATGTGTACTCAGTTTGAAATAGATTCCAACTCTACACAGCAAGTCTATCAGCTTTCCAAAAGTTCAAAGAAACGCAATCTGTCTACAAACCATTCACACAATGCAAATGTCAACAGCTTACCTACCACTGGGACATACGTTGTATTGTACCACACTTTGTGCTATGTGTTTGTACCACGCTTTGTGCTATGTGTTTGTAGCCATGATCCCTGTGGGGACACTATCTTTGCTGGCCTGTTACAGACTATTTCACTTGCATGCCATTGTCAGTGCCACTATGGTTCCACAGGTGCATGTGGTATGCATGCTATGTGATTGCTGCAAATCTGCCATTTTGTGTTATTGGGGATATCTATGCATGCTGTTGGACATGTTCCAGGATTGTGTGGACTATTACAGCCCACATATGTTCCATAACAGTGACATAATAGCATTTGTAGGAGTTAGTTGCCACAGGAACAACCTCTCCCACCTCATCTGGCCATGTTACCAGGCCACATCACATCTGGGACCTACCATGGGACCTTATCATCTACTGGTCCTGCACTACCTTCAGGTGGAACCACCTCAGAAGATGGTGTGTCCCCCATGATCACACACAGACAGAACCCTCTAACCCAAAGTCAGGTCCAGAGTCTGGTGCCAAGGGAGCTCCACAGAGACATGGGGGATGAGCTACATCACCTGGAGCCCTGCAGTACACATACACAGGGTGGACATGCTTGCTCCTCCTGCATAGCCCACAGCCTAGGCACTTTTATGACCATGTAGATGCTGTTGTGACTGTCCATGGGTGGGGATCTAGGTCCTATTGCTTCCATATGGGGGCTCAATTCCAAACAACACTCCCCATCCACGGTGTTTACACACCACATGTGTCATATACCAGCCCTGTATGCTGTCTTTTCTGTCTTCAGTCTCAACCTACATGCCACAATTTACCTACTAGCCTTCACCAACATACAAATCCCACCTTCACAAACAAATGCAGTGTGTTCCCAACATGGATTACACACCACACATCAAAGTCTATTTTGCCACCATGTATGTGTGATGTTCTCTCACACATATTATGGAAGGAGACATGCATTTACATATAAATATGTGTATATATATATATATATATATATATATATATATATATATATATATGTAGAAGAATTATGTTATGTGTGTGTGTGTGTGTGGGTGTGTGTGTGTGTGTGTGTGTGTGTGTGTGTGCGTGTGCGTGTGTGTGTGAGTCTTTGTATATATGTGTAGACATGTATATATATATATATATATATATATATATATATATGTATATGGTTCCACGTTATATCATTGAATTTCATTTCATCGAATTTGAAAGCAGCCAGACCAAATCGTCGAAAACCCAAATCGTCGAAAACCCTTATCATCGAATCTCAAATCATTGAAAACTAAAAAGCAACCAGAAATAACATCCCAGACACTATTTACTATATTTATGCAGGGGGACAATCCCCCCTGCACTCCCCATGTGGGGGGCTCTGCCCCCCACACTCCAGGGTCGCACTACAGTGGGGTTAGGAAATTACATTTTTCCCCCGCTGTAGTGCAACCTTGGAGTTGGTAAATTTATTTATGGGGGGGTGGGGTACAGGGGAGCTTGCCCCCTGCATAAATGCAGTACTAACTCTGTGGAATGTTATTTCTAGTTGATTTCTAGTTTTCAATGATTTAAGATTCGATGATATGAGTCACGATTTATCTCGATTTTGGGCTTGAAATGAAATTCGGTGATATGAAGTGGAACCATATATATATATATATATATATATATATATATATATATATATATATATATATATATACACAATGTACATATATGTGTAAATATATATTGT
>NC_056733.1:988446046-988455086 GCF_019279795.1 Protopterus annectens
TTGTAAGCAGGTGTGTGCATGTTTGCATGGAGCTAAGCACTGCTAACTTCTGGTTACAGTTTCTTATACTCAGTTAGCTTCCATATTGCTTAATCTGTATAGGCAGTGCTTACCTCTGCGCAAATGCACATAAACACGCTTACCAGTGCTTACATATGCTTACTACTGCTTAGTTGTGCTTAATCCTACTTACTAGTGCCTTAGTCATTATGACACTAATACTTCACATGTGTATTTCTTGCAATACTCTAGTTCATAAATGTGTGTTATTTAGTGGGTTTTGCATCAAAAATATTGGTTACAACATGCTTTGCCATGTAAAATAGACTGTGCTGCAGTGGGACTCGAAACAGGAATGCTTGCTTATTAGGCGGATGCTCTGCCCACTACACTATTGCTGTGCTGTTTTATTTACATATATCTTCCTTGTTATTCTCTTCAGCCTTTTAAGCTGCTTTAACCATAACTAAGTGATGGGCACACCCATGCGCCTACAGTTAGCTGTACCTGGATTTATTAAAAAAATAAATACAAGGGTTTCTTTATTTACTTTTTATGTACTGTTGCTGTTGTACACATGGGGAACTGTTTGTGGGGATATGCAGACACCTATGAGTGATCTCGCTCATTTCGTTCCAGTTTCTGCTGTTCTACATTGCAGGGGCATGTTTATTCTGAGAGCGCTGCACTCAGACATGCCCCCTGCACTCCTACATGCTCCATGTAAGCCTAGGTGCTCGGGAAGCGTGCCTTCATCAATATGCATGGCACGCTGCTGTCCTGGTCCTAAATGGGTGCTTCAAAGCAGGACTAAGCTAGTCCTGCATGGAAGATTAGTGAATTCGGGGGGATGTGTATAGAATTATAGTCTTACACGCATATGTAACAAAAAAGAAAGAAATTATGTTTAAAATATTCTTGAATATGTTTGTGTAAATATGAACATTATAGTGCTGGGTGATTTTAATTATAATTTAAGAAAATATAAGAGCAATTGTGATGTAAAAATGGTTAAGGAAATTATGAGAAATGGAAAGTTAAGTGTATGGGAGAATGACCACTGGATCTACAAAAGGAATGAAATTAGGACATAAATTGATTATTTTTTAATATCTGATAAAGTTTAAAAGTTAAAGAAAAAGAATCATGTATGCTGGATTTTTTGATCATTTGGCTGTATGGGTTAAAGTGCAGGAAAATGAAGAATATATAAGAATAGGAAAAGGAAGAAAGATAATTAATGAAAAGGAATTAAATTTAGAAGAGAAAAAAGAACTTATGGAATTATGGAAAAATCATATGAATATGAAAGAGCTTTATGAGAGTTGGACTGTTTGCTGACTTAATTTTAAATAGAAATATAAAAAAGTGTTTTTAGAATGTCTAAAGAAGAAATGAAGGAAAGAAAAAGAGAGATATAAGATATTAAGTCAAGAAACATTCAGAGACTTATTAGAGAAGAAAAATTCCTTTTACGAAAAAGAAATAGAATATATAAAATTAATCAAATTAAAATTAACAACTTGTTATATAAACAAAACTATTGTTTACAAGGAAAGAAAGAAGTAGCACCATATTTGAGTAAACATAATAAAAGAAGGAAAAATAATAAAAGAATAAAAGAATAAGGAAGGCAATCAAATAAGGCAGCAAGAAGGAATATATGAAATAATTAAAGAATATGTATTGGAATTATTTTTGAAAGAATAAAACATAAATCACATTTATAAAGGTGAAAAATTAATGAAGATAACGAGTAGAACAAAAATAACTATGAAAGAATTGAATGAAATTCTAAAAGATATTAACTTGAACTCTGCAAAAGGCCTGGACAGAATTGAATATGGTATGTATAAAGAAATGAAGGAGTGGAAAAAAATATTTTTTATAGAAGTTATGAATGAATGGTTAGAAACTGGAACTAAAGAGAAAGAGTTATGTACAGGCGTTATAAAATTTATATTTAAAAAAGGAAACAAAGAGGAGATAAAATATTGGAGACCTATAACATTAAATAATATTGGTTATAAAATCTTCATGAGAATAATAACAAAATGGTTACAAAAAATGGATAGAATATATGACCAAAACACATTTGGAAGAAAAGGAAATGGAAGTTAAGAGTTGTTATGAATAATAAGAGAAATAATTGATGATATCATAAATAAAAATGTAGAGGCGAAGGTTATGATAGGGGATATAAGAAAAGTCTATGATAATATTTAATATAAATCATCATGGGGAATTTTGCAGGCATATAATGTAAAAAAAATATTACAAGTAATAAAATCAGTTTATGAAAGGAACTATCCAAAACTAAATGTAAATGGCTGGACTGGGGAAGAAATAAAATTAGAATGTGGAATAAAGCAGGGATGCCCAGCTAGTAGTATAATTTTATCTTTAGTTATGAATGTAATAGTGAAGGAAATTAATAACATGTGAAGTGTTGGTGGATACAAAATGATGAAGGAAGTAGAATTGCCAATAATGTATAATTATGCAGATGATATTATACTAATTGTCAAAAATAAAGTATGGATGGAAGAAGAAAATGAAAAGCAAAGTACAAATTAAAAAAAAAAAATAGTTTAAGTATAAGTAAAGAGAAAAGTAAAGGATTTGGTTTTGAATGTATGATAGGAGGCTTTGAGTTCAATGAAAATGTATGGATATATTAGGAATAATATTTTGAAAGAATGAATACAGACAACAATGGGATAATGTACTCAAAGAAGTAAAGGATATGACTACTGTTTGGAAATCATATATATTTCCATATTGAAAGCACACTTGTTGAACACCATGGTAATAGGAACAATTGCTTATGTTGCTGATATCTATATAATTCCTATTAAGTATGAAAACAAACTAATGATGATTATATTTCCTTTTATATGAGGCTCTAGACTGAATCCAGTCAAGAGAGGATTTCTATATATGAAAGAAGAACAAGGAGGCTTGGGTTTAATAAACCCAATAGTACATACATCTTTCATTTTATATAAGGTATTAAAGGACTTTTAGTGTTTTTATATATAAAACAGTTTTGAAGATACCCTTGCCTTTGCTTTGTTATTTTAGTAGGTATTAAAAGGAAGTATGAAGGAAATAAAAACCTGATAGGAATGAAAATATATTATAAATACAAAGAATTGCATGAAGGAATGGAAGTTAAAAAAGAAGTAAAAGCATATAGAATGAAGAAATGAAAGAACACAAAACAAAATTGTGTTATGGAAAAAAAAAAGAATATATGTGAAAAAATAGAAAGGAATAGTACGTAAATATTATGAAAGCATTTTATTGCATTAATCCATTGAAAGATTTAGAAATAGATAAGTAAAAAGTGATAATAATTAATTATAATAACTATAAAAAAGACTAAAAAATGTAATGATTTCTTATGGAGATTATCTATTAGAAAATGGCCAGTTAAATATGCCATACGAGAAAAAGCAAGATAGAATATGTAATTAATGTGGAGACTACTGAGCATGTATTTTTGAAATGTAAAAGAGTTAATAATTTGTAGAAAGAAATATGAAAACATAATAGGGTGAAAAGTTTGTTAAAATTTGAGTAAATAAATATGGACATAATAGAACTTGATTATTATGGTGCACAAAAACAGGAAGATGTAAAGAAAATGGATAGAGTAATTGTTTATGTTTCATGGACTATATTGAATGACAGAGTAAATGAAATCAAATACAATGAAAAATGGACTTGGACAAATATTATGGAGAAAATAATGTTTTGGTTGCGGACAAAAAGATTGGGGGTAAGTGCTTAAATTGGAGTTTAGAATGTATGGAATTTTGTAAATAAATACAAATAATGTAAATATGTAAATATGTAAATTATATGTGATGTATATATCAGTTAAAAAAACTACTCTTTTTGATAGGGCTTTGGGATCTTTTATATCCATCTGAGCTACCATCAACTCAAGCAAATGGTACCTTGGTTTAATGTCTTATCCAAAAGATGGCACACTCAGAAGTGCAGTACAGTCCCCCTCCCCAAGCTGCGCTGCAATGTCAGCATTTGAAAATTAAAGTAATCACTTAGGCAGGGAATAGAATTTATGGTCTTCTTATCTTTTAGCACCAAAGGCAAATATATATCTGTTGAGCCACTGACACAATCAATTTTGAGATGTGTATCCAAGTCTCCATTCTCACTTCTCTGGAACTTATTTACAATAAGCAAGAAAATGACTTCAAGGAATTGGAAAATGAGGTTATGTCTTCATAGGTTCATAGGTTCATAGGTTCATACTAGGCTATCTGCCCAAGGGCATTTACAAGCCTAGCCCATCGTTTTGGGGCTTACGCCACCCCTTTAGTATGGGGAACTATACCCATTATTTTGCTGTGCCTCTGTCGAGCAGTGACACTGAGGTAATCCCTGGGGTATATCTGCGATCTCCCATCCATTGGTCAACATTTCTCTTGAACAAGGCTAGCGAGGTGCTCTGCCTCACATGTACCGGGATTTTGTTCCACAGCATAGGGAGTCATTGGGTGATGAATCTATCCCTCTAGCACGTCCTATTAATAGCCGTGTCGAGGTTTAAGTCTCCCGCTCTTGTGGCTCTGATGGATCTAAATTTTTTTGAGGTGAAGCATATTCATCAAATCTGGTTGTGGCATGGGCTTGTATGTTGGGCAAAGGTCACCTCTGAGCAAGCGGTGGCGACTGAATAGAGCTGGAGTTCTTTCAGTCTGGCAGCATAGGACAGATTTTGAGACCCTTTATCCTTTGGTGAGGAACTTTTGTGGCCTCTCCAGCTGCTGCAAGTGCGGGTCAGATACATTCCGAATGGGGCATTGTACTCAATCATTGGTCTGATGAGTGATGAGTAAAGGGAGACTATGACCTCCCTTGATCTAGATGAGAATCCCTTCATGATAAGGTGGGCAATGTAGAAGGTCTTCCTAACTACTTTAGCTACATGGGTGTCGAATGACAGACTACTATCAACCTGGGTCCCCAGGTCCCTGATAACTTCTTCTGTGCTCAGTGGATTGCCACCTATTTGGTAGCTAGGGTAACCTTGTTTTTCCCGAAGGGTATGACTATGCATTTTTGGCATTTAACTTTAGGCCGTGGCTCTGGCACCAGTTATCCGTTTCTGTGAGACCCTTCTGAAGGATATCTGTGTCAGATGTGTTTTCTACTATGGCGCCCAGTTTGCAGTCATCTGCAAACTTTGTCAGCCATAACCCTCCTGTGTTTGCTTGTACTTCGGAAAAGTAGATGCCAAACAAGAGTGGGCCTAGGACTGAGCCCTGTGGGACACCACTTGTGACAGGCTTTGAGTCTGACATGGCGCCAGCAACTCTGACCCTGTGGGTTCTGTCACTCAGCCAGTTTGCAACCCATCTTGTGATGTATGGGTTAACATTTAAGCTGATGAGTTTTTCAATGATACCCGAGTGGGGTATTGTATCAAGGCCTTAGCCAGATCGAGGTAGGCTGTATGGACTGCCTTTCCCTCATCAATGGCTTTGGTGACTGTTTGAAAAAGTCAACCAAGTTTAAAAGGCATGATCTGCCTTTGACAAAGCCAAACTGGGTTGGATCCAAAGTCTGCAAATTCCCTATGTCTTTATTTATGAGGTCCATTATGATCCTCTCCATGGCTTTGCAGATAAGGCTTGTCAAGCTAATGGGCGGTAATTTCCAGGGTCTGTGGAGGCACCGCCTTTGTGAAGTGGGACCACAGTTGCAGTGCGCCACTCCTGGAGTGCGTATCCAGAGGTAAGACTTTGATTAAACAGCTGTCCTAGCTGTGGGTTTAATTCCTCATTGAGTTCGTGGATCACACAGCCGGGGACACCATCAGGTCCCATGGATGCTGTGTTTTTGCTTTGGAGAGAGCAGTTCTCACTTGGGCGCTGGAGATGTTTGGGGGCAGCACTCGTTTGGTATAGATATCTCTCCTTTTGGGGGAGGGGAGAAGTTTGCACTGAACCTGTCAGCCAGTATGTTGGCAATGTCTGTAGGATCAGTAATCTTCACATCATTTTGAACTAGTTCTGAGCATATCTGGGAGTTTCCTCTTGGGTTTCTAACATAGCTAAAGAAGGCCTTATGATTGTCTTTTGAGTCTTTAGCTATTTTTCTCTCGAAATTTGCTTTGGATGATTTTATGAGAGCTCTTAGTTTTTACTTATAGTGATCAAGGGTGTCTTACCTTTTAAGGATTTTGCTCTATCTTGTAGTAGCTTCCTCCTTTTGTTGTAGAGTTTGTTTATGGCTGGGGTCCACCAGACTGGACGCTTGCCTTTGGTACAAAGAGTCTTTGTTTTGCTTGGGATTGCCTTATCCATGCAGTCCTGCAGGTGCTGGTAGAAGGCATTTGTAAGTGATTCAGCGGCTTGAGTATTGTTTTCCGCCGGCTCGGGGGCCTTAAAGGAGACCACACTAGTCTTTAGAAGTGTGAAGTCAGCTTTTGAGAAGTTATTTACTGTGGTCTTTTTTATTTCAGGTGGGGGTGGGATGAGGACCTCCAGCGAGATAAGTTTGTGATCTGATCTCACCAGTGAGGGGTATACTTCCAGTGTTGAACATTGCGCTCCCATGTTCGTGATGATGAGATCAAGTATGTTATCTCCTCTTGTGGGGATGGTGACTAGTTGTTCCATGGCATTTGAGTTTATGAATTCCAGGAACTTTTGGGCTAGGGTGTTTGGGCTTGAGTAGTGTTCCCAGTCTATATTAGGGTAATTGAAGTCACCTAGTATGATGGTGTTTGGTGATACATTTATCCCCTCTAGTGTTTTCAGGAAGGCCATGTGAGGTTCCTGAGTTTGTGAGGGTGGCCTGTAACATGCTACAATTTGCAGAGCAGTCTTGCCTATGGTTAATTGCACCTGGATGGTCTCCGATGCATCATGCGTTGCCACCAGTCTTGAGGTGTGGGTGTCCTTGATGAATATGGATACCCCCCCTCCTTACTTGGTATTGTCCGGATTTTGGGGCCGGAACGCATGATATGAGGTAAAGCCTGATAGCGCTGGGGTGCTCTCAGGAGCCTTGAACCAGGTTTCTGTTACAGCACAGACATCGATGTTCTCCATACTGAGAAGGGCCTCGAGTGCATGCATTTTGAGATTTAGACTTCTGGCATTGAGCAGCATTACCCTTAGTTTTTCCTTTTTGTGTTCTAGGGTGGTAGGTTTAGAATTTGAGCCTTGCCTAAAAAGGCACTATGGGGTGGCAAGAGCCTTTGCCAATATCCGAATCCCAGGGTGACAGGTGCAAGCCGTCCCTTGGCAAGCGTGGCTTGTCCAGCATGTCATCCCAGGCAGACAGATACTGGATCCTTTGAATGACACCAGTGTTTAAGCCAATTGTTAAAGCTGATCATCTTATCTCTGTATTGTGGCATCATTCTTGGTGAAGGTAGGATACTGCTCAAGGTCAGGGTCATACCTGCCTGGACTACATAATCAGAGAGCTCCTCAATGTCTCTTTCATGTAGTCCAAGGAGGTACGTCTCAGGTCGTTTACACCAGCGTGGACAATGACTGAGTCATATTTGTACCTGCTGTTGAGAGACCTGAGTGCTTGCGTTATGTGGCGGATTCTAGCGCCCGACAGGCAGCTTACTGTGACCTTCTCCTTACTCAATCTGGTGGCGGACGTCAGTGTGTCTGACTATGGAGTCACCAATGACTAGTGTGTCTGGCATTGTGTTTGGCCTTATGGGCTGTGACTGTTTGACACTCTGACTGTGAGGTCTATGTGTTGCAGGTGTTGTGTTCTGAGGTGGTGGTTGTTTGGGTGTCTGCTTTGGTGGCCTCTGCTGTTTTGGTAGATTTTTGATCAGAGCCTCCGAGTATGTCTTTGTGTGTTTATGTGTATGATTTGAGGTTGTAATGGTACTATGTGAGACTGGGTCTATAGTGTGTGTGGTAACCTTCTCCTCCTGACTGGTCTTGCCTGTCCTATGTTGAGAGAGCTCAGCCTCCAGTTTGGCCGTATAGTTGCATCTCTCGCATGTATTTGTGTTTTGTGGAAGGAGGAGAGGGTTGTCTGTGTACATGAGGCAATTGTAACATTGCCTCAATATTCCCAGGTTCACCAGCTGAGGCTTAATTTACAGTGTGCAGAAATGGTGTCACTATTGCGTGCCATAAAAAATAAAAACATAAATATATATATATATATATATATATATATATATATATATATATATATATAATATATATTATTAATAAATATATAGAATTGGTCAGAAGAAGAAAAAGCACTTGTTAGAAAATTAAGGGATGAAAAAATTAGGGTTATGAGGCCCGATAAAGGGGACGGTGTCGTTTTGATGTACAATGATGTGTACGACTCTTATTTGTTTGATATGTTACAGAACACAGATCAATATTCACTAGTATCACGAAATGAAATTAACATTGCCCACTCTAAAATTAAATATTATTTAACTGACCACCTACTTCACGGAAGTATAAATGAAAGATTATACAACTTTTTACATGTTGAAAATCCAAGATTACCGATTGTATTCGGTTTACCAAAGGTGCATAAAGGCATTGAAATGCTTAAATTTAAACCTATTGTAGCAGGAGCTGGCGGTATCACCGAACCTCTTGCTGTATTTGTAGATACTCAATTGAAGCAATTCATTACTTTGATACCCCACATCACAAAAGATTCATGGGATTTTTTAAGAGGCGTTACTAAAGATAAATATGATATTGAGACATGTTTAGTTACCATAGATGTGATCGAATTATTTCCTAGTATTCCACACCAAACAGGCTTAGAATGGTTTCGAGAAGTCTTATGTTCTGATTCTGGTTTAAGTAGTAATACAATTAATTTAATATTAGAATTCACAGAGACTGTTCTGAAGAACAATGTTTTGTATTTCAATGGTGACTATTGCCAACAAAAGAAGGGTGTGGCTATGGGGGCAGCATGTGCCCCCATTCATGCAAATTGTGTGTTGTATTGTTGGGAACGTAGGTTTATTTTCAACACTAATTGTTACAAATGGATTTCTTTTATA
>NC_056733.1:988455586-988468086 GCF_019279795.1 Protopterus annectens
AATCTTGTCTCCTGAACCTGATTGACTACTTTGAATTAGTCTCCAGAGCTGTGGAAGAGGGTAAGGTGGTCCACACAGCCTATCTGGAGTTGGCCAAGGCCTTCGACACCATCCCCCACTCTATAGACATAGTTAAGCTTATGAAGCTGGCCATAAACTCCTGCATCACTCAATGGGTTGCCAACTGACTTACTGATGGAACCCAGACTGTAAAAGTAGCCAACTCCAATCCCAGCTCCAGACAAGTGACAAGTGGAGTACTTCAGAGTTTAGTCCTGGGACAGTTCTTGTTTGGCATCTACTTCCCTGAAGTACAGGCCAACATTACGGACTTCTGGCTAACAAAGTTCACAGATGACTGCAAACTGGGAGCCATTATTGCATCCCCAAATGATGTGGATATTCTACAACATGGCCTTACAGAAACAGATGCTTGGTGCCAGAGCCATGTGCTCAAGCTTAATGCCAAGTAATGTATAGTTATCCCCTTTGGAAATACCATGTACCCATGAATTACCACATAGGTGGCAGTACACTAAACACCAAAAATGTGATGACAGACATAGGGACACAGATGGACAGTGGTCTCACCTTCATTACCACAACAGTAAGGAAACCCTTCTATGTGGCACACCTCATCACTGAGGGCTTTACATCCAGAAAAAAGGAGGTAGTTGTCCCACTGTACTCATCCCTCATTACACCCAGTATAGAGTACAATGCCTCATTTGGTATGTACCTCACAAGACATCTGCAATAGCTGGGAAGGCCATGGAAATACCTCACTATAAGAATCACAGGCCTAAAGCAGATGAACTATGTTGACCATCTAGAAAACCTCCAGCTATACTCTTGTGGCATATCGTCTACTCAGAGGCTATCTCTGCGTAACATACAAGGCTATGCCAAACCCTGGGAAATGACATCTGTAATAAGTGTATGTACTGCCATGTACAGTACATGCATCTATGTGCTGTCATTACAGTAGCAAAGGGTTTTGAGTGTCATGTCTGGGACACACAAGTATATGAGACCTGCACAGCACTGTTATCTGTGTGAATGTGTTACACGCAGGGGTAGCAACCGAGGGTGCATGCTGTCACACTGGCATGTAGTGTAACATGGTGTTACTACTGTTGACAGTGCTGTCCCAGGCAAGGGTAGAGTGCTAACATTACTACTGACAACAAGCACATCTGCAGGCATAGCTGCACTCTGAGGCCTCACTGTCATATTCCTGGTGTGTGGGCTGTGTCACTGTATATATCCCCTACTGGATAATAATTAGACATGGAATGTAACTGTAGAATACCGTCTGTACAGCACATGTTAGTGAGGGCTTACAACATGTAGTAATGGCATACATATTGTTGTCAAATATCCATCTGCTGACACATTCATCCTACTGCATAGCTACTCACCAAACTGGTGTCTGTCAGTCCCTCTACAGATGTGCAGATGGCAAGTATCCAGCTGGGATACGTACAGACAACCTATGCTTGATTGACACTGACATGTCTGGCCACTTGTGTACTACCTGTCACATACAGGAGACAACACCCTGTATGGGCCACATGCCAGGGGTACTTACACTACACTACCACAGTCAACAGAACATGCTTGGGTACAGGTCTCCATCACAGACACTAACCATGTGTTGTAATACATGTTGCATACATGTCAACTGGATTACCTCAGTGGCCATGTGCAGAAGGCATGCAGAGGATTGGCTGATGCATGTCACTCTCACCCTGACGGTCATTAACGTAGTGTCTGTCAATAGATTGCCTGCTGGCACATGGCAGGTGGCATGATACCAATGTACACACACACACACACACACACACACACGCACACACACACACACACACACACACACACACACACACACACACACACTGTATCTCCATGGACAATAGACAGGTACACAGCTATGACCACCTGCAGCAGTACACCACAGTACTGACACCTGTATGTGTGCATTACTGAGGATAGCAGTGGTTGTGTGTTAGTACACCTGTAGTTTGGAATTCCATGATGGCCTTCACAACCACCTCAACACCCATTGCCATAGTCAGATGAGGCCACTGCTGTATTGGACATGACATGTACCCTGTTACACTCCTCTCCCTAATGGCTACATGTGCCCTGCAGTACCAGCACAACAGTGTTGTACAAATGGGTCGATAGACATGGGAAACCCATTGAGGTCTGCCAAGTGTGTGCATGTGTGCATGTCTGCATATCTATAGGGTGCACCATTCCAAGGCCACATAGTCCTATTACACTACACATTGTCACACAGTAGTACAGATAGTGTTGTCGCTGCCCATAGGTGAGGCATCGCAATGCAACACCCTACTATGCCTGTGGCATATGCATTAGATGCATATCCCTGTAGTACCACTGTTGTGAAATACAATGGGTTGTATTGCCATTGTGGGCAATGTGTGATAGTGGGTATGTCAGAGTATCACAATGGGTTCCAGTGCATACAATATCCACTGGGGGGATGTGGATGCTGTGTACACTGTCATTATACTATGGTACACCCGGTATATGTCCCATGTACCACTTTCTAGTGACCACTGTCACCATCAACCATACAGGTAACTGATACCAAAATACATCCCAGTTACACGTGCTGTATGCAGCCTACCTGTAAGACATTGGACACACGGACTAGTTAGCATCAATAAGCACAGGTCTCTAAGATGTGTGTCTGCCTGTTATGTGTCTGTCAGTGCGTATATGATGGTATGACACACTATGTATTCTCCATATACAAGCATTACATCCCCCAGTACCATATTGTACATGTCTGTGGATGTTCTGCATGTAACATGTAACCTGGTACACACATCACCATAAACATTGTGTGGTGTGTGCAATGAAAGCCACACAGTTCAGTAGCACAACATACCTAGGTAGGGGGTCTAGTCACAGTGTTGCCAAGTAAGGATATGCATGAATGTGGATGGGTTGACATAAGGTTGCAGATTATACATGTCCCAGCAGGTCACCTGTCAATGTGGCACAGGCAATAACTGTTATACAAACCTGTGACATGTTTGCAACTGTACACCGGGTATGTCATGGCCATGTTGTCACCACAGTGCCATAACCCTTGTGGAAAATGACTGCAGATCATCCTCCTGCTGACACATGTACACCTACAACACAAATGGATAATATTATGGGGATCACAATCAATCAGTGTTACTAACAGCTGAAATGCATCACAGCTGGATGGCTACACTACCTGACATGTATGCATTACACATTACCCCTGACAACATCTTACACTGCAGTACATTGCTGCACCCTATTACAGTCACTGTGCGCATCAGAACCATATTATCCTGTCCCTGCATCGATGTTATGGATGACAGGGATGTGGCACAGGTATCATCATATGCACAGGGTGTGTTGCTGGTTTGCCAGAGGCTGAGGGTGGTGCATACATTTGACACTATGTGTGTGAGTGAGGGGTTTAATTCTGTTGTGATCGGGGCATGGTGATGTGGTGTGTGTCGGTATGGGGTTGCCCTAGGTGTGTTTGCATAGTGTGTGGGTATGCATGCACACAGTTCTGCCATGCGGCTGCCATATAAATGTGTTTTTGGACAGCTGCAGACCATACCTGGCAGGGTATGCAGTTCACCATCTCTGGCCACAGACACACTGACTGTGCCTGCCAGGGGTTCCATTGGCATGTGCAGGTACAGACCTTGATGTGCTACTCTCCCCTGACGATGATAGATGTCTGCTGGAACCATGTCCCACCTGGGACTGGCCAGGGCCATGTGCACAAGGCCTGCTGTGGTGTGGGGTGGACAGCACCCCCAGTGATGTGCTGGGTCTGGTACTGCCACTACAGGAGCAGCTTGGCATCCTAGCATGTCCACATCGACTGCCAGCTGCTGTTGTTTCTGGCCTACATCCATGCAGCTGTCGCACCACTCTAACCAAGTTTTCAAGCACGGACATACCACGGTCAAGGAGGTCCACCATCTCACCCCACCATCTATCCATAATCTCGTTCTGTTCGTGGAGGGCAGCAGCAAGTTCACGGATGTTGTCACTTACAGATGGGAAAGCAGCCCTCTGCAGCCTCAGGCCCTGTCTGGTGTGCATTTCCATACATGCCTGTGCCTCCATGACAGCCTGAAACATGCGCATGGTGGTACCAGTTGTGGTGCCTCTGCCAGAGGCATGATGACCAGCGGCCCTCCCATGAGCACCATGGTACATCTGCCTATGTGGTTCCCTGCCAGACATCTGGCTATGCTGACTGTGACCTGACACAGTTGGCATGGAAACTACAATCTCCTGGGCACTGGCAGCAACCACCAACTGTGCCTCTGCTATGGCCACTGGTGATGGGGTGTGTATGGGCACTGTAACTGTGTGAGGGCTTGGGGTGGCTAGGAGAGTGATGACTACTGATGGCACAGTGTTGCCCTCTGACAACCCCACCTGTGCCTCAATGGTACCATCATCATCATCATCATCATTGGTGTCTGTACAGACACCAACCTCAGATTGCATGCAGGAGGGACCCTGACCCACCTCGCCACCTGTGAGGGAAACAAGCACGCACTTTAAGACCTGTACAGCATTGCATAACAGTACACAAATTTACGCACACACACACACACACACACACACACACACACACACACACACACACACACTGACAGTGAACCTTACTACCTCCCTGTTCCGGGTTTACAGACAGTCCCACATTCAGTTCCATATGTTCCCGATCCTGCATGGCACTTGCTAACATACACTCATTAATACTACCCATTAACATATCATTCCTCTCCATGCCTACACGTGTGATCACAACACATGACCTGTTACTCCCTCACCTCTCTGACTTGAGTGGAGTAGGTTGTACATGGTCTCACTGTTGTCATCCAGTGTTAACCCTGTGTATGTCCGGTCATGGTGTACATGGCCCCTATATGGTAGGGGCTGCTACATTCACTGCATATTTCACACATTGGAGCCTCATACTACAGTCTTACTCAGTCCATGCCACATCTGCTGCACAATCAACCTAGCATGTGGACAACAGTAATATCTGGATACACTTACTGGTGTGCTGTGGTAATTCCCCATTGCATTAGTAGTGCTGCATATGTGGGTAGTCGGTTATATATCTGATGATGGCAATATGATGTGTATACCTGGTGTGTACTTTCCCTCCCAATGCATGTTCCATGCTACAGACTTTGTTATACTATCAGCTGTCCTGTGTTCACATATCAGACAAGTTGTCCTGGTGTCTCATGTGTCACTCCATGTCCATGTACAGCACAATCCCAAGGAGAAGTACTGCCATGTGATCAACCCCACAATCACCTGTGCATACATGGTCACCCACACAAACAGACACACATGCACACACATCTGACATGCATCATCCACACTCCACTACACCAGATTGCACTTACAGGCACAGTCAACACCCACACACACACACACACACACACACACACACACCCCTACATGTGAGGTTGCACAACTTTTGTACACACAGTCCTCCCATTACCCTTCTGTCAGCATGCATTACATATGGTATTCAACATCATGCAGTGCAACTATAGTGACTTCATGCTAGCGCCACTATACATGTGTATGATGCATGAGCTGTGTTGGTAGGTGATGGCCCTTCCCCTTGATAATACTGCACCCATGTACACAGTGTTACTGTGGACCTGTTCTGCACCCTGCCTTGTACTGTGCACCATACTTCATAGGTGTACAAACTATTGCTACATGTGTAGTACTGTGTCAGTTCTGTCAGATCCAATCCACACAACATCTATGTGTTTGAGTGACAAATACATGGGATGATATGTGAATAGATGTAATTTGTGAATGCCTGATGTCTGGTTTACAGATCACATCATCAGCAGTGCATGTATAACCAATACAAGACACTGACAACCGCCAGACCTTACAATGGCTATGGGGGGGTGCCCTACACATGTTCCACAACTCTGCATGGTTGCAAGGTCTACTCATGTGCACATCCCTTGGAGTTCACTCACTGCTGTCACTATTGCTGTGGAGTCAGGATTACATCTGCCACAGTTACTGAACCTGATTGTGTGCAGATACAGCCATTGTTAGCATACATAGGATCCCTGCTGCAGTGCACTGCTGTGTATGATGACACACCCTCCCCACCTCCAGCCTTTTTGCAGATGCTTGCCAACTATGGCCTACACATGTGTCAGTTTGCAGAGTCCTAAGAATGGGACACTACGTGCAACAGCCTACTACCAGCTAATTATGTGGACCACAGTACTATGTTATGCCATAGTGTTGATCTGTAATGGTTGCTATTGTAATACAGGTATATTTACTGTTGTAGCACCATATGAGGGTGTATCACACATGTCCCTACTGTAGGCCATGTGTCCCACCATTCTTCTCATCCCTGTGGACACATTTCACAATGACAGGATATTAGTTATTTTGCATGTGTCTGCTGTACCCTTCCAATACCTCATCATGGTCTCCACTGTGATGCAATGCATTTCACAGCAATGAAACGTGAACATGTGCAGCATGCACTATAGGTAGGTGTGTTAGATGTGTGCATGGAATATCCCTTAGCTATTACATGTCCTGTGTATTGGCAAGCATGAACATAAGTCATACTTACCGGCTACAGGCTGCTGACTTTGTGGTATCCTGGAAGGACCTACATAAGAGTGTAAGAGAGTTGATGTCAGTGGCCACAGCTATGGCATTTGTAAAGGGTGGGTGCAGCATTATGGTACATCAACAGTAGAAGTCCACAATACTACAGCTTATGCACAACTGTTTATTATTACTACACAGCAATAGACTATGTATATGACATCTCAGATATGCATGAACTACCTGTACAGATGTGGCTGCATGCACAACAGTGGTCTAATGATGTGCCCTGGGGCCTTACCTGCATGCTCCTCAGCCGGTGTTTTGGTGGCACCCACCTCCACAATGCTCCCTGCCAGTTGTTGGTTCTGCGGGCGGGCAGGTGCCACAAGCCTGCTGAGAAGCTCCTCCACACGAGTCAGAGGTGGATGGATGGTATGCCCAGCCATTGTGAGGTGGTCCCCCATATGGCAGCTGCACGCTGAAGTACATGGTGAAGCAGGTCAGTACAATGATGCTGGACCTGCTCATAACTGCGGTTCTGCAGGCCATCATTGACCCTGTGGACTACATCATTCCACAGGGCATTCCTCTCCTGCTGATCATGGGCTGTCCTGCCAAAAAGTAGCAGGTTCATAGGTTCATAGATTATTACTAAGCTAACTGCCCTTGTGAGCCATTTTAAGCCTAGCCATTTATCCCTCGTGAGACTCAAACCCTGCACCTTGTGTTTGTAAGGCAAACACCTTAACCATTAGTACACCTTCCCAACCCTGTAGTGCTGTATCAGGTGTGTCACTATTACTTCAGTTTCTGCAGCACTGAACGCTGAAAATCTTGCATGAGCCATCTTCCCTGGAAGACATAAAGATGGAAACAGGTCTGAGTAACTCATACAGCAGAGTTACCATAGTTCTTAATACATATCTCTGTCTCCCCCCACCATATCACCTACAAAAAACAGTTCACACAATGCAAATGGTATGTAGACAGCTTACCTGCCATTGGGACATATGTTGTATTGTACCACGCTTTGTGCTATGTGTTTGTACCACGCTTTGTGCTATGTGTTTGTAGCCATGTTCCCTGTGGGGACACTATCTTTGCTGGCCTGTTACAGACTATTTCACCTGCATGCCATTGTCAGTGCCACTGTGGTTCTACATGTGCATGTGGTATGCATGCTATGTGATTGCTGCACATCTGCCATTCTGTGTTATTGGGGATATCTATGCATGCTGTTGGACATGTTCCGGGATTGTGTGGACTATTACAGCCCACACATTTTCCATAACAGTGACACAATAGCATGTGTAGGGGTTAGTTGCCAGCAGAACCACCTCTCCCACCTCATCTGGCCATGTTACCAGGCAACATTGCATCTGGGACCCACCATGGGACCTTATCATCTACTGGTCCTGCACTACCTTCAGGTAAAACCATCTCAGGAGATGGTGCCCCCCCCCCCATGAGCACACACAGACACAACCCTGTCACCCAAAGTCAGGTCCAGGGTCTGGTGCATTGGGAGCTTCACAGAGACATGGGGGACTTGCTACATCACCTGGAGCCATGCAGTACGCATACACAAGGTGGACATGCTTGCTCTTCCTGTACAGCCCACAGCCCAAGCACCTTTATGACCATGTAGATGCTGTTGTGACTGCCCATGGGTGGGGACCTTGGTCCCATTGTTTCCATATGGGGGTTCAATGGCGTACACATTCCAAACAACACTCCCCATCCATGGTGTTTACACACCACATGTTTCATATACCAGCCCTGTATGCTGTCTTTTCTGTCTTCAGACCCAACCTACATACCACAATTTTCCTACTAGCCTTCACCAACATACAAATCCCACCTTTACAAACAAATGCAATGTGTTTCCAAATGAGTTACACACCACATATCAAAGTCTATTTTGCACCCATGTACTGCTGTATATATATATATATATATATATGTTGTGTATTGATATGTGTGATGTTCTCTCACACATATCATGGAAGGGGACATGTATTTACATATATATGTGTGTGTGTGTGTGTATATATATATATATATATATATATATATATATATATATATATCTGTATAAATATGTAGAATAATTATGTTATGTGTGTGTGTGTGTGTGTGTGTGTTTGTATATATATATATATATATATATGTGTGTGTGTGTGTGTGTGTGTGTGTGTGTACATATATGTGTAGATATATATTGTGGGCTGTTTATATACCTATATCTATAGGAGTGTCTGTATATCTGTAGACATACATGTCTAATTATATATCACACATATATTTATCGATATGTGGGGTGCACACAGACATCTAGTCTACACTCTGTAATTCTCTTTCCTTCACAGCTGCACTGTTCTGCCTTGCTGCAACACAGACAGGTGTCACATGTGAACACAAACTAACATTAGGGTGGTATATATGGTGAGAGATTGCAGGTAAACCTATTATACACCTATGGCATTTGTGCATGCTACATTACACATTAACATGACTGTCCTGCAAGTGGTGTGCTCTGACACCCATGTGGCTATCATGATGCCAGTACTTTCACCACCAGCTATTGCCCAAACCAATATACCAAACACAGATATTATGGCTTACATCTTTGTCATTCATTGCTGATCTGCACAGTTGACAGGTATGTCCCACTGCCTACAGGGACAGACAGTATTGTCCAGAGCAGTTGTTCAGCAGTACATCATTACAGGAACAACTACTGATGGCACATATAAATCATTTCACATCATATATCCTATTATTCTATACTACATACTACATTCAATTAAATACATATATGTTTTACATACCTGTTAATATTTTTTGACAGCTGTGACAGCTTTATGTGGTTTGTTATGTTTTCTTTTTTTTTCTCCCTCTCTGTCTCTCTCTCTCTCCACTAGAGGGATTGAGCTGGTATGAATAGATTGCAGCATGGGTTTTGTAGGTGATGCACATGATCAGGTGATGGGCTCTGCACCAGTCAGTGTGCACCAGTTGCTAACTGCATGCAGCCTGCTGTGTAGTACTTCCAATTACCACTGTCATGGCAACCCAGTACTATAAAATACTGACTCATGTGGGCGTTGTCCCTTAACCTTTCCAGTATGGAGGACATCCTGTATGTATTCAGCAGTGTTACAGACAGCAGGTGGCAATACCTCTTACAGCAGAACTTGCAGACACAGGCCAGCTACACATTTGTATAAGGTTCCAGACCTACAGACAGCATGAGTAGTGTTGTTATGTGTATTGTATATTACTGGTCTTACAGTGTTTGCATGTACATAGTAGTTTAGAATGGAATGCAGTCTGTCTGCATAGCTCTCAACTGTGGTCCTATCCACATGATGACCAGTGGATTGTCTGTTAGGTTTTGTCTGTGCACCACACAGGTCTTGTCCTAGATATATCACTGGCAGTCTGTCTGTTGCCTGCTATCAGTACATGGCTACATCCATTTGTGTTTCTGATGTCTTATTCCTGCATAAGGGTGTGTTGCAACAAATCCTGTAACACCAGCAATTTCCAGGGTGTATAACAGCAGTATTGCAAATATGGCCCTGTGTTCCTGCCTCTGTCCTCCACATATATGGTGGGCTTTGTCCTGCTGTGATACAGTTAGGGGTTGTTAGGTAATGGCCTATCATTATTTACTGCTAGCATTCCTGCTATCATCCCAGTCATATCGTGGACTCCCACAAAATATGTTGGTCAGGGTCCATACATATGGGGGCAACAGTTGGACAACATGTGTGCCCTTGTACATTCCAGAGGTCAGTGTGTGGTACACAGTGTGCTTTGCCCTTGTACAACCTTTTATGGGGGAGGGGTATTCAATGCTATCAACCTAGGCTGTGACAACATGTCATGGATATCAGTGTTAAGACACATTGAGGTATGTGACTGTACACTTTCATACGTTCCTCCATGGGAACAGTGGTGGGCTACAGCTTACAGTGTTACACACAGTTCAGTTAGTGTGATTGTGAGATGTTAAGTTGAGCAATGTTATGTGACAGATACATTGACATTATCACAACTAATACATTTCCCCCTAGGACTTGACTACAAGGTGTAATTTGAGGCTGCTGAACTACATCTGTAATTGTTGATTGTTACTTATCTTGAAGGCAAATCCTTTGTCTATTGTTGTACTAATTGAAGGCCTTGGCCTGGACAGTATAGTATGTTATATATCCACATTGCTTGCATCTACTGTTTTGTGTGGGCCTTGCATTCATCACTGATTACATATACCAAAACCTATGTGCTGTAAGTAATGGGATACATTATTGTATAGCACACAAATTAAAGGTTTTCTGTGTATGCATACCTGTGTGTCGTGTCATGTACTTTGAATTGTGGGTGGGTATATGTTTAATGTAAGTATTCTCAGTTGTGGGAATGGTTGCCACACTACACATTTCACAGGTCCCAGTTACAGGGATTGTGGCTGAGGGATATACTTTGCACCCAGTACTTCCACACAGCTTCTACATATGTATGGCATATCTCATATATTTATATATAAATATATATATATATATATATATTTATATATATATATGTATATCGATATTTTATATATATATATATATATATATATATATATATATGTGTGTGTGTGTGTGTGTGTGTGTGTGTGTGTGTGTGTGTGTATATATATATGTATATATATATATATATATATATATATAGATATATAGATATATATATATATATATATATATATATATATGGATATAGGACATTTCACCGAAACTCATATCACTGACCACAAATCACCGAAAGCACAATTCACCGAAAACACAGTTCACCGAAACACATTTGGTATATGGTATTTTCTCCACTGTAGTGTGACCCTGGAGTTGGTATATATAGTAGGGGTGGGGGTGGGGGGTGGAGCCCCCACATATTTCAAGTATATATCATGTTTAGATAAGAGTAATAGATGGCAGTTACAATTATGCATGTACATAGTGTAACACATTTAAAATATGTGGGGGGCTATGCCCCCACACCCCCCATTGTGGGGCCAGTGTCCCCCACACCCCCCTACTATATATACCAACTCCAAGGTCGCACTACAGTGGGGACAAGGCCATATACCATTTTCGGTGAAATGTGTTTCGGTGAATTGTGTTTTCTGTGAATTGTGCTTTCGGTGAAGAATGCACACTAATTTAACTTTCTGTGAAATGTGCATTCGGTGAAATGTCCTAGATCCATATATATATATATATATATATATATATATATATATATATATATATATATATATATTTATATATATATAGAGAGAGAGATAGATATAGATATATAGATATAGATCTATAGATATATAGATATATATATATAGATATATATGTATACCTGAATATATTTGTCAATGTATAGATGTGTGTGCATATCTGCACCATTGTAATGTGTACTCCTTCCACATTGTACATTCCCTATGGTAGAATGACTTTTCTGCATGATATGTTACAGATATTGCCTTGACATTTTACAGGTGAATTGGCTTACTGTTAAAGCATTGTAGCTGCATTGTGGAGGGTCCTGAAATGAAGAACTGCATGTGCTGGATATTGGACTGCACAGCATATCTGTTAGGGCTGTGGAGGGGGGTAACATAGCACTTATTACTAGGTATCCCTCATTTGAGCCCCCACCACAATTAACAGTTAATATGGTCTGTTATGTTGTAGTGAGTGGGTCAGGATTTTGTTCCCATGTGGAAATGCTATACACATTTCTATCTGTGTGTGTGTGTATATATAAATATATATATATATATATATATATATATA
>NC_056733.1:988473086-988481229 GCF_019279795.1 Protopterus annectens
GTTTGTATCCATTTCCAGAATTTTGTTTTGTCAATTTTAGCTGTAGAGTTCTATAATTAGAATTGTATGATTAATATTTCTAGAATTCTGTGTTTAGAATTCTGCCTGTGGAGTTCAGTAGTTAGAATTTTATCTGTAAACTTCATTTGAAAAATTATTTACGCGCACAAACACACACACACACACATATTATATATATATATATATATATATATATATATATATATATATATATATATATTTATCAAACTTTATGATTTTGTGTTTCAAATTCTATCTGTAAAATTCTATGTTCTTAATTATGTTTTCAGAATTCTTTCCGAATTTAATGTGCTAAGTATATTTTATTTAGTCAGACATGGAGCCGGATTCATGAATGCCTTACTTAGAATTGGTACTGTGTACATGTCATGCACATGATAGCACACTATTTGGTATTCATTAAGTAGCTCCACACTTCACTACTACCCTCAAAACAAGGGAAAGTAGCACAATATGCTAATGAAAGCATAAGTAGCCAAATTACATGCAAATAAAGCAAGCCAGTATGATGGACCTAGTGTTCCCTTTTGCTTTGAATTCCAATACCTTTTGGAATATGGCTACAAAGGCACTTAGAAAAAAAATGTTAGGTGTTGCTGCTGTTGTATTTAACCTGTATATGCAAAAGGCTTTAATACAAGGTGCTGCTGTTGCCAGATCTCAGCCAAAAAGGAGAAAAGTGTTCAGATTACGTTTGACTTACCATTGACTGAGTGATACAGCAATTGCAGAGTGATACAGGGAGAACAGGGATATCCTAGAAGAAATATGCAGCATCTGCCACCCTCACCTGAGATGCAAGGAAAATCATGGAGAACTCATCCCAGTGGAAACCAAGGGAAGTGTAGCATTATGTATACTACCTCCAAGTACTTTTCAGAGACCCATAGGAGACAGATTAGGGGTGTCACAGACCTTAGCCTTTGAAATATTACATCAGTTTCTAAAAAAATAATGCTTCAACATGCAAGGGATCATATCTGATTTCCACATACCCCAGAGGAGAGAGATAGCAACAACCATGCTTAGCACACTTCCCTGAGGTTCTGGGGTCCATAGACCACAAACACATAGAAATAAAAGCCCCGACCAGTGAACTGAGGTAATTTAACAGTAAAAGCTACCACTTTATCAACTGTCAGGTGGTCTGTAATGTCCAAGGGTCATCTATTTTTTTTTATTTCACCAACCCTGGTATTCAGCAAGCAGCCATGCAGGAATAAGTTATTCCGGCATGGCAGGGGCTGTTCAAGTTCAGCATGGCAGCGCGCCATGTATATTTATGAAGGTGTGCTGCCATGCTCTAAAACGGACATGGTTCCATGTACAAGTACAGGGAGTGTGTCTTAGAGCAGAGCTCTCACAATACACACACACACACACACACACACACACACACACACACACACACACACACACACACACACACACACACACACACACTCACACACACACACACACACACACACACACACACACACACACACACACACACACACACCCTGCACTCCAGAATTGCCTTTCGGCAATTAAAAACGAGCGAGAATGCTCAGAACACCCCCAACCTGTCAGGAAAATAGATCTGTGGTCAAAGTCATAAGAGACAATCTTCCCTACCAAGCATACCTCTCAACTGTACAGATTTTCACAGAATGCCCAGATTTTTGCCTCATATTATTGGTGTGTTCCCCCTAAAATCTGTACCTTTCTGGCAAATAGCTGAGGATTGAAGTAATTAAATAATGTCAAAACATTTGAGTTTAAGACTCCACACATCCTTCAGAAAATTCATGCTAATGTAAAACATATTATTCTATCAACTTCTTAAGTTTGTAAGAGCAATAGTTACAATCTGTCCATATCCCCCCCCCATCATTTTAGGATTTGTCCAGATATTTTGCTTTAAGAGGTTGAGAGGTATGCTACAGGTAGCATAAGCACATAGCACACATCTCCCAACCTGTCAGAGTAAGTAATGTGGACAAAGCCAAAAGAGACAATTGTTCCACAAAGCAGAAAGTTTATAAAATAACAGGTTCAGCATTAGCAGGGATATTCTGAAGGGTATAGATAAAATAACACAACAAAACTGTTTTTTTTTTATAAATGCGATAAAGTTTAAGCGTAGCTGCGTGGGTGTGCCCATTGCTTAGCTATGCTTAGTCCAGCTTAAACAGCACAAGAAGTTAAATAGCAAGAGATATCCAACATAAGCAGTATTGCAATAGTATAATGATTAGCGCGTATGTTTTGCAAGCAGCCATTCCCAGTTTGATTCCCACTGTAACCAATTTACATTTTACATGTGAAAGCAGTACAGAAACATTTTTTTTTTTTAGTATTACTTACTAAATAACATATATTTGTTAACCGGAGTACTGCATTAGGTCCAGATTTGAGGTGTCAGTTTAATAAAGTTGTGAAATCCCTATATAAAATCAAGTGCCCCATACAGTATAGTCACACATGAATAAATGTAATGAAAGCACATTGGGGGATGTGAGGGACAGTAAACAAATTTATAACATGTAATAAATGATGAATCAATGCCATACAGCAGATAGTTTATAAAATGAAAAATAAGCAATGCTAAGCCTTGCACAGCTCTGCATACCAGGTGTAAGTATTGTGCAAATATGACTGCTAAGCAATGAGTAGCCCAGCTAAGTGGATTTGCCCATCTGTAAGCAGTGCTGAACCTGTCCCTTTAAGCAATGCCAACCTTAGCTAAGCAGGTTTGCCCGTAGCTTAGCTTAGCTCAGCATATTCAAAACTGTCCAATCACAGAAAAGGACAGGAAATTGGCCATATTTAAGCCCCACAGGCAGGAATACAGCTCATAACTGGTTGCAGCTTCCCACTGTAGGCAGGATGGCAGGAGTTGGAGAGGGATTGCGCTTCCGGGTGCAGCGCTGGGGCATACAGGAGTCCAAGGTCATGGTAGCACTCCTGGTAAAAAAAACATGATGAGAGACTGTTGCAGGGCCAGTACCAGGGTTCCCAATATAAAGCAGAAGCCTGGGACTGTCTCGCTCATGATCTCACCAGTGTCACTGGTATCCCTTGGACTGGTGAGCAGGTCAGGCACCACTATGCCGACTTGAAGCGGAGAAAGAGGGAGCTCTTGGATGAGTGGGTCCAAGAAGCAAGGCAGAAGGGTGATGTCCCAGCAGTGTGTAAGTAGTCATATCATTACTGTTAACTAAAGCCCAGCATATGTATGTGATAGGTATGCCTAAATATGTCTCCATTTCCTTTACAGCTCCAGCTGAGCGGGCTGTGAATCAGGAAGCCCATTCTAATAGGCTGCAAAGGCTGCGTTGCGAGGCTGGTGAGTAACAATCCTGCTTGTAGTAGTCATACCAAGTAAATATAAAGTAGTAGAAAGTCACCTGGCAGTATAAAAAACTGTTGTATGTGTTGTACTGAATAAACCAGACAATATGACAGTAATAGTCCCATATAAGTCATATTTAAATAAAACTAACTGCCGGGCAATAAAGCTCTAAATCTTGGACTGGTTGTGTTTACTCTGGTATTGTATGGCATTTACTGTTGCATTCTCTGAATAGTAATGTAGTGTTAACCACTGTTACCCACACTGTGCTACATAAAAAAATATCTAGGAATGTCTGTATAAGACTGTTGTAAGTACAAAATCAGATTGTACAACCAAGAGAGACTTAGACAGAAAACATCGAAGAGATAGACAGCAATATCCAAATATCACACTCTACTGTGACTTAAATTGTATTTTTAGCAGACACAGCCATGGTTTGAATCCTGAGAGTGGTAGTAAGCTATATGCATAATCATACCTCTCAACTGTACAAATTTTTCAGAATGTCCAGATAATTGGCCCATATTTTCTACCTGTTCCTCTGTCCCCCTGGCAAATCAGTGGGATGATCTCAGAATTGTAGTCATGAAGTAATGACATACATTTAATTTTCAGACCTCAAAACCTTTAGAAAATGTATATTAAAACAAATCATGTCATTCTAGAAACTCTCCAAGTTTATGACAGCAATATTCAAAACATGTCCCTATTTGTACCCCCATGTTGTCAAGCTTTGTCCATAGTGTGTGCATTAAGAGATTGAGAGGCATGTGCATAATATTAACTGGAATCTGGGAATATGTGTAGAAACAGTCAGGTAGTGTTAACAGACATTCCCTCCACAGGTCTACCAGGTAAGATGTAAGAATTTAGCTATAAGACATTTGAAGCATACACTGTGTACAAACATAGCACTGCCCATACCAAGGCCATAGGGTATTGTAATAATACCTGTACCTTAATTATTACAGCAATGATCATTAAAGTTGTGAGCACTACAAGGATATATAAGTTGTTAACTGACACCCCCCCCCCATATTTGCAACAATAATCTAAATACACAAATCAGTGGGTATGTTTACACCAAACCTATTGTTGGGACATATGTCATATTGTTCAATAAATATTTAAATGTGTTTCTAGTAATGTTCCATGTTGAAATACTATCATTGGTGGCCTGCTGCTATCAATGTAACCTGCATGCCATTGTAATGGCCACTGTGGTTCCATATATGCATGTGTTCTGTTTGCTATGCAACTGTTCCAAATCTGGTGTTTTGGGTTAATGGCAATATCTATGCATGCTGTTATAACTAATCCTGGATTGTGTTGACTATTACTAACCCACATATGTTTTAAATCTGCAACACCATAGCACGTATGGGAAGGCTGGTCCCAGTGGACCCACCTCTCTCACCTCATCTGGCCATGGCACTGGGCCCAAGCAAGGCTGGAACCCACCCTGGAACCTCCTTATCTGCTGTTCCTGCACCACCTTCAGGTGGAACCACCACAGGGGATGAGGCTCGTTCCCCCCAGAGCAGGTGCGGACAGGATCCTGTCACCCTAATTCAGGTCCGGGGATTGGTGAGTAGCAAGCTCCAAAGGGAGTTTGGAGATCTCCTATGCCAGCTTGAGGGCCGTGTGGTGCAGGTAAAGGGTTAACCTGTCCCTCCTCCTCAGCCTCCAGCACAGCCATCTTTGGGGCCGTGAAGGTGCAGTGGTGACTGCCCATGGGTGGGGACATCACTCCCACTGTTTCCATTTGGGAGCTCATGGGCTTCCGATTTTCAAACACCCCTCCCCATCCAAGGTGTTTACCCACCACATGTGTCATATACTGCTCTGGTATGCTGTCTTGTCTGTTTTCCTACCCAAACTACCTCCCCAAATATACCTGCTATCCTTCCCCAACATCCCACTCTCACCTTAAAAAAAAGGCAATCTGTTCCAAAAAAAAAAAAATTGTCCCATACGTAGCTTTCCATTTTGCACACATGTCCACTGGACACATGTAATCTGGTCTAACTGGATTCACAACACATTATTGTTGTCCTCACCTTTCTCTAAGGAGTTTGAGTGCCCAAATTTACCTCCAAATTCAGTACATATGCACAGCTGTTGCTGCAGAAGAAATGGACAGTTATGGACCTTCCCTATACCCATCCTGAACATTCCTAGGTACTTTACCCTATTGTTTTTCCCTCTGCATGCCCCCTTTTCACCATTTTCCTGTCACCTTTTTTTCTTTTCTTTTAAAGAAATTAGCACAGGGGTAAGCAGGAGTAAGCTCGTTTAAGCAGTAGTAAGTGGGTTTAAGACTGTTTGCATGGCAGCAAGCAATGGCTACACAGATTAAGCACTGTAAGGCTACCTGTCTGTAAGTTTATTTAACCAGAATTTAGCATTGCTTACCGCCGCTCAAACCCACGCAAACCCGCTTACAACTGCTGAAAAGTGCCTTACTCACTCTGTATCCAACAGCCCTTGTTCAGCCCAGCAACAAAATAATCAGCCCTTGCAAGTCTCGAACCTAGGGCCCTGCACACCATAGCCACAGTGATTTACCACTACGCCATTTGAGCTATACATAAATGTGATGTTTTCTCAAGCATATCATGCAGCACAGTCATTCAACAGTAGGGAAAATGTATTTATATATGTAGCTGTATGAGCTGTATGTATGTATGTATGTATGTATATATATGCATAGCTGCCTGTCGGGTGCCAGGATCCACCACATAACCCATGCACTTAGGTCACTCCTCAACAAGTACAAATATGACTCTGTCATTGTTAATGTCGGTGTGAACGACCTGAGACATACCTCCCTGGACTACATGAAAAGAGACATGGAAGAGCTCTCCGATCTTGTAGCCCAGGCAGGTATGACACTAGCCCTGAGTAGCATTCTGCCATCACCCAAAATTATACCGCAGTACAAGGACAAAATGATTGACTTCAACAATTGGCTAAGCTTCTGGTGTCATTCTAAAGGGATCCAGTATCTGTCTGCCTGGGATGACATGGTCAACAGACCCCAATGCTTTGCCAAAGATGGTCTGCACCTGTCACCCCTGGGATTCTGGATACTGGCTAAGGCTCTTGCCTCCCCTATAGTGCCTTTTTTAAGCAAGGTTCAAACGACAAATTCACCAATGTAACAGGAACTGTCAAGGAAAAACTGAGGGTGATGCTACTCAATGCTAGAAGTCTAAATCTCAAAATGCACTCACTCGAGGCACTCCTTAAAATGGAGAACATCGATATCTGTGCAGTGACTGAGACCTGGTTCAAGGCTCCAGAGAGCACCCCTGCACTACCAGGCTATAACTTATACCACACTTTTTGGCCATGTAACCTGGACCGAAACACTAAAGGCGGAGGTGTGTCCATATTCATTAAGGATATCCACACCTCCAGGCTAGTTGCTCAGCATAATGCATCTGAGGTTATCCAAGTGCTACCACTATGGGCAAAACTGCAATCCAAATTGTAGCTTGCTACAGATCCCCCACCATGCCCCAGGATTCCCACTCCACTTTTCTTGATGTACTGGAAAATATTAGGGTTCAAACAAATACCCTAATAATGGGCGATTTCAACTACCCCACCATTAACTAGGAAAACTACTCATGTACCAACTCCTTCGTTCAGCGCTTTCTAGAATTCCTAAACTCCAATGCCCTGGATCAACTTATCCACACCCCCACCAGGGGCAACAATATCCTAGATCTAGTCATTACTAACATGAGTGACTGGTGTTCCACACCTGAAGTCAACACCTCATTCATCCGATCCAACCATAAGCTAATCACCCTAGATATCCACATCCTGCCCCCACCCACCATTAAGGAAACCACGGTAAAATATTTCTCCAAAGCCAACTTCATGCTTCTTAAGACAGAAGTGGTGAACTTTATGACACCCATGCAGATGGACAATACAGTTATGACTACTGAATCCTACACAATTGCACTTTATAAGCACTTACACGAGTGCATGGATCGTGCTATCCCAAACAGAACCAAGACACTATCCTCCAAAAAAAGGAAGCCAATCTGTGGCCCCCTGCCATAAACAAACTGTACAACAGAAGAAAGAAACTGTTGCAAAAGTAAAATCCCATGAGTGGAAGAGCTCCCTGGTCAGCCTCAGTAAGAAGCTGCGATCCCTGATAAAATCCTCCAAAGCTAGTTACACAACAAAATCACCACTGATTCTAAAGACAACCACAAAGCATTCTCTAGCTATGTCATGAATCTCAATGGCAACACTCAGATCTGCTCTGAGTTACAGCACAATGGCACTAAATATACAGATCCAACTGATATTGCCAACATCCTGGCAGATAGGGTCAATGCTAACATTACCCCCTCTCACCCCCTAAAGGGCCCATCTCTATATTGGAAGAATGCAAAGTTCCTGTAATCATGGCTGCACAGGTAAAAACCACACTCTCCAAAGCCAAGAATACAGCATCCATTGGGACCAGACAACATCCCAGGCTGCGTTCTACATGAACTACAGAATGAACTGGCATCCCACCTAAGTACCATGTTCAATCATAGCCTCACCTCAGGCTTTGTGCCCGCTGAATGGAGCACAGCAACGGTTATCCCACTCCACAAGGGGGGAGCCACCACGGACACCGGGAACTAACGTCCCATTAGCCTGATGAGCCTGGTCTACAAGGACATAGAACGTATCATCATGGCACTTATAAACAAAGACACTGGTAATCTCCAAACTTGGTAAAAA
>NC_056733.1:988481729-988500353 GCF_019279795.1 Protopterus annectens
GGGGGGGGTTTTTGCTATAAATGATAGCAGAAAAAAATAAATACATTACTTCGGTGATCACACACACCCTCCCTAATTACTGAAACTATAAAAAAGGAAAAAAAATATAAATAGATCACCTCCATCGGTGGTGTGCACTGTTACCAATACCCAGAAATATAAGATGCCTGTTTTCCTGCTTCTTGCTGCTGTCAGAGAGATAGACTGTCCATGGCCTATCCAACAAACCATGTAACTAATCACTGTAGTCTGATCAGATAACTACCCTTTTCTTTCAGAAACAGATGACTTCTAAAAAGCTAGTAGCACCTGTTTTTTTCTGTGATCACAAAGAAAGTGAAAGAAATATTGCCCACAGTAATATATTTCAGTTTACTGCTCTCATTTATATCCATACACTCTTGCCCCGATACCTATAGTTATTATTAAAAAAAGGGAACAGATGGCTGCCATGGGCAATTTGTATTGTTACCAGTGCCTGTATGTATGTATATTTGCATCTCAACTTAAACATAGATTAGTGCATTTTAATGTGTTTTTGTCTCAACATTGCTGCTTGACATACAGTTGAGTTTGACATATATGTGTTTATATATGGTAGATGTGCCTTCTTCCTAACTCTTTGGTTATAGTTAATTTAGGAGGGAGGTAGTATGGGGCATGTTGAGGCTATGTGCAGGGATTTTCTTGCTTTATTAGAAGTTTGAGCAGCATATAAAGAAGCATGAAACATCTGTCCATTCAGCATGTTATTTTATTTGGTGTGCGTTGCACATTGGATGTAAGAGAAAGCTTTATTTTTTGGGAAACATTTGCAAACTGTGACAGGTTTAGCTACTAAAGCACCTATATAGAATAAGTGATGTGCGTGCACTGAATTCATCAAAGCCACAAGTGTAATCAAGTGTTATTTTATAGTTATGGCTCATTCTGCCTTTTCTTCAAAAATGATTTGATGGTAACCAGTCAAATGAGCAGAACTGTCTATGTCCTTTTTTTCCTGTGAAAATATTTCACACCCCATTCTGGGAAGATCTCCCCCCTCCACATAACAATTGTAGTGTAATTAAACCTCAACAGTAAGTTGTAAAAAAATACTTTGAACAGTTCTGTGTGTTCAGTCAGGACTAACACACTATGATAAAAGAAGTTGTTGAGAGAATTAACCGTAGTCATTGAAAGATTGAATAATTAATGAATGAAAGCTAAAAGTTGATGTGCAGAAAGTAATAGGGCACTTTGTATGTATTTATGATACATTATGTAACCAGTCATTTTTGAAAAATTTCAAAAACAGAAAAAACTGCTGACATTAATTTACCTGATATACCATCACTATTGTATTTGCTTCTTCCACATGGGTTTGTGTTTATGCCATGTAAATATTTAGTTTAATCACTGTTAAAGTGAATGTTGAGCCATCAGAGTGTAATTCGTTTTATGCTGTAGGCCTGAAACACCGCAGAAACATTGCAGGGAAAACTGCAGTGTTCAATGGAGAGCAGCTCATCCTAGAGGAGACAGACTGGTACCTTCTGGATCTTTTCCGACTGTGGTATCGTTATGGAATCAGCTGCCTGAGGCTACAGATGTGGCTCGAAGAAATCATGGAGAAGTTTATGAGGTATTTCTGTTATCATGTTGAAAAACTTTGTTTATAAAATAACACTGAATTGAGTATTTTTCTTTTCTTGACTGAGTTCTAACGTCATGATGTTCATCGTGTTACCCTGCTGCAGTCATCACACTTGGGTTATCCTGCCTTCAGGCGGTCACGCAGTCGGCCCAAATTCCAAAGTCTTGGTCCGGCGTCGGTTGCTGTCACTTCTTCCCTGATGTCAGTGCACCAGGGGTATATAAGAGGCATCCGATGCCATTTTCTCCAGTCTTTCTTGCCGCGCGGTGCCCGAAGCAGAAGCAGTTCGCAAGTGCCAGTCGGCCGACACCTGAGATTTTCGAATCGAATTTCAGTCCGAAGTCTTCAAAGCTGGTACTCGCTGGGGAACCTTTTCTTGTCTCAGTCGAAAATCTGAAAAAGTTAACAATTGCATTTCTTGTGGGAAGCAAATACCTCATAAGGACTTTCATTCTTATTGTATACCTTGCCTAGGCCCAGACCACGACATCACTGGTTGTCGGTTTTGTGCTAGGTTCAATAAGCGAACTATAAAGCGATGCTTTGATTTCGCACGACACTACTTTGGCAGGAAATTTAATTACACTATGTCATCGGAGCAACTCATCACCGCGTGCATAAAAAACGCAAAGATAAAGACAGGCAGTCTAGATCCAAGCCAGACTCCGAGGCCTCTGCTGGGCCTGTCGCCGGTCCTCCGGTTTTCAGTGAGGCGCCTACGCAGCCCCTGGCTGCCGCAGAATCGGAACCCCAGACCGCTTCGGATTCTCTAGCAGAGTGTTCTAGGCCGACGCAGCCATTTTCTTTAGGCCCTACCGATGACATTGCAGAAGGAGAAGCCAGTGCTGTAGAAACACCTTCGGTTTCAGAAGGTGTCTTCAGACCGACTACTCTCACCATAAAATCTTATGCTAAGATTAAGACTCCTCTAAAACCAAAAAAGACTGCACTTCAGTCTCCAGTTCAAGGCCCCATGCCTAAGAAACAGATGCTTAAAATGGCTGAAGATTTGATTTCTTTAATCAGGGGTACCCAAACCCCCCCCCTCGACAAAAGGCCTAGACAAGAGGAATATTATGCCTCCTCTGATCAAGTGTCTATTTCCTCAGGCTCCTCTGAGGACCATGATTACTCCTTTCCCCCTTATGAAGATTCTGATGCTGAAGATTCCATTCCCTCAGCCCCTGAAGACTATTCCTTTGGGGAAACCTCATACCATGAGGGAACATTTCCACTGGGAAGGTCAGGACTACTCCGACTCAAAGAAAAGGCTCCGAGAGTTTCTTTTACTCCCCCAGCACAGACCACTTGCTATCCCCCAAGTTTTAGACATTGTGGATGATGTTTATTTAGAATCTAGTCTAAATCCAGATTCTCTGCCTCCTGCTCCAGCCAAACCAGATAGATACTATAGAGTGCCTGACTCACACAAATTCCTTTACAAAAGCCCTGTTGCTGATCCAGAGACAATCTCCCAGGGTCCCAAAGGGGCTAAGGCTTCTATGGCTAAAAATCCTGTACCCTCTGAAAGGGACTCCAGAGCACTAGATAGGTGGGGGAAGAAGGTTTACACCTCAGCTACTCTACCTATGAGAGCACTAAATTGTCAATTTCACATGCTTAAATACCAGCAATTCCTAATGTCTCAAATAAAACAAAAGATGAGCATGCACCCTCAACAGTCTGAATTCAAGGAAATGCAAGATCTGTTGCATGCAGCTGAACAGGTGGGCAAACATACTTTACAATGTGGATTTGATTCCTTGGAAGCTTCCTGTAGAGCAGCTGTTACTGGGTCTGTTATACGTAGACATGCTTGGTTAAAGGAACAAACTCTGCCTGATCATGTTAAAGCAAAGTTACTAGATGCACCCTTACAGCAGGATGTCTTATTTGGGGTTAAAGCAGAAGAGGTTTTAAAGAAAATGGAGGATAAGGCAAAATTTATGCAGACGGTCAAAGATTTCTTACAGGTACAGCCCCCACGCTTCAGCAGAAATTGGCCAACAAAAAATTGGTCCTTTCCAGCTTCTGACAGACCACAGAGGGGTAAATACAGGCGCTCAAGGGGCAGAGGACAAGCACAAATCCCTTACAAACCTCGACAATGGGGCACTGCAACACAGAAGGGAGGAGAAGACAGGTCCCAAACTACTAGAAGGCAAACACAATGACTTAAACCTCAAACTGCCAAGCAAAACTCTCTTGGCAGCTCCCTTGGGAGGAAAATTAGCACTTTTTGCAGACAACTGGCGCATCGTCACAAAGGACAAATGGGTCCTAGACATTATCTCACAAGGATACAGATTCCATTTCCACACCTTGCCAAGGATAAAAGGAATGCCAAACCTGCCACAAAATGAATGGGCAGAGGCGCAAAAACAAATTACAGCTTTCATTGACATGAGAGCCATTCAACTGGTACCTACACAGGAGCAAGGCCAAGGATTTTACTCAAGGCTCTTTCTAGTCCCCAGAAAGGACAATGCTTGGAGACCCATTCTGGACCTTTCAATTCTAAACACCTTCTTGCAAGTACCCAAATTCAAGATGCTAACACTACAGTAGCTTCTTCCCATGTTGGGCAAGAAAGCTTGGCTAGTAACGTTGGACCTCAAGGAGGCATACCTGCATGTCCCTATCAGACAAAATTGCAGAAGATACCTCTGTTTCATTGCAGGTTCAACCCATTACCAATTCTCTGCACTGTCCTTTGGCTTATCTACTGCACCCAGGGTCTTCACAAAATGCCTGGCACCAGTAATTGCATACTGCAGACAAAGAGGAATTCAAATATACCCATACCTGGATGACTGCCTCATCCAAGCAGAAAGCAAGGACATTCTCTTACAACATCTGGCTTTTGTAAAACACCTTCTAAGCTGCCTAGGTACACAGTAAACGAAAAGAAATCAAAACTAGTGCCCTCACAAAATGTGACATTCCTGGGTGCCAGCTTGAATACAACGGCCCAGATGACTTATCTGACGCCAGACAAACAACTACAACTAACTCAATACTTCAAAACAATGGCAACAAAGACCCAACTCCTGCAAGAAAATTCTGCAGGCCTTGGGCTTCATGGCATCTTGCATACTACTAATACCATTTGCAAACTGCATATGAGGAAATTACAATGGTACCTAAAAGCGATGGAATCAACACAGCCACAGCTTGGAAACAATGATACCTCCTCATTCCCTGCCTTCAACAAGAGTTTCTATGGTGGTCACAGGCATGTCACCAACAAGGGTCAGCTCTTTCACCTTACCCCCAACCAGGCAAGCTTATGACAACAGATGCATCGGACTACGCCTGGGGCACACATGGCAGGATGGTGCGTTCAAGGCATATGGACTGCAGATCAAAGGAATCTGCACATCAATCAAAAAGAAATGCTAGCTGTACAGAATGCCCTGACAGCTTTCAAGGACCTCTTACATCCAGGACAGCTTACAATAAGGACAGATAACACCACAGTAATGTGGTACATAAACAGACAAGGGGGTACACACTCCTACCCTCTATGCAGGCAAGCAATGACCTTGTGGAACACAGCACTGGCTTACCAAGTTCAATTACAAGCTCAATTCCTGCCACGAAAAAAGAACACATTGGCAGACGACCTAAGCAGGAACATCATGGAAACTGGATCCACAAGTATTTGCAATGATAACTCAAAAATGGGGGCACCCAGACATAGACCTGTTTGCCAGCCCCCAAAACTATCAGCTAACAAAATTTTGTACAAGGACATTTCACCATCAAGCTTGGAAAGTGGACGCACTCTCATTCAGTTGGAAAATGCTGACAGAATATGCCTTCCCTCCATTGCCCCTTCTCACAAAGGTGTTGCTGAAAGTCAGGGGGGAGAGACCCCAAATGATACTCATTGCCCCAGACTGGCCACGCCAGCACTGGTACCCACTATTAAGGAATATGGCCCAGGGCCCACCATGGATTTTACCACAAATTACTCATCTGCTCACACAGCAAGACAGTCAGATTCTACACAGCCAGCTCAAAACCTTAAATTTGGCTGCATGGCAGATCACCTTAAGCAACCAGCCAGCTCCCCTTTCACAGGCTGTTGTGGATGTTATTCTGGAAGCCAGGAGGCCTAGCACCAGGAAAGCCTAGTCAGACAAATTGAAAAGGTTTTGGGCCTGGAACCAAGCTAAAGGCCAAAATATCCTTCAACCAGACATGCCTCAGATTCTACAATATTTAACTGAGATGTTACACAAAGGGCTTTCTATTAAAATCCACGCCTCAGCTATTTCAGCTCACTACAACATGGATCCTCCCTTATTTTCACATCCACTTCTAAGGCAGTTTCTCAGAGGGTCCAAAAACATTAGGCCTCCCAGGAGAGCACCAACACCAACTTGGGACCTCAGTTTTGCTCTGGAAAAACTTACGCTACCTCCTTTTGAACCAGCTTTCTCAGCTGATTTAAAGTTTATATCATGGAAGACTGCCCTGCTGCTAGCAATTACTTCAGCCAGAAGAGTCTCAGAGCTTCAGGCACTAATGGCAGTAGAGCCTTTCCTCATTTTTCATCAAGACAGAGTTTCTCTACGAACTAACTCCTCCTTTATGCTTAAGGTGGTATCTAGTGTGGCTCTAAATCAAACCATCCATTTACCCACCTTCTTTCCAAATCCACAGAACAAAGGAGAAAGAGTCCTGCATTCCTTGGACATTCACAGGCAGCTACGTTACTACTTGGATAAAACTAAGGTTTTCAGAAAATCTGACCAGCTTTTTGTATCCTATGCTACAGCATCACAAGGAAAGGCTATCTCAAAACAGACCATTTCCAAATGGATAGGACATTGCATACGTTTTTGCTACACCCACCATGGAAAACCAGTTCCTGCTAGCATAAGGCCCCACTCTACCAGGGCAGCAGCTACATTTACAGCCTTCCCCAGGGGGGTGCCAAACAAGGATATTCTGGAAGCTGCAACTTGGAAGCTGCAACTTGGAGTTCAGTACACACCTTCACCAAACACTATCACTTACCTCTTTACTCTAAGACTAGAGCTGGCTTCGCCACTGCAGTTTTGCAGGGCCTTCTAGCCTCCTCTAACCCTGTATGACTCCACCTCCCATCCTTAGCTTTGGGATTTTACCCAAGTGTGATGACTGCAGCAGGGTAACACGATGAACATAGTACAGTTTTGTACCTACCATAAATGTAGATGATCGAGTGTATACCCTGCTGCAGTCCAGGTTACCCTCCCTCCATCCCCTCTGACCTAACTAAAACCTTTCAATACCTTAAAATCTGATACAACCTTTGTGGTGTATTTGCTTATAGCTGGAGGGATGTTTTGTTTGTGCTAAACTTTTATTATTGGTACTATCTACTTGACCAACTTTTTGGGGGGCACCTGACATCTGGGGCAAGAAAAACTGAAGAAAATGGCGTCTGATGCCTCTTATATACCCCTGGCGCACTGACGTCAGGGAAGAAGCGACAGCAACCGATGCCGGACCAAGACTTTGGAATTCGGGCCGATCATGGATCACTTGACGGCAGGATAACCCAAGTGTGATGACTGCAGCAGGGTATACACTCGAACATCTACATTTATGGTAGGCACAAAACTGTACTTTTCTTTTACTAGGACATATACATTATGTCATCAATGATAATTGCCAGGTGCATCCTAGGGAGGTATACAGAAATTAAGTAGCATGAAACCCATGAGGTACACTAACAAAACTAGAAAGCACAATTATTTTTTCCGAGAGCAGAATTTTTTTTTTTAGCACACTTTGCCCGAACTGCTTGCTGATCATCAAGCCTTGGCCCATTTCTTCCCCATCTGCAGGGTGAGGATTAACTGGAATGGGCAGTCATTAAAGCAATAATGAGACGGTTCATGTTAGCTTACTGTGAGAGAATGGAAACTGCAGTGGGCTGATCCTGAAGGATGCTCCCCTCACTTTTGCAAGAGTAAGGATGCTCCCCTCACTTTTGCAAGGGTTTTTTCCCTCTTGTAGCCCTGCCCCAGTACTGAATTTTGGGGGTAGTTTACCCTGTCCTCATTGGGGAAACTGTACCTACTGTACGTGTCCCCACTTCACTTCTCTCTCTCCCTACTTGCCTGCTCAGAATAAAATTGAAGCTTATACTCGTAGTCATCAACGGCTTGTCAATGGAAAAAAAAAACAGAAATACAAAAAATGTTGTTTGTGGATACCCATGTGGTCTTTCTGCTAGGTAAGCTGCAGACTGCAGATGTTACTTAACCAGCAGCTTCCTTTTCACCCCTTATTAGAACTGCATTTTATCTGTCCCATGCATTCTTGAATTTCTTCACCATTTTTGATTTTGTTAACTTTTAAAGAGTGCTGGCCCATGATGATTTATTTTCATGTAAAAAAACATGTCTTTCTATTTCCAGTGAAGTACATGCATGCTATTTCCAAAGCACGTTCACTTGTGTTTGTATATTCCCTTTTCTGAAGTACAGTATTCTTTTTGACTGTTTAAGCATAAGAGATACTGCTTATGTACAGTGAATATAAAAAGTGTACACACCCCTGTTAAAATGTCAGGTTTTTGTGATATAAAAAAATGAGACCACAATAAATAATTTCAAAACTTTTCCCATTTTTAATGTGACCTATAAACTGTACAATTCAATTGAAAAACAAATCTGTTAGGGAAAAATATAAAAAATAAATGCATAATAAGCTGGTTGCATAAGTGTGCATACCCTAATACTTTTGTTGAAGCACCTTTTGATTTAATTACAGTGTTCAGTCTTCTTGAGTAGGAGTCTATCAGTATAGCACATCTTGACTTGGCAGTATTTGCCTCTCTACCTTGCAAAAGCACTCCAAGTTCGAGGGCATCTCTTGTGCACAGCCCTCTTCATATCACCCCACAGATTTTCTATTGGATTTAGGTCTGGGATCTGGCTGGGCCATTCCAAAACTTTGATTTTCTTCTGGTGAAGCCATTTTTTTTGTTGATTTGGATGAATGCTTGTGGTCAATGTCGTGTTGAAAGGTGAAATTCCTCTTCATCTTTAGCTTTCTAGCAGATGCCTGAAGATTTTGGGCCAAAAGTGACTGGTATTTGGAACTGTTCATAATTCCCTCCACCTTAATTAAAGCCCCGGTTTCAGCTGAGGAAAAACAACCACAAAGCATGATACTGCCACCGCCATGCTTCACCATGGGGATGGTGTTCTTTTGTTGATGCGAAGTTCTGTTTTTGCACCAAACGTGGTCAAAAAGTTTAGCCTTGCTCTCATCAGACCATAACAAATTTTCCTACATACTTTTGGGAAACTTTATCTATTATTTTGCAAATTTTAGCTGGGCCTGGATGTTTTTCTGTGTAAGAAAAGGCTTCCATCTTGCAACCCTACCCCATAGTCCAGACATATGGAGAATACGGGAGATTGTTGTCACATGTAGTACACAACCAGTACTTGCCAGAAATTCCTGAAGCTCCTTCAGTGTTGCGTAGGTCTCTTGGCAGCCTTCCTGATTAGTTTTCATCTTGTCTTTTCATCAATTTTGGAGGGGCGTCCAGTTCTTTGCAGCATCATTGTTGTCCCATATTTTCTCCACTTTTTGATAACTGTCTTCACTGTATTCCATGGTATAACCAATGCTGTGGAAATTTTTTGTACCCTTCTCCTGACTGATACCTTTCAACAATGAGATCTCTTTGATGCTTTGTAAGCTGTCTATGAACCATGACTTTTGCTGTAGCAGGCAACTGAGTAAATGTCAGGAAAATCCTACTAGGACAGCTGAACTTTATTTGGGGTTAATCTGAGTCTCTTTAATTGATGGCAGATGTGTACCCAACAAGACTGAATGCTGTAATTAAATCAAAAGGTGCTTCAACAAAGTATTAGTTTAAGGGTGTGCACACACAACAAAGTATTAGTTTAAGGGTGTGCACGCTTATGCAACCAGCACATTGTACATTTTTTATATTTTTCCCCTAACAGATTTGTTTATTTTTCAATTGAATTGTACAGGTTATAGTTCACATTAAAGGTGGGAAATGTTTTGAAATTATTTATTGTGGTCTCATTTCTTTAATATCACAAAAACCTGGCATTTTAACAGGGGTGTGTACACTTTTTATATCCACTGTAGTATATCCACCACTGTCCTAATTCCTCTAGGAACTGTACAGGTCTATATTATGGTGTCAGAACACCATAACATCGAACACCTTAACGCCAACAAGTATTTAGCTAAATTCACTTCCGCGATTCACTGAATACTTGTCAGGCAAAGATGTAGTTGGCCAACTACACAATGTTGTCCTTTTTCTCCACTGTAGTGCGATCTCAGAGTTGGTATATTCAGTTAGGAGGTGTGGGGGGGGCACAGCCCCCCCACATGGGTGGGTTTGGTTTAGTTAGAATTAATTCCGTTGCATTGCAGGGTAAGTATTTATTTGTCCGACAAGTATTCAGCGAATTGCGGAAATGAATTTCGCTGAATACTTGTCGGTGTTCAGGTGTTCGATGTTAGTGTTTCAACATCTTAATATAGACCCACAGTGTACATAGTAAACCTTTAGTTCTCTTTTGTGCATTTGTGCCTGTGTCTGTGAGGGATTTAAACATTTTCTTGTGCAGAACCTGCACTATTTTTATGTTTCTCTCTCTTGATTGGTCTTCATCGTTTCTCTGTTGTCATGGTGATTGACGCTAAAGGACCTCATGCATTTTTCATGCATCTCTATAGAGATGTAACAGTCGATCTATTGTGATCAATAAGAAATTCTGTTCATTGATGCTGCAGATGCTTGATCCTTTGATTGGAGTTGGGGGTGTGAATCCCTTTCTTACACTTTGGACTTTGGATGATTCCCAGAAAAATATTGTTCATTTCTGATGAGTTGGATCGGTAGTATATAACATTTTGTTTTCTACTGTTTACGCGTCCTTCTGTGTATAAGTGTATCTTATCAGCCCTGTTTAGTATTATTTTATCTGGTAAGAATGACAACTGTTCTCTGTAAACAGCAGGACTAAGACTAGCAGGTGTTAGGACCACTCAACAGGTAATACTTTCCAAGGCTGCGAGGCTGCTTCTTCTGAGCCCTCAATGAATCATGGTGTTCAGTCTTACCAGATCCTCCTTGCAGCAGCTGCATTCTGTACAAGGGGGATGACCTCAGGCTGCCTTAGTGATTTTTGAAGAAAAAACAATCTTGTCTGTGCTATGTGTATACTTTTAATTTTCCTAAAGTTTTACTGTAATTTTGTTGACTTTCTTCCACTATTTGGGAATATTCTTTCCACAATCCATTTCCTTTCTTGTTTAGGCCTAGGAAAATGTGATGACCCCTCTCTGGGCCAATAATCAAGGAGCATGAATCTCAACACTGACACTAGAGAGGGATGTGCACTTGGAATACAAATGGATACAATCAATATTTTCAGATACAGACCTCCCTGCATCAAGTACAGTTTTTCAGAGCACACAGGGAACACACTCAGCCCAAGGTCTGGATTTATCTATATGTATCTCCCTCCAGATCCCCAGTAAGACTCCCCACTAGTACAGCTGTAGGTTTAGGTTGTCAGCTGAGTGTCCAAGCCAAGTCCTCCAGCACCCTCTCTGTGAACCCAATGCTTTGTGTCCCCTGCCCCAAGCAGATGGCACACATACTGATTTAAGATTTAATTTTCTCTCACACACACACACACCTGGGCAAGGCTGGCACAGATTACCCGCTCTACCAACTTTGCCCAGACTCTAAGGTAGATTCACTGCCACCAGCCCGTTACTATAAGGCTCTTAAAAGGGTATCCAATTATGCTGAGTAAAGTTAATATTAATACAAATGATAGCAGTTGACCAAGACAGCTAGGCCTTCTGGAGTGGCCAACACAGTGTCACCAAATAAATATAAGTATTCTCAAAGGTTAGATACTTTCTACAAGGACCATCCACAGTAAAGGTTTTAAATATATTTAATAATAAATAATAACAGAGCATGACAATGCTGAATATATATTCACAATAAACCACAGAGTTGAGATCACAGGAACTACTGACAAGAATATTGTTTTTCTTTATTTGTCTGAGTTTGTCCACCAATCTATAAACTAAGCTTCACTGTATTCCTGACTATCTAAAGAAATTACTGTTCCCTAATAACTTACTTGGGCAAGGCAAGATTAAATTTTTGAGCAGTCTTTCTAGTCAGGTCCCCAAAGAGAATACTCAATACTCTTTAGAGTTCTCTTTTTGATATCTAAAATATCATTTCTAAAAGGGCTACCAGAATGACCTCATCTGGTCACCTGACTCTTAAGTTCTCATAGTGTTCCCCTTTGAAGCTGAGATGCAATTTAGCATAGACGGCTACAGTACACATCTAAATGTTTATGGAAGTGCATGGGACTTCCTCTCTTTTTAATGAGCTAATGAACAAAGGCTTTTTTCCAGACCTAGTCTCCGATCGTATTTAGCACTGTGGGTGCCATTTTAATGGTTTAACAGCTCATTTACATTTCCCTTATTTTTCTTAAGGTAAGCTAGCTGGTACATTTAATTCACTTGCAATAATACATGTACATTTCATTTCATTCCAGCAGGGTGCACTTTTGATGCATTTTTAGCTCAAGCAAAGCTCACAAATACATTTTCAGCACAAGCATCTGTACAAATCAGTTTGATATACAAATTACATACAGTTCTAATACATTTGTAACACAAGCATCACATCCCTCCCCTCAAAAACTCAAGCTAGTTTTTCAAGTGGCCCTTGGGAAACATGGCTTGAGAGAAGTAAGCCTATCTGGGAACATGTTACCCCATTCCCAGACTTGACAGCCCACCTGCATTGTCATTGCTTACCTCACTATGGTGTTGTACTGTGATGTCATAGGCCTGCAATCCTAAACTCCACCTTAATAACTTGGCATTTTGCTGGCTGCCTCTGTGTAGCTGTGTTAAGGGATTGTGGTCTGTAACTACAGTGAATTTCCTTCCATACAGGTAAGGCAGACATTTCTACAGTTGCATAGAATCCCTCCCTGACATATACCACTGGGTGATCTTCTCCCTCTGAGGAAATCTGGCTAAGTATAGCCCCCCACCTCATGATTTGAAGCATCTACCTGCATGACAAATTCTTTGCTGTAATTTGGACTGGCTAATGCAGGAAGTCCTCCCAAAGCTCATTTAAGCTTCTGGAATGCCTGCTCACATGCTGAGGTCCACACTACCTTATCTGGCTTGTTTTTCCTTGAGGGGAGCAACTATGGTACTGTAATTGGGGTCACACTTTCTGTAGTGCCTTGCTGTCCGTAAGAATGCCCTCACCTGCTCTTTGGTAACAGGAGCAGGCCATGCCTGAATGGCTTCCACTTTGGCAGGTTCTGGCCTGATCGTAACAATTCCCACTCTATGTCCTAGGTAGGAGACCTCTGCCATGCCCACCTGACAGTTGCTGGGCTTAATAGTCAACCCTGCCCTCTGCAGTCTGCCCAGCACCTCTCTGACATGCTGAAGATACTATTACCAGAAGTAGCTGTAGATGGCAATATCATCCAGGTAAGCAAGGGCATAATTCCCTGCTCCTGCTAGCATATGATCTACCAGCCCCTGGAAAGTCGCTGGGGCATTTTTCATCCAAAAGAGCATCTTTGTGAGTTCATGCAAGCCGAAAGGAGTCACAAAGACTGACCTGTCTCTAGCGTTGGGAGTCAAGGGCTCCTGCCAGTAGCCCTTGGTCAGATCAAAGTTGTTAGAATTAGAAAGTAAAATGATTTTGAATTACAGAACACTTCATCCTAAAGGTCTGAATCTCGACATTGTTTTAGGTTAGTTATAGTTGGGTCGTATATCGTACATGTTGGGAATTTTTACTCACATTTCTTTTTAATAATGTATATGGTTATTTGTAATGCACATTGTTAGATGTAGATGTTCTTCATTCCACATTGCTGCAGTCCTAACTATTGGGTAGTCCGCTGTCCAGTCGGCCCGAATACCAGAGTATATGGCTGACGTCGGTCAGGGCGCATTAGACTGACGTCAGTACGTCAGGGTACTAATGCGCATGACCGACGTCATATCCTTAGTCTTTTTGCCGCATGGTCCGAGGCAGAAGCAGGTTTGCGCGTGGAGGTTGGCCCTCTGAAATTTTCTGAAGTCGGAGTTTCAGACCGAATCAGAGTTGGCTAAGTACTCTGCTAGAACATTTTGGTTTTTCTTGCCTCAGTATTTAACCGATGTCAGAAAAGTGAATAACTGTATTTCTTGTGGGAAACAGATACCTCATAGGGATTACCATACCTTGTGTATACCTTGTTTAGGGCCTGAGCACGACGTTGTTGGATGCCGCTCTTGTGCTAGGTTTAACAAACGCACTATTAAGAGAAGGTTAGACTGTGCCAGGTTAGTGTTTGGGAAGCGTTGTAATTATAAAATGCCGCCGGATGCTCCGCGCGCTTCGCCCAAGAAGCCAAGGACAAATCAGCTTAAGCCTAGGGTTGATGAACCGGGCAGTCCCGGACGCTGGTTCTTTAGAAGGCTCAGTGGAGCCAGAGGTTTTGCCAGGAGTTTCTTTGGAGTCTCAGGCAGAGACTTTACTGTTACAGGATGTGCCTTCTCATGAGGTAGGCCAGGCTGAGGGGCTTCTCAGGTAACTGTTCTTCCCTCTCTTCCCAAGGTAGTTAGAGCCTCTCCTTCTGTTTCCAAAACTTCTTTGAGAGGTAGGCCAAGTTTAGCTTCAGTGGGGCTTCTCCTAGCACTTCAGGTTCTGTGCCTAAGAAACATATGCTTAAAATGGCAGAAGATTTGATTACTATGATTAGAGGTTCTATGCCCCCTCCTGATAAGAGGCCTAGGGTGGAACCTGAGTTTGATAGTTTTGAACAGTGTTCAGAGGCTTCTGAGTCTTCTGCGGAAGATTTGCAGGAGTATCCTCCTTATTCTGATTCTGATGTGGATGATTCCACTCCTACAGCTTCTCCTCCTGAGGATTTCTCATTTTCAGAGACTCTGCATTCCATGAGGGAGCACTTTAAATGGGAAGGCCAGGATTACTCTGATTCCAGGAAAAGGCTTAGGGAATTCTTGTTTTTACTCCAGCATAGGCCCTTAGCTATACCTCCTGTGTTGAATGTGGTGGAAGATGTTTTTGCAGAGGCTTCCCTGAACCCTGATTCTTTGCCTCCTGCTCCTGTTAAACCTGATAGGTACTGTAGGGTGCCTGAAGCTCATAAGTATCTTTTAAGAGTCCTAGGGCAGGCCCGGAAACTGTTTCTCAGGGACCTAAAGGTGTTAAGGCCTCTGTGGTTAAAAACCCTGTTCCCACTGATAAAGAGGCAAGGGCTTTGGATAGATGGGGAAAGAAAGTGTATACTTCTTCCACTTTAGCCATGAGGGCTTGAATTGTCAGTTTCACATGCTAAAATATCAAAATTATCTCCTTTCACAACTGAAATCTAAGGTGGATGCTTTGGCGGAAGGTATTGAGTGTAAAGAGTTACTGGATTTAGTTCATGTGTCTGAACAAGTGGGTAAGCATTCTTTGCAATGTGGTTTTGATGCTGTACAGGCCTCCTCGAGGGTGGCTGCCACTAGTTCTGTTCTTCGCAGGCATGCCTGGTTGAGGGATCAGAATTTAGCTGAGCATGTTAAGACAAGGATTTTGGATGCTCCTTTACAGTCTGATGTGTTGTTTGGTTCGCCTGTGGAAGCAGTTTTAAAGAAAATGGAGGACAAAGCTAAGTCTATGCAAACTGTTAAAGATTTTGCAGGTGCAGCCACCGGGTTTAGTAGAAATTGGCCTACTAAGGGATGGACATATCCTGCTTATGATTCCCAGTCTAGGGGTAGGTCTAGACGTGGTAGGGGCAGAGCTCAAGGTTCTTTTAGGCCTAGAACAGGAGTTCACCTGCTCAGACTTCTGGTGAGGGCAGGGGTCAGTCCTTTCGTAAAGAGACCCAATGACCTGCCTTTTCAGCTGCCAGTGGATTCTCGTCTGGCAGCGCCTTTGGAAGGAAGACTGTCTCTTTCAAAGAAAATTGGGATTTAATTACCAAGACAGATGGGTGTTGGATATCATTCACCACGGTTGCAGGTTGTATTTCCATACATGGCCCCCTTTCAGAGGCATGCCAGACGCCCCCCCCCCACAAAGGGAAGAGGCTCACAAGCAAATTTCTCTGTTACTCCAAATAGGGGCCATTCAGCCAGTCCCTGTATCAGAAAGGCCTAGATTTTATTCTCGCCTGTTCCTAGTACCAAAGAAGGGGAACACGTGGAGACCAATTTTGGATTTATCTATCCTCAACACTTATCTGACATTCCCAAGTTCAAGATGTTGACATTACAACAGCTTTTACCTCTGCTGGGCAAAGATCACTGGATGGTAACTTTAGATCTCAAGGAAGCTTACCTTCATGTGCCTATAAGACTAAGTTGCAGGAAGTATCTATGCTTTCGAGCTGGAAATTCTCATTATCAGTTCTCTGCATTGCCCTTTGGCTTATCTACTGCTTCCAGAGTATTCACAAGGTTCTGGCTCCAGTGATAGCTTACTTCAGGCTAAAAGGAATTCAAATCTATCCTACTTGGACGACTGCCTGATTCTGGCTCAAGAAAAGGAAGACCTTCTACAGCATCTGGAATATGTTATAGCAGTGCTAAGATGCCTAGGTATTCTGTGAACGAAATAAAGTCCAGTCTAGTACCCTCTCAAGACATGTGCTTTCTGGGTGTGAGACTGAATACAGCAGCCCAGATGGCCTTTTAACCCGGACAAACAAAAGAGTCTATCCCTTTACTTCCATCAACTATCTCATCAGTCCGTGCTGACTGCAAGGACAGTCCTTCAAGCATTAGGGTTCATGGCATCTAGGATTCTGGTGCTTCCCAATGCCAAACTGCATATGAGGAAGCTGCAATGGTATCTCAAAATGTATGGACACAGCACTGCCAGGATTTGGACACTGTCATTCAAATAATACCTTGCCTTCAAAAGAATTTTGTGGTGGGCTCAGGAATGTCACCTAAACAAGGACTCTCTGTGACCCGCCAGAGGCGTAGTCAGATTTTAACGACAGATGCCTCGACATTGCTTGGGGAGCTCATCTAAATGGAAAGTGGATACAAGACAAGTGGCCTGCCAGACTACAGCATCTACATATCAACATGAAGGAGATGTTAGCAGTCCAGTTTGCATTAATGGCTTTCAAGGAGTTACTTTTCCAGGGCAGGTGTTGATTCTAACAGACAACACAACTGTCATGTGGTACATCAACAAACAAGGGGGAAATACATTCTTATCTCTATGCAGGCAAGCAATGATTTTATGGGAGACTGCTCAGCTTGCAACTAACTCTTCAGGGCAAGGTTTCTGCCGAGCACAGAACTCCTTAGCAGATGTGTTAAGCAGACAAATCATGGATCCCCACGAGTGGAAACTGGATCTTCATGTATTTCAGAAATTGACAGTGTCATGGGGAACCCCAGACATAGATCTGTTCGCTTCTCCACTAAACCACCAGCTGCCAAAGTTTTGCACAAAGGGGTTTCATCACACAGCTTGGAAAGTGGATGCTCTTTCTTTCAGTTGGAAAATCTTCATGTGTATGCCTTTCCACCTCTGCCTCTTCTTCCAAAGGTGCTCTTAAAGGTCAGACAAGACAAGCTAAGGATGATTTTAATAGCTCCAGATTGGCCTCGGCAACACTGGTACCCACTACTAAGGAGTCTGGTAAGGAAGCCTCCATGGCCTTTACCTTTGATTCCACATCTGTTATCTCAGAAGGACGGTCATCTACACAATGTCAAGCTTCACTCTTCATCTGACAGCCTGGCATATTCTGTGTTGAAACACAGCAGGTCTCAACTTCCTCAACAAGTTTTAAATGTGATTATGGAAGCTAGAAGACCTAGTACAAGGAAAGTACAGAAAAAATGGAAGAGGTTTTTATTTTGGAGTACAGCAAAGAATTTGGAGATTTCTGAGCCTAATTTGAGTGTGGCTCTTCAATAATATCTTACTGAGTTGGCTGGACAAAGGTTTGTCCTTTCTTCCATTAAGATCTCATGTTGTTTAAGCAATTTCAGCTCACTATGATTGTGACCCACCACGTTTTCGTGAGATCCTTTGTTCAAGCAGTTTCTTAGAGGGGTTAAAGAATATAAGACCCCACGTAGAGCTCCTACTCCTGCTTTTGGATCCTAACCTCAATTTTGTGTTGGAAAACTTACTCTATAACCTTTGAGCTCCGCGGTTACAATGTTGAATTGAAAGTACTTGGTCATGGAAGACTGCTTTTCTGTTGGCTATTACTTCTGCAAGAAGCGCTGGGTGTCTGAGTTGCAGGCCCTTATGGCAGTAGAGCCCTTTTGATTTTCCATAAGGATAGGGTATCATTAATGCACTAATCCTTCCTTTATGCCTAAGGTGGTTTTCTAGTGTGTAGCTTTAAACCAAACTATTCATTTGCCTACTTTTATGCAGACCCCCAAAATAGTGGGAAAAGATTTTGCACACTTTAGATGTACACAGGCAATTATGCTTATTATCTAAGCATGACTAAGGATTCTAGGCAGTCTCAGCAGTTGTTTGTTTCTTTGTTTTGAGTTCGCAGGGCAAGCCTGTGTCAAAACAAACTATTTCTAGGTGGATTGGTTTTGCATTGCATTCTGTTATTCCCATCATGGCAAGGAGATTCCAGCTGGGATTAGGCCTCATTCCACTAGGCTACCAAGCTGCCACTCAACAGCATTTCTAAGGGGGGTGGCAACTGCAAGGATATTTTGGAGGCAGCTACTTGGAGTTCAGTGCATACTTTCTAAGCATTATCACCTTCCTCTCTACTCTAAGTCTAGGGCTGGTTTTGCTACAGCTATTTGGTAAGGCAGCATGTTGTCAGCTCCTGCTTCTTTAAGTGATTTGCCAGCCTCCCCACTTTTTTCCCTTTCTGGGTTTGGGAATTTTTCCTTTTTAACCCAATAAA
>NC_056733.1:988500853-988518353 GCF_019279795.1 Protopterus annectens
GTGTACTCTTTGCATTAGTTATGAATGTGACAGCATGTAAAAGAAATTGCAAAATGAAGGAGGTGCAGTATATAACACCTGAAGGGTTAAGAATTCCAGTTCTGTTATATGCAGATGGCATTATAATAATTGAAAAAAAACTAAATTTGGATAAAAGAAGTAATAATTTGGCCAACTGTGTGCCTAGAGATGATAGGGATAGCTTTAATAAACAGAAAACTAAAGGATTAGGTGATGCAGTAAAGATCAAGGTATATATTTCACAATGAAAGGGTATGTGTCAGGTATACAAATAGGAATAAAAGATGTAAGTAAAATTACGTGGAATAATAGAAGAAATAAAGCAAATGCCTTTTCTGGAGAACATATAAATTATCATTCAGAAAAAGGCTTATTTGATAAATTCAGTACTGATGGAAAAATAGCATATTTAGCAAAGAAATATTGCTGTTATAACAGCACTCAAAAAGGTGTGCAGATAATTTATTTTAATTTATATGGGGCTCTAGATTAAACCCAGTATTAAAGGAGGAGTTTTATATGTAAATAAAAGAAGGAGGTTCACGGTTAGTTAACACAGTGGTATATGCTGCTTCATTACATTGGTACAGTGTTAAAGTTGATAAATGAAAATATGAGATCATTAATAAAACTGTATAATTACAAGTATGATACATTTTGGGGTAAAACAGAGTAAAAGATGAAAGAGTGTGTAAATGAAGAAATAAAATATTATGAAGAAAACATATTTTTGTGGAAAATAGAAAATGATATAGAAAAATATAGAAAAGTATGCCATAAGAATGTAATGATTGGGATAAATACAGTGTCATTATAAGGGATCCAGTATCTGTCTGCCTGGGATGACACGATCGACAGACCATGATGCTTTGCCAGTGATGGCCTACACCTGTCACTCTTGAGTTCAGATACTGGCTAAAATCCCTGCCACCCCTGTAGTGCCTTTTAGGCAAAGGTTCAAATAACAAATTCACCACCGTAACAGGTACAAACAAGCAAAATCTGAGTGTAATGCTACTCAGTACTTTAGAAATCTAAACCTCAAAATGCACTCACTCTAGGCACTCTTAAAATGGAAATTGTCGACATCTGTGCAGTGATAGGGCCTGGTTCAAGGCTCAGAAACACTCCTACATAACCAGGCTATAAATTCATACCACACCTTTTGGCCACCTAACCTGGATGAAACACCAAAGGTGGAGGCGTGTCCATATTCGTGGGATATCCACACATAGTAGTTGCTCAGCATAATGCATCAGGGTTATCAAGTGCAATAGCTTTCTGGAGGCAAAACTGCAAGTCAGAGGTGTAGCTTGCTACAGATCCCCACCATGCCCAGGATTCCCCTCCTCATTTTCTGCTTGATACACTGGAAAATATTAAGAGGTACAAGCCTAACACCCTAATAATGGACGATTCTACCCACCATTAACTGGGAAAACTACTCATGTACCAACTCTGTTGCTCAACGTTTTGTGGAATTCATAAATTCCAATGCCTTGGATCAACGTATCCACACCCCCACCAGGGGCAGCAAAATTCTAGACCTGGTCATTACCAACATGAGCAACTGGTGTTTCATACCAGAGGTCAATTCCTTGTTGGACAGATTCGACCACAAGTTAATCACTCTAGACATCCACATCCCACCCCCACCCCCCATTAGGGAAACCACTATAAAAAATGTCTCCAAAGCCAACTTCACGCTTCTTAAGACAGAAGTGGCAAACTTCACAACACCCATGCATATGGACAATAGAGGTATGACTGCTGAATCCTACATGAATGCACTTTATAAGCACTTACACGAGTGCATGGATCGTGCAATCCCTAACAAAACCAAGATGCTATCCTCCAAAAAAATGAAGCCAATCTGGTGGTCCCCTGCCATGAACAAACTCTACAACAGAAGAAAGAAACTGTTGCAAACAAGAGTAAAATCCCATGATTGGAGGATCTTCCCAGTCAGCCTCAGTAAGAAGCTGAAATCCCTCATAAAATCCTCCAAAGCTAGTTATGAAAACAAAATCACCACTTATTCTAAAGGCAACCACAAAGCATTATATAGCTATGTCAAGAATCTCAATGGCAACACTCAGATATGCTCTGAGTTACAGTACAATGCACTAAATATACAGAACCAACTGAATTGCCAACATCCTGGCAGATAGGTTCAGTGCTAACTTTACCCCCCTCCCACCCCCTAAAGGGCCTATCTCTATACTGGAAGAATGCAAAGTTCCTGTAATCATGGCTGCACAGGTAAAAAACACAGTCTCCAAAGCCAAGAACACAGCATCCATGGGACCTGACAACATCTCAGGCTGTGTTCTATACAAACTACAGAACAAACTGGCACCCAACCTAAGTACCATGTTCAATCACAGCCTCACCTCAGGCTTTGTGCCTGCTGAATGGTGCACAGTGACAGTTATCCCACTCCACAAAGGGGTAGCCACCATGGACCCTGGGAACTACCACCCGATTAGCCTGACGAGCCTGGTCTGCAAGGCCATGGAACGAATAATCATGGAACTTATAAACAAAGAAATTGATAATCTCCAAACTCTGCACTTCACCCAGTTTGGGTTTGAAAAAGGCAGATCATGTCTCCTTAACCTGATAGACTTCTTTGAAGTGGTCATCAAAGCCGTAGATGAGGATAAGGTGGTTCACACCCCTATCTAGATCTTGCCAAGGCTTTTGATACCATCCCCACTCTGGAATTATAGATAAACTCATTAAACTAGGTATAACTCCTTATGTCACAAGATGGGTTGCCAACTGGCTCACTGACAGAACCCACACTGTGAACGTAACAGACTCAAATCTGACTTCAGACCAGTGACAAGTAGAGTACCACAGGGTTCAGTCCTGGGTTCTTTTGTTTTTATCTACTTCTCTGAAGTGCAGGCTAACACAGAAGGTCTTTGGCTAATGAAGTTCACAGATGACTGCAAACTAGGAGCCATAATCAAACTCCTAATGATATGGACATCCTACAAAAGGGCCTCACTGAAACAGATGTCTGGTGTCAAAGCCATGGCCTCAAGCTCAATGCCAAAAAGTGCATTGTCACCCCTTTTTGGTAAAAACTTTGTACCCATGAACTACCACATAGGCAGTAGTCTACTTAACACTGAAAGTGTGATAAGAGACCTTGAGACACAGGTGGACAGTAGTCTCTCCTTTGATAATCACATTGCCACAGTAGTCAGGAATTCCTTCTCGGGCACACCTCATCAAAAAAGGTTTGTTATCCAGGAAAAAGAGGTCACTGTTCCCTCTACTCATCACTCATTAGACCCATTACAGAATATAACACCCTTTTGGTATGTACCTCACAAGACATCTACAACAACTGGAAAGGCCACAGAAATACCTCACAAAGAGGATTACTGGCCTCAAACAGATTGCCTATGCAGACTGTGTCAAAAAACTCCAGCTTTACTCCATTGCATATTGCCTACTCAGAGGCAATCTCTGCCTAACATACAAAGCTATGTCAAACCCAGAGCTGTTGGACATGTTTCCCTTAAAAGAAATCCCAATCTCTCAAGCTACCCCTAGGGATCTAAACCTTGTCACCACAATAAACAGAACATGCTGGAGGGATAGATTCCTGTCCCAGAGACTTTCCATACTCTGGAACAAACTACCTATCTATGTCAAACAGAGCTCCTCATTAGCACTCTTCAAGAAAAATCTTGATGATTGAATGGGAAATAGGAAATTCACCCAGGGATCACCTCTGTGGTTCTGCTTGACAGTGGCACAGTAAAATAATTTTCTTGGGTGGGGAAAGCCATGGTACCTTTTGGCTAGTCTTATATATGCCCTAGGGCAAATAGCCTAATACATACATATGAACCTATGACCTTATAAAACATTACTATGTAAAACTGTTGGAAAAATCAGACAGATGAAAAAAATTTAAAACTATGACAATAAGAAGCAAATGTAATCAGAAAATAGAATGTCAAGATTTTTTGCAGGGACTGATAATAGATAATTTGCCAATAAAAGGAAATATATCATATAAAAAGAGAATTAATAGAATGTGTTTACATTGTCAAGAAGAAGAAATTATGGAATGTGTTTTTGAAATGCAAAAGAGTAAAAAAATGTTGGGGAAAATTAGGTAAAGATTTTTGAAAATATAGAAGAAGTTTTAAATAAACAAGGATGTGATTAAATATGGCTATTATAAGAATAGAAGTAAAGAATATGTTAAAAGAATAGATAAAACGTTATTTTACGTAATATGTGTTATATGGTTGAAAGAATAAAATAAATTATGTTTAATGGTAAATGGATTTTAGAACAGTATTAAATAAAATCAGATGGTGGTTATGAAATAAAGGGGGGTCTAATAGGGATGAAAATTTAGCATGATTGTAAAAGAAATTATGAATATGTGTAAAGATTTGTATATTTATATATGTATATATGTAAATATTTGTAAATATGTAAATATTTTGTAAATAAGTTGTTGCTGTATATAAATAACAGACTATTTCTCTTTTCAGTAGGTGCTTTGGGAAATTTTATCTCTAACTCGGCTACCACCAACTCAAACAGGTGAGACCTCGATTTAACATCTCATTCAGGAATGCAGAACCCATCTTATGCTGTACTGCAGTGTCAACTGTTGATCTGGTAGGTGCAGGAATAGAACCCACAGTTTTCTGTAATAAAAGTGAATGAGCTGCCAGTTGCACCAGTGACTTACTTACACTTTTTTTTGAAGATTTATTATTTAGTTTGCACTCACTAAAATGATAATATCAGTAAGATGCCATCTGCCTCTATTTATTTCTTCCTTGAAGTTATGATAGTCAGCTATGACACTAATGATACTACAGACAGATGATTTGGTAGCAAATATGGTATCACAATTAGAAAGCCATCCCCAGCTCTTCAGAAGTTCTGGTAAATAATTAAAGCTGTAAGTAAATTGCAAATGCTCTAAAAAGTTGAACATTTGCCCTATTGGCAACAACTAATGAAAGGCTAAATGTGGACATTTTCTTCCATCTGGATTGAATGCTGACACTTAAAATGGACTACAAGCTTTTATACTGGCCACCTGGTTAGGCCCAAAAAAAAAAATCCCCAAAAAAACCAAAAGGGGCCCCAAAAAGGATTTCCAAACCTCCTAAAAATTTTTCTTGAAATACCCCCCCTTTTTTTGGGAAAATATTAGGGTACAACCTAACACCCTAATAATGGACGATTTCAACTACCCCACCATTAACTGGGAAAACTACTCATGTACCAACTCTGTTGCTCAACGTTTTGTGGAATTCATAAATTCCAATGCCTTGGATCAACGTATCCACACCCCCACCAGGGGCAGCAAAATTCTAGACCTGGTCATTACCAACATGAGCAACTGGTGTTTCATACCAGAGGTCAATTCCTTGTTGGACAGATCCGACCACAAGTTAATCACTCTAGACATCCACATCCCACCCCCACCCCCCATTAGGGAAACCACTATAAAAAATGTCTCCAAAGCCAACTTCACGCTTCTTAAGACAGAAGTGGCAAACTTCACAACACCCATGCATATGGACAATAGAGGTATGACTGCTGAATCCTACATGAATGCACTTTATAAGCACTTACACGAGTGCATGGATCGTGCAATCCCTAACAAAACCAAGATGCTATCCTCCAAAAAAATGAAGCCAATCTGGTGGTCCCCTGCCATGAACAAACTCTACAACAGAAGAAAGAAACTGTTGCAAACAAGAGTAAAATCCCATGATTGGAGGATCTTCCCAGTCAGCCTCAGTAAGAAGCTGAAATCCCTCATAAAATCCTCCAAAGCTAGTTATGAAAACAAAATCACCACTTATTCTAAAGGCAACCACAAAGCATTATATAGCTATGTCAAGAATCTCAATGGCAACACTCAGATATGCTCTGAGTTACAGTACAATGCACTAAATATACAGAACCAACTGAATTGCCAACATCCTGGCAGATAGGTTCAGTGCTAACTTTACCCTCCCACCCCCTAAAGGGCCTATCTCTATACTGGAAGAATGCAAAGTTCCTGTAATCATGGCTGCACAGGTAAAAAACACAGTCTCCAAAGCCAAGAACACAGCATCCATGGGACCTGACAACATCTCAGGCTGTGTTCTATACAAACTACAGAACAAACTGGCACCCAACCTAAGTACCATGTTCAATCACAGCCTCACCTCAGGCTTTGTGCCTGCTGAATGGTGCACAGTGACAGTTATCCCACTCCACAAAGGGGGAGCCACCATGGACCCTGGGAACTACCGCCCCATTAGCCTGATGAGCCTGGTCTGCAAGGCTATGGAACATATCATCATGGAACTTGTAAACAATGACACTGGTAATCTCCAAACTCTGCACTTCACCCAGTTTGGGTTTGTAAAAGGCAGATCATGTCTCCTTAACCTGATAGACTTCTTTGAAGTGGTCATCAAAGCCGTAGATGAGGATAAGGTGGTTCACACACCCTATCTAGATCTTGCCAAGGCTTTTGATACCATCCCCCACTCTGGAATTATAGATAAACTCATTAAACTAGGTATAACTCCTTATGTCACAAGATGGGTTGCCAACTGGCTCACTGACAGAACCCACACTGTGAACGTAACAGACTCCAAATCTGACTTCAGACCAGTGACAAGTAGAGTACCACAGGGTTCAGTCCTGGGTTCTCTCCTGTTTTTTATCTACTTCTCTGAAGTGCAGGCTAACACAGAAGGTCTTTGGCTAATGAAGTTCACAGATGACTGCAAACTAGGAGCCATAATCGAAACTCCTAATGATATGGACATCCTACAAAAGGGCCTCACTGAAACAGATGTCTGGTGTCAAAGCCATGGCCTCAAGCTCAATGCCAAAAAGTGCATTGTCATCCCTTTTGGTAAAAACTTTGTACCCATGAACTACCACATAGGCAGTAGTCTACTTAACACTGAAAGTGTGATAAGAGACCTTGAGACACAGGTGGACAGTAGTCTCTCCTTTGATAATCACATTGCCACAGTAGTCAGGAATTCCTTCTACGTGGCACACCTCATCACAAAAGGTTTGTTATCCAGGAAAAAAAGAGGTCACTGTTCCCCTCTACTCATCACTCATTAGACCCATTACAGAATATAACACCCCTTTTGGTATGTACCTCACAAGACATCTACAACAACTGGAAAGGCCACAGAAATACCTCACAAAGAGGATTACTGGCCTCAAACAGATTGCCTATGCAGACTGTGTCAAAAAACTCCAGCTTTACTCCATTGCATATTGCCTACTCAGAGGCAATCTCTGCCTAACATACAAAGCTATGTCAAACCCAGAGCTGTTGGACATGCTTCACTTAAAGAAATCCCAATCTCTCCAAGCTACACGCTCTAGGGATCTAAACCTTGTCACCACAATAAACAGAACATGCTGGAGGGATAGATTCCTGTCCCAGAGACTTTCCATACTCTGGAACAAACTACCTATCTATGTCAAACAGAGCTCCTCATTAGCACTCTTCAAGAAAAATCTTGATGATTGAATGGGAAATAGGAAATTCACCCCAGGGATCACCTCTGTGGTTCTGCTTGACAGTGGCACAGTAAAATAATTTTCTTGGGTGGCGAAAGCCATGGTACCTTTTTGGCTAGTCTTATATATGCCCTAGGGCAAATAGCCTAATACATACATATGAACCTATGACCTTATAAAACATTACTATGTAAAACTGTTGGAAAAATCAGACAGATGAAAAAAATTAAAGCTATGACAATAAGAAGCAAATGGTGCAATCAGAAAGTAGAATGTCAAGATTTTGTGTGGAGACTGGTAATAGATAAATTGCCAGTGAAAAGAAATATGTCATATAAAAGGAAAAGTGATAGAATATGTTTACATTGTCAAGAAGAAGAACCAATGGAGCATGTGTTCTTGAAATGCAAAACAGTAAAAATGTTATGGAGAAAACTATGTAAAGATTTTTGAAAATATAGAAGAAGTTTTAAATAGACATGGATATGATTAAATATGGATATTATAAGAATATAAGTAAAGAATATGTTAAAAGAATAGATAAAACGTTATTTTATGTTATATGGAATGAAAGAATAAATTAAATTATGTTTAATGGTAAATGGATTTTAGCAACAATATTATGTAAAAATCAGATGATGGTTATGAAATAAAGGAGTGGGGTCTAATAGGGATGAAAATTTAGCATGATTGTAAAGGAAATTATGAATATGTGTAAACGGATTTGTATATTTATATATGTGTATATATGTAAATATTTGTAAATATGTAAATATTTTGTAAATAAGTTGTTGCTGTATATAAATAACAGACTATTTCTCTTTTCAGTAGGTGCTTTGGGAAATTTTATCTCTAACTCGGCTACCACCAACTCAAACAGGTGAGACCTCGATTTAACATCTCATTCAGGAATGCAGAACCCATCTTATGCTGTACTGCAGTGTCAACTGTTGATCTGGTAGGTGCAGGAATAGAACCCACAGTTTTCTGTAATAAAAGTGAATGAGCTGCCAGTTGCACCAGTGACTTACTTACACTTTTTTTTTGAAGATTTATTATTTAGTTTGCACTCACTAAAATGATAATATCAGTAAGATGCCATCTGCCTCTATTTATTTCTTCCTTGAAGTTATGATAGTCAGCTATGACACTAATGATACTACAGACAGATGATTTGGTAGCAAATATGGTATCACAATTAGAAAGCCATCCTCGCAGCTCTTCAGAAGTTCTGGTAAATAATTAAAGCTGTAAGTAAATTGCAAATGCTCTAGAGAAGTTGAACATTTGCCCTATTGGCAACAACTAATGAAAGGCTAAATGTGGAAATTTTCTTCCATCTGGATTGAATGCTGACACTTAAAATGGACTACAAGCTTCTATCTTTTATACTGGCCACCTGGTTAGGCAACTGAATTGAGATATTGGAAGTGAGGAGCATATTACAATCACTCATGGTGCCATCTGTCATTCTAAGATTTTGGAACCACTTTCTCTAAACTTCAGGAGTTAAAGACAAATAAACAGTCTTTTAGCTTTATCATAATTCAGAGAATCCATAGAAGTCATTTTTTATATGGCATACATTACTTAACCCATTAGAAGTGAAGTAACATCATGCACTTTGTCCTTGGTCTCTTTGGTGTTGATTATACATAATTTTAATTGCCTGAATAAAATAATCAAAGTCATCCCGTCTTTATACTGAGGCAGCAACTCAGTATTGAACCTGACATCATATGTACCCCTTCATTACTCACATACCTTTGGTGAAGGACCAACATTTCCATGTCTTGCTGATGATTTTTCCTTTCTTTTCACTCTTGTACTCTGTGCCCAAAATGGCTTCACTCTCCCAACTTTCTCTACCTCCAGGTGCTTTATCTCCACCTCCAGTCTCTAAAAATCCTACTAGGCTCTGAGATTATTTGGGGATGGACTGAGTTACTCTGTGGCATGTTCTGTATCTGAAGCCACTGCCTGGATGGACTGAGTTACTCTGTGGCATGTTCTGCATCTGAAGCCACTGCCTGGATGGACTGACTTACTCTGTGGCATGTTCTACATCTGAAGCCACTGCCTGGATGGACTGAGTTACTCTGTGGCATGTTCTGAATCTGAAACCACTGCATGGATGGACTGAGTTACTCTGTGGCATGTTCTGCATCTGAAGCCACTGCCTGGATGGACTGAGTTACTCTGTGGCATGTCCTGCATCTGCAGCCACTGCCTGGATGGACTGACTTACTTTGTGGCATGTTCTGTATCTGAAGCCACTGCCTGGATAGACTGAGTTACTCTGTGGCATGTTCTGCATCTAAAGCCACTGTCTGGATGGACTGAGTTACTCTGTGGCATGTTCTGCATCTGAAGCCACTGCCTGGATGAACTAAGTTACTCTGTGGCATGTTCTGCATCTGAAGCCACTGCCTGGCTGGACTGAGTTACTCTATGGCATGTACTGCATCTGAAGCCACTGCCTGGATGGACTGAGTTACTCTGTGGCATGTTTCGCATCTGAAGCCACTGCCTGGATGGATTGAGTTACTCTGTGGCATGTTCTGTATCTGAAGCCACTGCCTGGATGGACTGAGTTACTCTGTGGCGTGTTCTGCATCTGAAGCCACTGCCTGGATGGACTGAGTTACTCTGTGGCATGTTCTATATCTGAAGCCACTGCCTGGATGGACTGAGTTACTCTGTGGCATGTTCTGCATCTGAAGCCACTACCTGGATGGACTGAGTTACTATGTGGCATGTTCTGCATCTAAAGCCACTGCCTGCATGTTTGCAGTTAAAGCAGGTTTGCATTTCAACTGTAAACAATTCTGCTATTATGTCCTCCTCGCATATAACAGCCCATGAAATTTCCTTGGTTTTGGACTCCTCAGCCAGCTTTAACACTGACATTTTGTCATCCTCCACAGGACTCATTTCTGCCTCTTTCCTCACTAATCAGACTAGAAAATAAAATAAGTGCTGTACAAGATATACTGCTGTATATTTACCTTGTGGCTACAAGAGTGTACTCACCCTTAGGTAAACCAAAATATTTTGTAGGCTGTGCAGTTTCAATTAATGATCTCCAATCACTACCTACCAAATTATATGTGAATAGCAGTGGCAGAATTCCAACTACTACTTCTAGTTAATACCTAATGGGCAGGGCCTGCATGCTCTGACCCCTGTATCAATGCTGTCAGTATTTTAGCACACAACAGAATCATCAGTACGGGGTTTGACTTCCAACACTGGTACCCTCTAAAAAGCAAATGTCAGTTGGCTTAAAAGGTATAGAGTAAATGTACACTACAGAGCAACAACACTCAAATAAGCTTCACAATGTACTGATATAGTTCAAAGTTACAATTATTGGCTTCCCAGGAATTCAACCACCTCAGATTGATTGAACTACCTTAAAATGCAACCATACCAAAAATAACTGAAGCTTAACCAGAATTTTTTTCAGAATTATACACACTCACACAATATTTTATGATTGGAGGAGTAAATAGTGACTCTTGGGTACCAACTCACGCCTTCTTAAGATTTAAGGTACATTATCACCAGTTAGTCAAAATTAGCAAAACAACTACACACCTTAATGCTTACTCTTAGAATACACCAACTTTTAAATGTTTGAATGGTAGTAGTTAGCTCAAAGCAGTCACCATTCAAAAACAGATGCCAAACAGTTTGGAACATGGGTAAAATGCATACCCCTAACCAATAAATAAACCATCCATCACACGTTGGTAAATTTAAATAATAAAACAGTGTAATAAACTTCTCTGTGTGGAAGATTTTCATTTTTCATATATATATATATATATATATATATATATATATATATATATATATATATATACATGTATCTGGTTAATCACTGTATATTACTAAGATCAGATAATGGTAGCAGAAATAGCGAACTTTAACTCGTCATAAGTCAAAAAATATAATTTGTCTCCCTCTTAAATATAGATACTAAAATATTTACCTCTATACTTGCAAACAGAATGAAAAATTTGATAGAAAAAATCCTCTCCCCAGAACAATCCGGTTTTACACCACATAGACAGACTAGTGACAATACATTAACATTAGATGCACTAATATCCTACACTAACCGATACAATATCAACATCTACACAATGGTAGTGGATGCCCACAAGGCATTTGATAGGGTTAATCTAGAATTCTTACTCCAAACACTACCCTACTTTAATATACCCAATAACTTCATTCAGATCATCCAAACTCTCTATAGCAGCCCATGCACATCTCTGTATACAAATAAAACTTAGTCAAATAAAAAATGGAACAAGACAAGGATGCCCACTATCACCCTTCCTGTTTAACCTATACCTAGAACCACTCTTTCTATACATTAAACAAAATACATATCACAATCCTCCATCAATACACAACTTCAAAATATACCTCACTGCATTTGCAGACGATCTGAACATATACTGCACTACACCAAATTCAGATATAAACAAAATAATAGCTGCAATTGAACATTTCTCGACTATGTCTAACTACAAACTAAACCTTAATAAAACTAATATTTTCCCCCTAAAAACACCCAAACTCATCTCACTAGTACCATTGTTAAACACAATAAAAATAAAAGAAGAAACTAAATACCTGGGAATCACCTTTTTCCAGAGTAACAAAGACTTCTACCAACACAATGTAAACCTTAAATGGCAAAATATAATGCAAGACTGCAAAAGATGGAACAACCTAAAACTACCATTCTTGGCCAAAGTATCAATAATCAAAATGAACATTTTACCTAGACTAATGTATATATTCATGACATCACAGACAACAATACATAATAAATTCTTCAAACAAATTCATACCTTCCTAGCAAAATTTATATGGGATCCCAAAAAAAACAGAATCTCCTATCCAAAATTATCACTCCCCAAAAGCATAGGAGGACTAAATCTACCAGATTTTAAAATGTACTACTCGATCATTAACACTAACAGAATACTAAGAATAGCTGAGCATAACCCATCAATGGAAAATTGGTCTCCTCTCTGGGTGACAGTATATTATAGATATAGTAAAGCTCTAGGTTTCAATCCCAAAGCACTTCCATTCCTGAAGCAGAAAGAAATACAAACTTATAACATTATAGAGCCCTTAAAACATTCTATCAACCTAGCGCAAAAACTCTTTCAATTCTTGAACCTTAGACATGCCATGACAATACTGCAACCCCTTCATAAAAACCCAAATTTAAAAATAAACAATAAGATGCTGGACTTAGTCCCTTTTCCCAGACTGAAAGATAAAACAATCCAAGATATCTATCCCTACCTTAACTGTTCAATACAAGAAATGAGGACAACTTAAACCTCCCTAAATCACACATAATAATCCTAAGATAAATCAAAGAACTGTGTTCCAGTTATCTCCAAAATATTACTATGACCAATAGTGACATAGAAACTTGTATCAGGCTTTGGAAAACTATTATCACAACAAAGAAAACTATTACCAATTCATATAAAATGATAAATGAAATCAAATACCAGAAGGACCTCCTCTTCTCTAACTACTGGAGAAAAATTAAACCATCCATAGATGATCAGCAAATAAGCCAGGCAATCAATCAAACACTGAAGATTCTACCCCTCAAAAAGTTAGCATACACTCAGCTCATGATCAATAATAATGCTTATTTTACACCTGCAATCCTACACAAATTTAACAAATCAAAATCACCTTTCTGCCCACATTGTAAGGACCAGATAGCTGACTTAATCCATGTATTTTGGAGCTGTAACTGTGTCTATAAACTCTGGAACTCTCTCAAGGTACAATTACAAAAAACGGGTTATCAAACATCAACATTAACTTGGGAATTCACCCAACATCCGAAGAAAACAAGCAAATACACTTTTAACAATTTTCCTACTAATGAAACTGTATATAGCTTTTAAATGGCTAGATACGATAAATATCTCTTGGGAGGGTTTTAAACAAGTAGCTATACAACACCTTTTAGCTCATAAAATAGTAATAGATAAAAGAAGCAAAAACATGAAATCCAGAGAAATTTGGGAACAAACCTTTAATATCATATTAGCATAATTCATCACACAGCAACTTAGAAATACACTATAATGGAACCAAAGAACACATACAAGTTCAGATATTAAATAATAACTTGGATATTACGAATGTATATACTGTCTATATAACTGTGGAATTAACAATGAAAGCATCTATGTACATAGTGTAAATAGATATGTTGTACGACCTATATCCTGTGGTATTTGAAATGAAAGGCAAAATCCTCAGGTTAAAATCCAAATGAAAGGCAAAATCCTGAGGTTAAAATCCAACTTTAATTCCACTGCAGGTCAGATAAGCGCTTTCACTCATTCATTTGAGCTTCATCAGATCATGTAACAAAGACCTTCAAATACATAGGCTAGATTTATACAGTTAAAACATCTCCTATTGGCTGCTTCTTCTTACATATTCATGAGTTAATCTAAGCTTAAAGATATATGCACATATAAACATAATGAGATGTATAAAATGAATATAAAACATATAAAAAACATATAAAAACTCTCCATGAACACTCAAGATGCTCTAATAAATATGTATATATATGTCAAAAGAAATCTATTTCAAGGGGTAAAAACATATATGTTCCATCATTTATTATAAAATCTACAAACATTCCTCCGTTTGTTTAACATAGGTTTAATGGAGGCTCTCTCATTGAGACCTAAACCCCTATCTGCTCTCAATCTAACTATCCACATACTCTCCTTACTCTCAGTATGGTTCCTGATGTCACCTCCCCGTATACTGGGTTTAATATTCTCAAGAGCTCTAAATAGGAAATAATGTTCAGGACCTGCTTGGGCTACATGCTTAGCTAAGGCATTGTGAGGTGAAGCCTTCCTAATGTGGTAAAGGTGTTCTCTTATCCTGTCTTTAAAATGACGGTTGGTTTTGCCAAATGAAGTGAGTGACCTCAAGATAAGGCTAGAAGAACGGGGCTATAGCTCACAAGAGATTGAGTCCAATCTCTTAGATGTCAATAAACTCAGACTGAACAGAGCAGCCCCTTATTTTGGACCAGTTATTACTAGTGGATCCGTTACAACAGACAATGGTAGAGATGATAGATCAACTCATGTAAGGGTTTCTTTACCATATAGTACTGATTGTCCAGCAATCAAGAATATTATTACGAAACACTGGCCTATTCTCTGTACTGATGACACCATTGGTAAACTTGTGGGGACTAAACCCTCTTTTTTATATAGGAACAAATTAAATTTAAGGAGAATGCTATGTTATTCAAAAAGGGATGAATGGTCAATGCCTCTTGAACACACAAAACCATGTGGACGCTGTAATTATTGTAATTCTCTTGACCCCAGCCCATTTTTTGAACATCCTGATATGCACACTAACTTTAGCATATGTGCTGTAGCTACCTGTGATACTACTCATATATATTATTTGGCAGTGTGCCAAATATGTGATGCATTTTATGTTGGCAAAACCAATCATCGTTTTAAAGACAGGATAAGAGAACATCTTTACCACATTAGGAAGGCTTCACCTCACAATGCCTTAGCTAAGCATGTAGCCTAAGCAGGTCCTGAACATTATTTCCTATTTAGAGCTCTTGAGAATATTAAACCCAGTATACGAGGAGGTGACATCAGGAACCATACTGAGAGTAAGGAGAGTATGTGGATAGTTAGATTGAGAGCAGATAGGGGTTTAGGTCTCAATGAGAGAGCCTCCATTAAACCTATGTTAAACAAACGGAGGAATGTTTGTAGATTCTATAATAAATGATGGAACATATATGTTTTACCCCTTGAAATAGATTTCTTTTGATATATATATTTATATATACATATTTATTAGAGCATCTTGAGTGTTCATGGAGAGTTTTTATATGTTTTTTTTATATGTTTTATATTCATTTTATACATCTCATTATGTTTATATGTGCATATATCTTTAAGCTTAGATTAACTCATGAATATGTAAGAAGAAGCAGCCAATAGGAGATGTTTTAACTGTATAAATGTAGCCTATGTATTTGAAGGTCTTTGTTACATGATCTGATGAAGCTCAAATGAATGAGTGAAAGCGCTTATCTGACCTGCAGTGGAATTAAAGTTGGATTTTAACCTGAGGATTTTGCCTTTCATTTGGATTTTAACCTGAGGATTTTGCCTTTCATTTCTACTTGTGACTCTGCATCAGCCTAGTTGCTCCTTTTGGTTTCATTAATATTATTCAAGTTTTTCTGGAGCACTGGGCGTTTATCCTGTTTGTCAGCAAGTGGTTTGTTCCTGATATATATGTATATAGATATATATATATATATATATATATATGCATGTATGTGTTTGTATGTATGTGTATATGTATGTATATATGCACACGGTCATGTTGTAAGATGGTTTTTATTTGTGACATTTATTAATGTAAAAATAAAAATAAAAATTATTGAAAAAAAATATATATAATTTGAAATATTATACATAATTACTAAGTATTCAAAAGTAACTCAAGCAGGGTAGACAGCTTGTTTCCAGTTTAACATTTTTTATTAAGTACACAGCAAGCAATCCAAGTAAAACAAAATAACAGAATAACAGTTTCCTCGCAAGCTTTCTAACTCTCCCTCTCTCTCTCTCTCTCTCTCTCTATATATATATATATATATATATATACTTTTTAGCACATGAGGGAGTTGTTTATTGTGCTGTAAAACACTTTGCATTGGTATTTAAATAAATACTTATTTTCCCTTCCATGTATTCAAACCCTGGACTGCTAAAAAGTATATATATATATATATATATATATATATATATATATATATATATATATATATATATATATATATATATATATATATATATATATATATATATATATATATATATATATATATATATAGGTAGAATGCTAACATGAGGAAAAATAACAAAGAGGACTAATTAAGTCCAGCAAAGCAAATTCTGAGTTAAATATATGGTCCCAAGCCAAGGAAAACCATTAGGCCTTCTTAAGTTACTTCCAAAATCTCAAAGGCAGCACACAACACTGTGCCAAACTGTTGATAAATGGACCCACATTCATGAAACTGGTAGATATAGCAAATATTCTGGCTGACAAATTCAAGTCTAATTCCCCCCTCCCATGTTCAGCTGCATCCCAGGAAATGCCATTTAGCATAACTCCTCCTACTATACGGCCAACAATACAGCCTCAGTGGGCCTTAGTAATATTCTATAATGCCTCCTAAATTGCCTGAAATATAACCTTTAAGTGCAACTGGGGTAACTATTTAGGTATAGCCTTCACACAGGCTTCATGCCACATGTATGAAAGACTGTAATGTCCATCCCTCTGCACAAGGGTGGACCCTCAAAGGATCCTGGGAACTTAAAACTCATTAGTCAGACTAGTCTCTTATGCAAAACCATGGAAAGATTTATCATGGAAATGATTAACAATGACATAGAAAACCTTCTGACAATGGACCCAACCTACTTTTGTTTTGTCAAAGGCAGGTCATGCTTACTGAAACTGGTAGCCTTCTTTGAGAAGGTCATCAAGGCAACGGATGACGGCAAAATGGTGCATACTGCTTACCTTGACCTAGCTAAGGAATTTGATACAATACCCCCTCAGGCACTGCAAAAAACCTCATGGAAGTAGGCATAAACCCCAGTGTAACTCATTGGACAGCCAGCTGTGTCATAGATAGGACCCAGGAAGTTAGAACTGAGGGAGACAACCTCCACAAAGAGGCTGGTCACCAGTGGAGTCCCCCAGGACTCTCTGCTGGATCTGCTCATCATTGGCATTTATTTTTTGGAAGTCAATGCCAATGACAAGGGCCTCTGGCTCACTG
>NC_056733.1:988528125-988643125 GCF_019279795.1 Protopterus annectens
GTTACCAATAAAGATTGATACTGCACTGCTCACATCATTTGAACAGCAACATCGTTTCCAATAAACATTGATAGTGCACTGCTCAGAGTTGTGTTAACAGTAACATAGTTACCAATAAACATTGATACTGCACTGCTCACATTTGTGTGAACAGTAACATAATTGCAAATAAACATTGATACTGCACTGCTCACAGTTGTGTAAATATTAACATAGTTACCAAAAAACATTGATACTGCACTGCTCACAGGTTGTGAGAACAGTAGCATAGTTAGCTAGAAACATTAATACTGCACTGCTCACAGTTATCTGAACAGTAACATAGTTACCAATAAACATTGATACTGCACTGCTCACTGTTGTGAAAACATTAACACAGTTACCAAGAAACATTGATTCTGCACTGCTCACAGTTGTGCGAACATTAACATAGTTACCAATAAACATTGATACTGCACTTCTCACAGTTGTGTACACATTAACATAGTTACTAATAAACATTGAAACTGCACTGCTCACAGTATTGTGAACATTAACAAAGTTACCAATAAACATTGATACAGCACTACTCACAGTTGGAAAACATTAAAAGAGTTACCAATAAACATTGATACTGCATTGCTCACAGCTGTGAAAAAATTACCATAGTTACCAATATACATTAATACTGCACTGCTCAAAGTTGTGTGAACATTAAAATAGTTACCAATAAACATTGATACTGCACAGTTCGCAGTTGTGAAAACATTAACATAGTTACGAATAAAAATTGATACTGCACTGCTCACAGCTCTGTGTAGATTAACATAGTTACTAATAAACACTGATACTGCACTGCTGACAGTTGTGTGAACATTAACATAGTTACCAAGAAACATTGATGCTGCACTGCTCACACTTGTGTGAACATTAACATAGTTACCAAGAAACATTGATACTGCACTGCTCAGTTGTGTGAACATTAACATAGTTACCAATAAACATCAATACCGTACTGTTCACACTTGTGTGAACATTAACACAGATATCAATAAACATTGATACTGCACTGCTCACAGTTGTGAAAACATTAAAATAGCTACCAATAAACACTGATACTGCACTGCTTTCAGTTTTGTGAACATTAACATAGTTACCAATAAACATTTATACTGCACTGCTCACAGTTGTGTGAACAATAACATAGTGACCATTAAATGTTCATACTGCACAGCTCTCAGTTGCGAAAACTTTAACATAGTTACCAATAAACATTGATACTGCACTGCTCATTGCTGTGTGGACATTAACACAGTTACCAATAAACAATGCTCGGCACTACTCACAGCTGTCTGAACATTAACATAGTTACCAATAAACATTGATACTGCACTGCTCACAGTTGTGTGAACAGTAACATAGTTGCAAATAAACATTGATACTGCACTGCTCACAGTTGCAAAAACATTAAATAGTTGCCAATAAACATTGATACTGCACTGCTCACAGTTGTGTGAACATTAACAGTTACCAATAAACAATGATACTGCACAGCATTAACATAGTAACCAAAAATATTCATACTGCACTGCTCACATGTTGTGTGAACAGTAACAGCATTAGCAAGAAACATTGCACTGCTCACAGTTATCTAAACAGTAAAACAGTAAATAAACATTGATAATGGACAGCTCATAGTTATGTGAACATTAAAATAGTTACCAAGAAACATTGATGCTGCACTGATCACAGTTGTGTGAACAGTAACATAGTTACCAAGAAACATTGATACTGCACTGCTCACAGTTGTGTGAACAGTAACATAGTTACCAATAAACATTGATACTGCACTGCTCACAGTTGTGAAGACATTAGCATCATTATCAATGAACATTTATACTGCACGGCTCACAGTTGTGTGAACATTAACATAGTTATCAAGAAACTTTGATACTGCACTGCTCACAAGTTGTTTGAACAGTAACATAGTTAGCAAGAAACACTGATACTGCACTGCGCACAGTTGTCTGAACAGTAACATAGTTACCAATAAACATTGATGCTGCACTGCTCAAAGTTATGAAAACATTAACATAGTTACCAATAAACACTGATACTGCACTGCTCACAGTTGTGTGAACATTAACATAAATAACAATAAACATTGATACTGCACTGCTCAAAGTTGAGAAAACATTACCATAGTTACCGATTAACATTGATACTGCACTGCTCCCAGTTTTGTAAACATTAACATAGTTACCAATAAACATTGATACTGCACTGCTCACAGTTGTGTGAAGAGTAACATCATGACCATTAAACATTCATACTGCACTGCTCCCAGTTGTGAAAACATTAACATAGTTACCAATAAACATTGATACTTCACTGCTCACTGCAGTGTGGACATTAACATAGCTACCAATAAACATTGATAGTGTACTGCTCACAGTTGTGAAAACATTAACATAGTTACCAAGAAACACTGATATTGCACTGCTCACTGCTCTGTAAACATTAGCATAGTTACCAATAAGCATTGATACTGCAATGCTCACAGCTGTGTCAACAGTAACATACTCACCAATAAACATTGATACTGCACTCCTCATAGTTGTGAAAACATTAACATGGTTACCAATAAACATTGATACTGCTTTGCTCACAGTTGTCTGACCATCAACATAGTTACCAAGAAACATTCATACTGCACTGCTCACAGTTGTGTGAACAGTAACATAGTAATCATGAAACATTAATACTGCACTGCTCATAGTTGCCTGAACAGTAACATAGTTACTAATAAACATTGATACTGCACTGCTCAAAGTTGTGAAAACATTAACATAGTCAACAATAAACATTGATACTACACTGCTCACAGTTGTGCGAACATTAACAGTTACTAATAAACAATGATACTGCACAGCTCACAGTTGTGAAAACAATAACACAGTTACCAAGAAACATTGATTCTGCACTGCTCACAGTTGTGAGAACATTAACATATTAACCAATAAACATTGATACTACATTCCTCACAGTACTGTGAACATTAACATAGTTATGAATAAACATTGATACTGCACTGCTCACATTTGAGTGAAGAGTAAGAAAGTTACCAATAAACACTGATACTGCACTGCTCAAAATTGTGTGAACATTAACATAGTTACCAAGAAACATTGATGCTGCACTGCTCACACTTGTGAGAACATTAACATAGTTACCAAGAAACATTGATACTGCACCACTCACAGTTGTGTGAACATTAACATAGTTACAAATAAACATTGATACCGTACTGCTCACACTTGTGTGAACATTAACACAGATACCAATAAACATTGATACTGCACTGCTCACAGTTGTGAAAACATTAAAATATCTACCAATAAACACTGATACTGCACTGCTCGCAGTTTTGTGAACATTAACATAGTTACCAATAAACATTGATACTGCACTGCTCACAGTTGTGTGAACAATAACATAGTGACCTTTAAACGTTCATTCTGCACTGCTCCCAGTTGTGAAAATGTAAACATAGTTACCAATAAACATTGATACTGCACTGCTCACTGCTGTGTGGAAATTAACATAGTTACCAATAAACATTGCTCGGCACTACTCACAGTTGTCTGAACATTAACATAGTTACCAATAAACATTGATACTGCACTGCTCACAGTTGTGTGAACATTAACATAGTTACCAAGAAACATTGATACTGCACAGCTCAAAGATGTGTGAACAGTAACATAGTTAACAAGAAACATTGATACTGTGCTGTTCACAGTTGTGTGAACAGTAACATAGTTACAATAATTGTTCATACTGCATAGCTCACTGTTCTGAAAACGTTAACAGAGGTTACCAAGAAACATTGATACTGCACTGCTCACAGTTGTGTGAACAGAAACAAAGTTACCAAGAAACATTGATACTGCACTGTTCGCAGTTGTGTGAATAGTAACATAGTTACAATAAATGTTCATAATGCACAGCTTGCAGTTGTGAAAACATTAACATAGTTACCAAGAAACATTGAAACTGCACCGCTCAGAGTATTGTGAACATTAACAAAGTTACCAATAAACATTGATACTGCACTGCTCACAGTTGTGTAAACAGGAAGAATGTTACCAATAATCATTGATACTGCACTGCTCACAGTTGTGTGGACATTAACATAATTACCAAGAATCTTCGATACTGCACTGCTCACAAGTTGTTTGAACAGTAATATAATTAGCAAGAAACATTGATACTGCACTGCTCACAGTTGCGAAAACATTAACATAGTTACCAATAAACATTGAAACTGCACTGCTCACTGCTGTGTGAACATTAACATAGTAACCAAAACACATTGATACTGCACTGCTCACAGGTTGTGTGAAGAGTAACATAGTTAGCAAGAAACATTGATACTGCACTGCTCACAGTTATCTGAACAGTAACATAGTTACCAATAAACATTGATACTGCACTGCTCACAGTTGTGAAAACATTAACATAGTTACCAATAAACATTGATACTGCACTGCTCACAGTTGTGTGAACAGTAAGAAATTTACCATTAATAATTGATACTGCACTGCTCACAGTTGTGTGAACATTAACATAATTACCAATAAACATTGATACTGCACTGCTCACAGCTGTGAAGAAATTAACATAGTTACCAATATACATTAATACTGCACTGCTCAAAGTTGTGTGAACATTAAAATAATTACCAATAAACATTGATAATGCACAGTTCATAGTTGTGAAAATATTAAAATAGTTATGAATAAAAATTGATACTGAACTGCTCACAGCTCTGTGAAGATTAACATAGTTACTAATAAACACTGATAGTGCACTGCTCACAGTTGTGTGAACATTAACATAGTTACCAAGAAACATTGATGCTGCACTGCTCACACTTGTGTGAACATTAACATAGTTACCAAGAAACATAGTTACTGCACTGCTCACAGTTGTGTGAACATTAACGTAGTTACCAATAAACATTGATAGTGCACTGCTCACAGTTGTGTGAACAATAACATAGTGACCATTAAATGTTCATACTGCACTGCTCCCAGTTGTGAAAACATTAACATAGTTACCAATAAACAGTGATACTGCACTGCTCACTGCTGTGTGGACATTAACATAGTTATCAATAAACATTGCTCGGCACTACTCACAGTTGTCTGAACATTAACATAGTTACCAATAAACATTGATACTGCACTGCTCACAGTTGTGTGAACATTAACATAATTACCAAGAAACATTGATACTGCACTGCTCACAGTTGTGTGAACAGTATCATAGTTTCTAAGAAACATTGATACTGCACTGTTCACAGTTGTGTGAACAGTAACATAGATACCAAGAAACATTGAAACTGCACTGGTCACAGTATTGTGAACATTAACAAAGTTACCAATAAACATTGATACTGCACTGCTCACTGCTGTGTGGACATCAACTTAGTTACCAATAAACATTGCTTGGCACTACTCACAATTGTCTGAACATTAACATAGATACCAAGAAACATTGATACTGCACTGTTCGCAGTTGTGTGAACAGTAACATAGTTACAATAAATGTTCATACTGCACAGCTCACAGTTGTGAAAACATTAACATAGTTACTATTAAACATTGATACTGCACTGCTCACAGTTGTGTGAACATTAACATAGTTACCAAGAAACATTGATGCTGCACTGCTCACACTTGTGTGAACATTAACATAGTTACTAAGAAACATTGATACTGCACTGCTTACAGTTGTGTGAACATTAACATAGTTACCAATACACATCAATACAGTACTGCTCACACTTGTGTGAACATTAACATAGTTACCAATAAACATTGATACTGCACTGCTCACAGTTGTGTGAACAATAACATAGCAACCATTAAACATTCATACTGCACTGCTCACAGTAGTGAAAACATTAACTCAGTTACCAATAAACATTGATACTGCACTGCTCACTGCTGTGTGGACATTAACATAGTTACCAATAAACATTGCTCAGCACTACTCACAGTTGTCAGAACATTAACATAGTTACCAATAAACATTGATACTGCACTGCTCACAGTTGTGAAAACATTAACATAGTTACCAATAAACATTGATACTGCACTGCTCGCAGTTGTGAAAACATTAACATATTTACCATTAAACATTGATACTGCACTGCTCACAGTTGTGTGAACATTAACATAGTTACCAAGAAACTTTGATACTGCACTGCTCACAGTTGTGTGAACAGTAACATAGTTAGCAAGAAACATTGAAACTGCACCGCTCAGAGTATTGTGAACATTAACAAAGTTAGCAATAAACATTGAAACTGCACTGCACACAGTTGTGTGAACAGTAAGAATGTTACCAATAATCATTGATACTGCACTTCTTACAGTTGTGTGAACATTAACATAGTTGCCAGGAAACTTCGATACTGCACTGCTCACAAGTTGTTTGAACAGTAACATAATTAGCAAGAAACATTGATACTGCACTGCTACCGCAGTACCATGTCAAGAATCTAAATGGGAACACTCAGATCTGCACTGAGGTACAGCATAATGGCACTAAATATACAGAACCAACTGATATTGCCAACATCCTGGCAGATAGGTTCAGTGCTAACTTTACCCCCCTCTCACCCCCTAGAGGCCCATCTCTATACTGGAAGAATGCAAAGTCCCTATAAACACGGCTGCACAGGTAAAATACACACTCTCCAATGCCAAGAACACAGCATCCATGGGACCTGACAATATCCCAGGCTGCGTTCTACGCGAACCACTGAATGAACTGGCACCCTACCGCAGTACCATGTTCAATCATAGCCTCACCTCAGGCTTTGTAGCCACTGAATGGCGCACCACAACACATCCCACTCCACAAAGGGGGAGCCACGACGGACCACGGTAACCACCGCCCCATTAGCCTGATGAGCCTAGTCTGCAAGGCCATGGAATGTACCATCATGGAACTCATAAACAAAGACATTGGTAATCTCCAAACTCTGGACCCTACTCAGTTTGGATTTGTAAAAGGCAGATCATGTCTCCTAAACCTGATTGACTTCTTTGAAGCAGTCACCAAAGCCATAGATGATGGTAAAATGGTTCACACAGCTTATGTAGACCTTGCCAAGGCTTTCAACACCATCTCCCATTCTGGAATTATAGATAAGCACACTAAAGTAGGTATAAATCCCTATGTCATAAGATGGGTTGCCAACTGGCTCATGGACAGAACCCACACTGTGAAAGTAGCGTATTCCAAATCCTACATCAGACCAGTGACAAGTGGAGTACCACAGGGTTCAGTTCTGGGTCCTCCCCTGTTTGGTATCTACTTCTCTGAAGTGCAGGCCAACACAGAAGGTCTGTGGCTAACAAAGTTTTTAGATGACTGCAAACTAGGAGCCAATAATCGCAACTCCTAACGATGTGGGCAAACTACAAAAAGCCCTCACTGAGACAGATACCTGGTGTCAAAGGCATGGCCTGAAGCTCAATACCAAAATGTGTATTGTCATCCCCGTGGTATAAACTCTGTACCCATGAACTACCACATAGCTAGTAGTCTACTTAATGCCGAAAATGTGATAATAGACCTTGGGACACAGGTGCACAGTAGTCTCTCCTTTGATAATCATATCGCCACAGTGGTCGGGAAATCCTTCTATGTGGCTCATCTCATCACAAAAGGATTCCCATCCAGAAAAAAGAGGTCATTGTTCCCCTCAACTCATCACTTATTAGACCCATAATAGAGTACAACGCCCCTTTTGGTATGTACCTCACAGGACAACTACAACAACTGGAAAGACCACAGAAATACCTCACAAAGAGGATTACTGGCCTCAAACAGATGCCCTACGCAGACCCTCTCAAAAGACTACAGCTTGACTCCATGGCATATCGCCTACTCAGAGGTGATCTCTTCCTAACATACACAGCTATGTCAAACCTCGAGCTGTTGGACATGCTCCACTTAAAGAAATCCCAATCCCTCTGAGCTACACGCTCTAGGGGCCTTAACCTTGTCACCACAATAAACAGAACATGCTGGAGGGATAGAGTCCTGTCCCAGACACTTCCCATACTCTGGAACAGACTACCTATCTATGTCAAACAGAGCTCCTCATTAGCACTCTTCAAGAAAGATCTTGATGATTGGATGGGAAATGGGGAATTCACCCAGGGGATCACGTCTGTGGCTCTGCTCGACAGGGGCATAGGAAAATACCTTTCTTGGGTGGCGAAAGCCAGGGTATATTTATTGGCTAGGCTTGTATGGGCCCTAGGGCAAATAGCCAAGTACCTACCTATGAACCTATGAACATATATAGATAGATGGATAGAATATGTATATACACATATTATGTAATAGTCACATACATACATATATATATATATATATAGAGAGAGAGAGAGATACATACACATATACAGACAGATATGAATGTGTACAGATATGTATGTATATGAATATCTCTCTCTCTATCTCTTACCCCCCTCTCTCTCTCTATATATATATATCTATATATATATATATATATATATATATATATATATATATATATGTATATATATATATATATATATATATATATATATATATATATATATATATATATATATATATATATATATATATATATATATATACTGAGAGAGGCACATGTGTGCAGATGTATTGCAACAGGTGCCTGGTGACAAAGGCATGTACTGAACACCAGTGCGGATACAGGAGTACCATACCCTATTCAAAAACACTTACACCACTAACCACCACATATGTGGTTGCCTGCCTACTACTGGATGTGTCAGGAGGGAACATGGGAAACAAGTGTACAATAGCCTCCCCTGTGATATTCACAGTGGCACACCAGTCTTGTAATACCTGTACATGGTACATGTCAGCAGAATTGGTGTGTCAGCTAGTGAAATGTAGGTCACTGTACCCCTCTACACCTCACAATGTCCTACATGGTATGTACCTCCCATGACAACTACAGAAAGGTAGACAGATACAGTCATACCTAACAAACAGTGACAATGCTCTCAAACACATTACCTATGCAGAGTGACTAACAAAACCACAGATAGAGTGCCTCTCAAACTACCGACACAGAGCATACCACTGCTGGATATACATAGTTAAGTCACACCCATAACAGTTGTCCAACAACCATGGTAACACCTCACAATATCCCCAGCATAAATGACCTATGTCTGTCATCCTTGGCATCGCAGTAAAGAGCACATGGTGGAGGTACAGGTTCCTACCCACAAATAGGCCATACCCTGGAGTAAGCCACCCAGCATTAGAAAGCAAGGCTCCCCATTAGTAGATGTCAGACATACCCCTGTTGAATGTTATGCAGATAGGTAGTATGCCATATGAGTCATCCTGTGTAACTGTTTGACAGGAGCAAGTACAACCACATTACATGTGTCCCAAGGGGCAGGGTAGCATAACAGTATGCTGCTGTAGGCCCAGGCCCAATAGCATACTACCTGCCTATGACACAATGCACACACACACATGTACTCATGGCAATATCAACTATGTGAGGTGGAATGCGTGTACCACTGACTGTGTGCAAGGTCTGTAATGGTGTGATTGCTCAGCATGACTTTGTGTCTGTCATGGTAGTGTGTGTCCTTGGTGTGAGGCCAGAGAAAGATGTGTCAGATATTGGGATACAAACATACTACATTGCCATATGTTATGCTGTGGTTCCCTGTATGTGACTGTGGTGTAGGTATGGTTATGGCAACAAAGACTACGGTGCATTACCAGTGACATTTGTACTGTGCATTGCATGCATTGCATGGGTTGACAATGTTCCCCATACATTACCTTGATACATACCCCCAGTGTGAGGCTGTGCATTGGACCTAAAACAGTGTGCCGACTGCTGGAGCATACTTGTTTGTTGTATGGAGTGTGCCAGGCACTGTCACAGAGTTGTCAGCTGAGCACTGATATGTGGTCATTCACATGTGTATCCCCCAATAGACAGACAGATGCTATATATGGCAGTTCAGTGATATCACTACAGTAGAGTTTTATGTGTGCCCTATCACTTGCTCACATATTTTTCTTTTCCTTCCAGGGCAATGGTGCACCAGCGCAATCCCACGTACTCTGCTGCAGAGGAAGAGGAGATACACCAGAGCCTGGTGCGGGATTTTGCCACACTCTTTTCCTGCACCAGACAGAACCAGCAGGAGAGGGCTGCACTGTGGCAAGACCTTGTCTGTCGGGTAAATGACATAGGCATGCACAACCGGACATATGAGCAGGTACGCCATCACTGCAGTGATTTAATTAGAAATGTCCATCAGCGTGTGTCTGATATCCACAGGCAACAGCTTGCCACAGGTGGTGGGGCGGCTATACACCCCCCCTCTCCAGACTGGAGGGGCTCCTCCTAAGTGTTGTGGCTCCAATTCAACAACAACAACATCCACACACATGTGTAATGATGGAGGCTGGAGCCACCCAGCAGGAGGACTTGGAGCATGCAGGTAACATGCCATATCTATAGTTGACTGTTCTCTACACTGGTAGTTTATGCATGTGTGAGGTGTGTACTGTGCTTGTAGCTATTATCCTGGTAATTATTGTGCAAGAGTGATAGTCCCAATATCGGCAGTAGACCTGTGAAAGCCAACTGTTGTACTACTGAACTGTATCATACTCACAGTATCAATGGCACAGTTGTGCCCACTGACAATGAATGTCTTATTTGTGCAGGTCCCTCTGGTGTAACAGAAAGGCAGCCAATCCATGCTGGTGAGTGTGTAATAACATTCCTTTAATACTTATGATAGTAATAGTAATAATACCCTAAAATGGTATTGCTATGTGTGTGATTGCAGGTGTGTCTGTGTCTGTGTGTTTGTGTCTCATGTACTGAGGAGTGTGCATGTGTGCGTGTGTGCATGTTTGCATGTGCTCATGTGTGCAAGTGTGCATGTGTGCATGTGCACATGTGTGCATGTGTGCATGTGTGCAAGTGTGCATGTGCACATGTGTGCATGTGTGCATGTGTGCATGTGCCCATGTGTGCATGTGTGCATGCGTGCATGTGCCCATGTGCCCATGAGTGCATGTGTGCATGTGTGCATGTGCCCATGTTTGCATGTGTGCATGTGCGCATGTGTGCATGTGCGCATGTGCCCATGTGCGCATGTGTGCATGTGTGCATGTGCCCATGTGTGCATGTGTCCATGTGTGCATGTGTGATAACATTGTGTAAACATTGTAAACTGTGTTTCCTGTCTTCTTCTCACAGGTTCTGGTGCTGCTCTGGTGGACTGCAGCAGGGAACCTGAATCTGCTGCTGGGGATAGTGATAATGATGATACCTGTGTAATGGCACAGGGTGGTGTGCCAGGGTCCATTGTTGGTCAGCCACTCGACAGTACACAGCTGTCAACCCCATCAATGCGCACAGTCATCCTGCCAATACATCCATTGTCACCAATATCCCTAGGTGATGGACAGCATACAGTGGGCATTGACCAGGGTAATGTGGTATCAGTGGCACATGCATCCCCTCACAGCAGCCATGGCCAGAGTCCTGATATGGTACCACACAGGCAGATGTCCAGGGGTTCTCGTGGGAGCATCCATAATCGTACTGCCCCTGTCAGACGTGCCCACAGAGGTCTTTCAACCTCAGCTATGTTCTGGGCTGTAATGCAGGCACAGTCACAAATGGAACGGTACACCAGTCAGGGTCTGAGGGAGCTGAGAGCACATCGCACTGCTATAAATGACACTATGTGTGATGTTGTGGCTGCCATCCATAATTTCACCAAGGTCATTGACAGACGTTGGGGGGACACATTAGATTTGTTCCACAACTACATGTCCATGAGGCAGGGCAACGCAGGGCGGTTGAGGCGTCGACATGGATGAATGACAGCAACAGCAGCAGCTGGCAGTAGTTGCAGATGACAACAAACCCACGGCCGCTCCCATAGTGCCAGTACCATCCCCAGCGATGCTGGGTCTGTGCTGTCATCAGACCGCCCTTGGAGACCACGTGCACGTGGCTCTGGACAGTCCCAGCAGGGACATGTCTCCAGTCAACAATCACCTGCTTCTGATGACAGTACCCAGTCTGGCTTAGTACCTGATACTGTCCGTAGCACCCCTGCCAGACACAGGTACCATGTCCGTGGCCAGAGACAGTGATCTGTATGACCTGGCAGGTACAGTCTGTGGCTGTCCACAAACACCCGTATATGGCAGCCACATGGTGGAACTGTGTGCATGCATACACACACACATAATGCTAACACCTAGGGCTAACAATACACGCACACACTGCATCAACATTGCCCCATCTTCTACGGTTGTCTCTCACTAACACACACACACATACATGTCGATTGGTTGTATCAGTGGCAGACTCAGGCATACCAAGTACACACCCTGTGCATATGATGAAACTGTGCCACCTCCTGCAATCTGTAACATCGATACAGGACCGGTTAACATGGTGCTGATGCACAGGGTGACTACATAGATGTGTAGTAATATTATCATGTTGTCAACTGTACAGTGTAATGATATCATTGTGGGTATATACCAGCATGCCTGATGCATTAACATTATGATTGTCATTGTATTGTTTGGTACACCCCTATTAATTACCATAGTGTAATGTCTGCACATCTTTGTATTCTGCTGGTAAGGCTGTAAACAGAAGGCCACCTACATAGGTAGCACAGGGGATAAGTAAATAGAAGTTATGATACTCAATGGTGGACATGTAAGCCACAAGATGCATGCAATACAACCTCTACTCTGCATGGAGAATGTTGATATCTGTGCAGTAATAGACAACAGGTTCAAGACTCCCAAGAGCACCCTAGCACTACCAGCTTATATCTCATACCATGCTTGACAGCCCCAAAACACACAACCAACTATGACAGGAGGTGAGTCTCATTAAATGTCAGGGATACTGTGGTGGCAGGACAGGTAGCATACAGCCTACTAAGTTGTGGAATGCTGATTGAGGGCTCAGCGTCTGTCATTATAAATGTGTATTAGTTCTGGTTTAAGCAGTTGGGCTTCAGGCCAGTTATTTAACATTACAAAGGTTCATGGTCTGCACTCTTGTGGGAGGAGAGGCTGGACTCTGCTCGTCTGAGCTGGGAATTTCTGGCTAAAGGCTTATAGTGCCTGCATATTTGAACTGTTTCTTACTGAAATTGGTACACCTTGTTTGCTGTAGCATAGACTAGATCCATGCCTGCTGATTGTAGCTTTGTTTGTATGCTTGTTTGCTTGTTATTTTCCTGAAACACTAATTCCACCTGAAATGCAGCTTTACAGTGCCTCTGTGGATCCCTAGTGACATGTGCATTGCATACTGTATGTATGTCCTTGTTTCACTTGACAGAAAGTTAGTGTTTGTCATTTATGCAATTAAGTTACCTGTAACACATTGCATTTGAGATACCTGGCACTTACTCACTAAAGCATTTATATATGCCAGCACTAACAAATTAAAAGCACTACACCCTCACAAACTCACCTTGCGTACCTTGTTCCCCATTGGCCCTTTTTGTTGTTAATTATAAAGGAATTCCCAATACTATCCTAGCATGTTCAAAGGTCAGTTGTCAGTCTCTTGCACGGTCCAGCTGGTGAATCTGGGAATCTAGAGGCAATGTTACAACTGCCTCATTTACACAGTCAACCCTCTCCTCCTCCCAACAAATTCCACCACATGTGAGAGATGCAACCATATATCCAAACTGCAGGCTAAGCTCTCTCAACTCAGTACTGGCAAAACCTGTCAGGAGGAGCAGGAAACCACGGTCACTACAATTCCAGTCTCACATAGACCTACCACGACAGCAATCCAAACAAATAAACACACACAACCATACTCGGATTCTTTAAATAAAGGTCTGCCTATGTAGCAGACACCTCCAAAGCAGACACACAAGCAACCACTACCCCAAAACAGAACGCGTGCAACACATAGCTTACAAAGCCAGTGTGCTGAACAGTCATAGCATGTAAGGCTAAACAACACACCTGCTACACTTGTGATGGGTGCCTCTATCATCAGGTACACTGATGTCCCGCTCACCAGGCTGAACAAGGAGGTCACGGTGAGATGCCTGTCGGGCACTATGATCTGCCACATAACACAAGCACACAGGTCACTCCAAGGCATGTACAAATATGACTCAGTCAGTGTCCATGCTAGTGTGAATGACCTGAGACATATCTTACTGGACTACATGATGAGAGACATAGAGGAGCTCTCTGAGCATGTGGCCCAGACTGGTATGACCCTGACCTTGAGTAGCATCTTACCCTCACCAAGAATGATGCCACAATATGTAGACAAGATGATCAATTCAGACAATTGGCTTATGTTTCAGTGTCATTCAAAGGGGATCCAATGCCTGTCAGCCTGGGATGACATGCTCAACAAGGCACACTGCTATGCTAGGGACAGCTTGCACCTGTCATCCATGGGCTTTCAGATATTGGCAAAGGCTATTGATATACCCATAGTGCCTTTTTAGGCAAGGTTCAACAGACAAGACCACCTCCATAGGTATCACAAGGGATAGGAAACTAATATTAATGCTACTCAATGCCAGCAGTGTAAACATCAAGATGCATGCACTGGAAACTGTCCTTAGCATGGAGAACATCAATATCTGTGCAGTAACAGATTCCTGGTTCAAGGCCCTGAAAAGCCCCCCAGCACTGGCAGGTTATACCTCATACCATGCTTGTCAGCCACATAACTTGCACCAAAACAGAACAGGAGGGGAAGTATCAATATTCATCAAAGATACACACACCTCCAGGTTGGTGGCACAGCACAAAGCATCAGAGACTATCCATGTGCAACTAACAGTGGGTAAGACTGCCGTCCAGTTCATAGCCTGGCACACACCACACTCCCAAGCCCAGGTAACACACTTGGCCTACTTAAGAAGGCATGTATATCTGCAGGTGTCTCCAAACAACAATATATTGGGCAGCTTCATTTACCCACACATACACTGTGAGCATTACTGTAGCTCCAACACCCTAGGTGTAAAGTTCCTAGAATCCATACACTCAATTGCTATGGAACTACTTGTTACCACTCCCACAAGTGGGGAATACATGCTGCACCTGTTCATTACCAACATGTGGACTATATGCTCCAGAACAGATGTGTATCCCTCGCTGGTAAGATGACACCATAGACTACTCTCACTGTATATTCACATACCAAATGCAGCCCCTGCACAGAAAACCACAGTCATAAAGTTGTGTAATGCAAATTACATGTATTCACATGAGGCAGGCTTCACACATGGGAACTATTTCAGGACACAGGTCCATATGTCTATGTGGCACACACATACCTCATGTGTGCATTGACATTACTGATATGATCTACGTCATACAATATTAAGAGCAACACCCCACACACATGGACAAACTGTGTGACAAAAACACACATGGCATTTGTAAGATTCAAGCTCCTACCTAACTATGTTATGACACTTGAGAGAGACGCATTAGCAGAGCACACTATTCGCATTAATGGGAGGTTTCCCTTCTCCTGCTGTACTTATAGGGTGCTGAGATCATCAGTGTTTAGAAAGAGGCATCATGCAGTGTGTTCTTGTAGTTGGCAAAAGGGACATTTCTTTCACACAGAATTACACACACACTAACCCCCCTCACCCAAACACACACACACACACTGAGCATTTTCAGGATTCAAACATGGATGTGACATTGCAAATTCAACCCCTGGGATCTCCACTGTGTCCCTGCTTGACAGCACACTAGCCTTACATGGTGCCTTCTGTGACCTACTTTACAGAGGCACAGTAGCCTACTGTACTGGGGAGGCAGATGCCAAGCACACTCTGGCTAAGCTTGTATTCCCTAGGGCAAATGCCTAGTATTGACCTCTACACCCATATGTTTAATTTTCAGATGCACAATATTTGTTGCTGATAAACTGTTTGCAGGTCTTTATTGCCATAGCTTTCCCTGTTTCTATGTACAACTTGTGTATCTGTGGAAGATGTTTGAATATGTGTGGGATCCACTTATGTCTCTGTAATCATTTAACTGTGTGCACTGGGCAGATTGCTGTATTGTGGTTGGTTCCTGGTTTAACACATACAAATACCAGATATGTGTGGCCAACTGCTAAACTGAGACATGGCCTAAGTGTGTGATCCTGCCAGTTCAGGCATATTCCATGTCTTGTTGCCTGACATATGTCTCATTTATCAAAGTGTGTGAGCATGCCCAGTGTGTGCTTTCCATATGTTGAGATGTTCAGTCCACCACATTTGTGGGTGTGTGTGAACTTCAACAATATTTCACATTTATAGTTGTGTGTTGGGAGTCATGTTGTGTACATACTGCCCAACTGCTTTGTGTCTGAACCCAACAGGGATTATACTGTGCCTGCAGGGTTTCCATGGGATAGTTTGCATACAGTTGTCAACATCCTTTCATACTGACCATACACTGTAATATTGTATAGTGTACTGGTTCAGTACTTTCACTGTGGTGGACAGTATCCTGGGTTTCAGTCCTATCACTGTTTTAAATATTCATAGTGAGCACACCAGGCTGGTTAAGGGCCAGTTGTGCACATATGACCATGCTGCATTTTGTTCGGATATGGACTACTTACACCAGGCTTGTCCAACATTGGTAGTGTATTCCACAACTTGGGTGGACATTGACAAACACTAGTGATGTGCCCTAGGCCATTTCTACTGCTAGTCAGAGAGTGTGTTTGTCCTTCAACACACATTGTAACTGGAATTTGACTTTACATATTTCAAGGTTAGTATACTGTGCCTCTGTCTACCCGTGACATAACAGTGATACCCAGGGTAAACCTACCATCTCCCATCCACTCATCATGATTCCTGTTGAGGAGAGTCAATGAGGGACTCTCTGGCTAACCTGTACTGGGAGTTTACTCAAGAGTGGAGTGAGCTTCTGGGTTATGGATCAATCACTACAGCATGTCCCATGTATGTCAGTGCTGGGGTTCAGGTCTCCCATGTGCATAGCTCACTGGCATTCAGATTGTACAAGGTGCAGCATGTTCATTGATTCCAGCTTGGACATGGTTTTATACATCAGGCACAGATTGCCTCTGGGCAGGCAGTATGGCACTGTGTGGAGCTGCGGTTTGTTTAATCAGGCGACACATGGCATCTGTTTGAGCTCTTTGATCCTCCTGGTGGGGTACTTTTGGGGTCTTTCCAGTTAATGGAGGTGTCTGCTGAGGTACATCCCACAGGGGCCATTGTACTCAATTGTGAGGCTGAGGAAGGATGACTGAAGAGGCACGATGACCTCCTCTGATCTAGATCTGACTACCTTCATGATTAGGTGGGTATATGGTATGTTTCTGTAACCACTACAGCCACATGGTTGTCAAATGCAAGATATCTGTCAAATTGTGTCCCCAGGTCTCTTATTACTTCTAAAGTACTTAATGGGTTAACACCTATGTGGTAATTGGTGGGCACTTACTGTTTATCCACAGGGGATGACTATACACTTTTCTGCAATTAGCTTGATGACATGGCTCTGGCACCAGTTGTTTGTTTCTATGTGGCCCTTTTGTAGGATGCTTGTGTCAGCTGAAGGGTCAGATAAGGTGCCCAGTTTGTAGTCCTCTGCAAACTTGTTCAGACACAGTCCTTCCATGTTGGCCTGTACCTATGGGAAATATATATCATACAAGGGAGGTCCCAGGACTGAGCCTTGTGGGATGCCGGTTGTAGCTGGTTTGTAGTCTGACATGGCTGCAGCATGTCTGACCATGTCAGTTCTGTCCTTGGGCTGGTTTGCAACCCATCTACTGACATAGGGGTTTATATTTAAGCTGGTGAGCTTATCTATAATGAACACGTGGGGTATTGTATGGAAGGCTTTTGCAAGGTCCAGATAGGCTGTGCGGACCACATTCCCCTCATCAATTGCCTTGATGACTGTTTCAAATGAGTCAGACATGTTTAAGGGGCAGGATCTGCCCTTAAGAAAGGCACGCTGGGTAGGGTCCATTGTCTGTAGGTCCCCAATATCTTTATTTCTGAGGTCCATGATGATACTTTCATAGCTTTGCAGACCAAGCTTGTCAGGATTCTGGGGTGATAGTTTGCAGTATCCATTCAGGCACCCCCTTTGTGGAGAGGGACCACTGTTGCTGTACACTGCTCTTTGTGTACATATCCTGTGGTAAGGCTGAAATTGAGCAGTAGTGTTATTTGGCATTCCATTCTTCTTGGAGTTCATGTTGGACACAGCCTAGGACACCATCTCGTACCATTGATGCTGTGCGTTTTGCTTTGAAGATGCTGCCTGTTACCTCAGCATCTGCAATGTCAGGGGGCCAGCACTCTGCTGGGATAGATATTTGTCATTTTGGTGGAGGGGGAGTTTGCACTAAACCTGTCAGGTTGGATGTTGGCAATGTGTGTGGGTTTGGTGTATTGTTTGTAATATTTGGTAATTCAGAGCATATCTGTGAATTCCCAACAAGGTCCCTACCATCAGTTAAGGCAGCCTTGTGATTATCCTTAGTGTCCTGTACAATTTGTATCTCCATAGGTTCATAGGTTCATACTGGGCTATCTGCCCTAGGGCATTTATCAGCCAAGCCAGAGTGTGTGTGGCTTTCGCCACCCCTTGCTATGTGAATATTATGGCCATTTAGGGTTTACTTTACTGTGCCTCTGTCTAGATGTGACACACTGAAGACCCCCAGTGTAAATCTACGATCTCCCATCCACTTGGCAAGATTCCTGCTGAAGAGAGTCAGTGAGGGGCTCTGCCTAACATGGAGTGGGATTCTGTTCCAGAGTGTAGGGAGCCTCTGGGTTAGGAATCTGTCCCTCCAGCACATCCGATTTATTTATGTGTTGAGGTTGACTTCTGTCACTCTCGCGGCTCTGATGGCTTTGGATTTTCTGAGGTGGAGCATGTCCATCAATTCTGTATTGGACATGACCTTGTACATCGGGCATGCATCGCCTCTGTGTATGCAGTATGTGACTGCATACAGCTGGGGTGTTGTCAGCCAGGCTGCATATGATAAATGTTTGACACCCTTTATCCTCTTGTTGAGGTACTTTTGAGGTCTTTCTAACTGCTGCAGGTGTTGGGTACGGTACATCCCAAATGGGGCATTGTACTCACTTATGGGCCTGATAAGAGAAGAGTATAGGGGCACAATGACCTCTCTTGATGTAGATGTGAATCCTTTCATGATAAGGTGGCCAATATAGGTGGTCTTCCTAGCCACATTGGCAAAGTGAGTGTTGCATGTGGGGTTACTGTCCACTTGTGTCCCTAGGTCCCTGATTACTTCTTCCATACGTAATGGATTACCACCTATGTGGTGATTTGTGAGTACATTGTTTGGTATTTGGGGAGACATTCATACTCTCCAGTGTCTTCAGGAAGGCTGAGTGGTGTTCCTGGGTCTGAGAGGGTGGTCTGTAGCATGCTACAAACTGTACAGCGGTTTTGCCTACAGTTAGTTGCACATGGATGGTCTCTGATGCTTCGTGCATTGTCAGTAACCTGGACGTGTGGGTATCTTTGCTGAATATGGATACTCCCCCTCCTTTTGTGGTTTGGTCCAGGTTTTGGGGCCAAAAAGCATGATTTGAGGTATAACCTGGGTTGCGCTGGGGTGCTCTCAGGAGCCTTGATGCAGGTTTTCCATCACTGCACAGACATCAATGTTCTCCATACTGGGGAGGGCCTCGAGAGCATGCATCTTGTGGTTTAGACATCTGGCATTGAGCAGCATTACCCTCATGTTTTTTCCATTTATGTTTTCTGGGGAGGTGGGTTTGTCTTTTCTGCCTTGCCTACAAAAGGCACTATGGAGGTGGCAAGAGCCTTAGCCAATATCCAGACACACAGGAGTGACAGGTGCAAGCCATCCCTGGCAAAGCAACATGGCTTGTCAAGCATGACATCCCAAGCAGACACACATTGTATCCCCTTGGAATGACATCAGTAATTGAGCCAATTGTTAAAGCTGATCATTCTGTGTTTGTACTGTGGCATCATTCTTGGTGTGGGTAGGATAATGATCAGGGTCAGAGTCATACCGGCCTGGCCTACATAATCGGAGAGCTCCTCTATGTCTCTTTACATGTAGTCCAGGGAGGTATGTCTCAGGTCATTCACACCAGCATGGACAATGACTGAGTCATATTTGTACTTGCTTTGGAGTGACCTGCATGATTTTATTATGTGGTGGATTGTAGCAGCCTACAGGCAGCTTACTGTACCCTTTTCCTTGTTCAGTCACGTGAGCGGGACATCAGTGTGTCTGACTATGGAGTCACCTATTACAAGTGTATCAGGCCTGTTGTTTGTCCTTACGGGCTGTGACTGTTTAGCACACCGACTTTGTGTACTATGTGTTGCATGTGCTATGTTTGGGGGTAGTGGTTGCTTGGGTGTCTGCTTTGGAGGCCTCTGTTGATTTGGTGGTTTTTAATTAGAGCCTCCAGGAATGTTTTTGTGTGTTTATGTATTTGGTTTGCAGTTGTGATAGGTCTATATGAGTGGGTTTGTGGTGTGTGTGGTTACCTTCTCCTCCTGACTAGTTTAGACAGTACTGAGTTGAGTGAGCTCAGCCACCAGTTTGGAGACGTGCTTGCATCGCTCACATATATTTGCACTTCTTGGGGGGAGGTGGGGGTTGTCTGTGTACATGGGGCAGGTGTAACATTGCCCATGATTCACAGATTCAACTTGTTGTAGTTGGCCTTAGTGGATTTTATGACTGGCTATATTTTATTGCCATAATACTGATCAGAGATTACTTCCCTTTTTGGGTTTGCTCTGTCATGTGGTGCCTTCCTCATTCTCTTGCATGGTTTGGTAATGGCTGTGGTCCACCATGCCAGATGCCTGTGTGTATGGTATTGGGCCTTGGTTTTATTTGGGATTGCATAATCCATGCATTCCTGACTGTGTTCATAGAATGCAATTATAAAGGGTTCTGAGGTGTGGTCCATATTTTCCACAGGCACAGGGCCTTTAATGGATTCCACATCAGTTTGGAGGAGTGCAACATTTCCTTTACACATGTTTTTCACTGTGGTTTTCTGGCCAGGGACTGATGTCCGGATGTGAATATCCAGTGTGATTACTCTATGGTCTGATCTTACCAGTGAGGAATACACTTCTCATCTGGTCATAGAGTACCCATGTTGCTGATTATCACATCCAGTATGCTTATCCCTCTTGTGGGAGTGGTACATTGTTCCTGAGCATTTTGGTTTATGGATTCTAGGAACCTTTGACCTAGGGTGTTGGTGCTGGGATAATGCTCCCAGTCTATGTTTGAGTATTTTCAGTCACCAAATATAATGTTGTTTGGAGACCTTGATATTTCTATGTGTTCCAACGTAGGCCAAGTGCAGTTCCTGGCATTAGGAGGATAGACTGTAGCAGGCTACAAACTGGCAAGCAGTCTTAGCCACTGTTACTTGAGCATGGATAATCCATGCTGCTTCTTGTTGTGGTACCAACATGGGGGTGTGGTTATCCTTGATAATTATTGCTACTCACCCTCCTTTTGTAGTTTTTTCCATGTTTTGGGGCTGTAAAGCATGGTATGAGGTGTAATCTGGTAGTGTTAGGGTGCTCTTGTGAGCCTTAACCCAGTTTTTTCTTACAGGACAGATATCAACATTCTCCATGCTGAAGGGAGTTTAGACTGCATGCATCTTTCAGTTTGGACATCTGACATTGGGTAGCATTACATCTAGGTTCTTATCCCTTGTGATACCTATGGAGGTGGAGCATTGTGTCTTGCTCAGCATGTCATCCCAGGCTGGCACGCATTGGATCCCCTTTGACTAATGGCAATACTTAAGCCAATTATTGTAATTGATCATCTCATCTTCATATTCTGGCATCATGCTTGGTGAGGGTAGGATGTTAGTCAGGGTCATCATGTTTGCATATACTACATGGTGTTACATTGCTTAACACATGGCAATCATGCCTCAGGTGGTGCTGCAGGTCTGTCTATGTTGGATGCACATACTACACTCCCTGTACATGTTTGATAGCAGGTTGTGTCAACTTAGGCATCCCTTTTACTATATGTGTGAGTCAGAGAGAGGTATAATTTCCTGTGTTCCTACTGAGCCAGTGTATGTGCTATGCGTTGCCACTTTGCCAAGGCCAAGGCATACTGGGCACGCCTTCTTCTGCCTACTGGGGCAGGCTCAGGTTGTTCCTCCTCTGAGTCACACTCTGCCTGTGATTGGCTTGGCAATGGTGGGGGGCTGTTTGGCCCAGCCCTATGCTGGTCCTGCTGCAGCTGTTTTCGCAGAATCATATTATGTAGCATAGCACATACCATGACGATTTGGGTACATGTAGTTGGTGAGTACTGCAAGGGTCCACCAGATGTGTCCAGGCACTGGAACCGTGACTTGAGCAGCCCAAACACATGCTCAATTACATTTCGTGTTTGTGCATGTGCCTCATTATGGCGTTCTTGTTCAGGTGTGTGTGCATTTCTGATGGGTGTCATCAGCCATGGCTCCAGTGCATAGCCAGCATCCCCCACTAAGTGACCATGTGGGATGCCCCATTGGCAAATGTCAGGTACAGCTGCATCAGATGCCAGATATGGGAATCGTGGTAGCTTCCAGGGCAGCCAGCACACACATTCATTATTATGCCCTGGGCATCACACACAACCTGGCAGTTGATGGAGGGGAAGCCCTTGTGGTTAATGTAGGCCCTACCCCGCTCACCGGCTGGTGCTTTGATGCATATATGCGTGCAGTCTATTGCACCCACTACCTCAGGGTATTCCGCTATTTGCTGGAAGAGATGCATATTGCTGGCCAATACCTCACGGGAATTGGGGAAATATACATGCTCACCGACATGTGCTGACATGGCATCCAGGAACTGGTGCAGTACCCTGGATGCTGATGCCTGTGATATCCCCATCATATCACCAGTTGGTCTCTGGAAGGTACCTGTTGCTAGTATTCTTAGGCCAACACATACCTTGGTTTCCACTGGGATGGGTTCTCCTCTGTTGGTTCTGTGTGTGAGGTGTGGCCTGCACAGCTCAACAATTTGCTGCAGGAGGTCTCTGTCCACTCTATAGGGCTCCACTATCTCCAGCTCATGTAACCCCTGGTAGGTGACCCTGGGCCTGTACACTCTTCTCCATCTCCTCACTGTGGGTTGTCTGGCAGCATTTGTTTGCATAGTCACCACCCTCAGCAAGTTGCATATGTCTCCTTATAACAGCTATGGCAGCCCCTAGCATTTTTGGTCTGAGTGAAGCTTTTTCAGTTTTCACTTCTAGTAGCTTACTCCTCTGTTGCAGTGTCTCTTGAGAGAAACATTCTGCACTGTTGTTTGCAGAGTTTTAAGTGCTGGGCTGGGCTACTGTTCTGCCTGTGTAATTGCCTGCTTCTGATTGTTTTCACCTGCTAGCTCTGCAAGTAATTTCTGCTAGCTTCCTACTATTTCCCATGCTTCTTTTTTCCCTTCTGTTTCCTCAGGGGGGAGCAATGCGCATACCAGCAAAAACACGCTCACAGTGGCTAACACGTGCGCACACATGCTTAGATGGACTAGAATCTGCTTATTTGGGTTAAAATGTGTGCACACCAGAGCAAACAAGCATACAGGTGTTTAAACAGGCTCCTACATGCGTATTCTGCCTTAAACGTGCGCACTCACGATTACACGCGCGCACTCTATCTTACTCGTGCTACCAGCATGCACACGCGGACATGCACGCCCAGCAAGAAACTTTGGTGTTATCCATCATGTACACCTTCCATTTCTTGGCTTTCCCATGCCTACTTGTTGACACTCCTCTTTCTATGGTGTGTGACTGACAGCTTTCACATGCCACTGTGGTCCAATGAGCTGCATTCCTTTCATACATTCCCCCCTGTGATGTCACCTATCTCCTACTCTGTTACTCCCCCTTATCCTACTCCTAATCTGCATGGATTGTGCTCATTTTCAATGTAACAGTGTGATTCACTATCCTACCACTCATTCACATAGGATTGCTGAAAAAAAAAAAATTTTTATTTCATGTTTGTATCAGGGTACGTTGCCAGTGGCCACATATTTGGCCATTGGCATGCTGCCTGCGACATTTGCAACCTTTATTTGGAGCTGACAAGGCTCCATTGTGTTATTTGCAGAATGGTACTCAGTTATCAACTGAGTACATTTCTGCAGATAACACGGCTCTTACACAGGCAGGTTTCTGCTTCCTGGATCACGAATTTACCTCATTTGCATGCCTTTTGGCTGCCAGTGAGGTAATTAGCATATCCACACCCTGCCCGTGTAAGAGCCGTTTTAGGTGCTCTCTTACACGCACATTCAGGCTGTTCCTGGATCGCAATGGCTGCATGGAGTCTTATACTACTCTTAGACTCCGTGCAAGCCATCGTGAATCCTGCCCTATATGAATTATGGGAATCCGCCATGCATACACACATTAGGGAGCTGTATGTAACACTAATAGAATCACAATAAGTTTAATGCTCATTGCATTTCCTGATAAGTGCACTTACACAATTCCTTTTTTTATTTACTCATGAAAATATGGACAGGGAATCCTTAGTACTTCACAGCTTTCAGTGCTGGACACGAGAATCTCGTCCCCAATAAGTCACCACATATATGTTTCCCTCTAAACAAATATTGTGTATATACATATTTTCAAGCTAAATATGAAAGAAGAAGAAATGTTTACAAGACATACCACTAAAACTTACAGATATACTGAAACACCATCAAAGATGTACCTCTTTTATCTATGCAAAAGTTGGACAGAAATGGACATTCTAAATACAGTTGAGCATGAAATCAGTTGTCAATCAACCCTCTCAGTGGTATCCCCACTTTTTGCTTCCTCTATATCTATCTATATACTGTGCAATATAATGCAGCTGAAATTTGCTCTTTACAAAATATTTTTTATTTTTTATTATTATGAAAATATAATTCTGGTTTGACTTCACCAAATTAAAAAATGGTTTTAAGAATATTTATAATAAAAAAACAAGTTCTTGCAGCTTGTAAACAAGATAAATCTCTGCAGATTGAGACACCTGCTCCTCTAGCCCTTGTCTGTGCTACTGTTGATCTACATGTCTGGGAGGCACTGAAACCTTACACTGCAGGAGTACTTTCTGTGGCTTTAACCAAGTCTTGGTGACAGCTCAGAGGTCTACATTGTCCAGAATGAGGACAGCTTGATGGGTTTAGAGTTTCTTGTTTAGGCTCCAAGCACTGAGCAGTAACTTCTTAAGGTTGCTTTGAGTGTATTTATTTATTTGCTATGTTGGTAGTTCTGTTGTTTTCACATTGTCTAAAAAAAGGTTCCAAGGGGCTTGATAAAGTTTTAGGTAATACCCAAAAACCTAGGGGTGACAGATGCAGACAATCCTTGACAAAGCTACGTGGTCTGTTAACCATGCAGACAGATACTGTTTTCTCCTGGAGTGACACAGAAACTAAGTCAGTTATTAAAATCAATCATTTTCTGTTCGTACTGTGACATCATCTTTGGTGAAGGTTGAATGCTGCTCAGTGAAAGGTGTGTGCCTCTCTCTGAGACACATAGTCAGAGAAGTGCATAATGTCTCTTTACATATAGTCGAGTGAGGTAAATCTCAGGTCATTTACACCCACATGGGCTATAATAGAGTCGTATTGGTACCAATGGTGCAGTGACCTGAGTGCATGCATGATACTGCAGTTCCTTACACCAGGCCTATCTAGCCTCGTCTGAATTAGGTTGAAACACAAACTTAGGCACTCACCAGCAGTCTCAATACTATGTCATGTTAACCCTGATTTTTACCTTGTATTTTATCACACTTATTGCTGTTATTACTGGAAGCAAAGCTCTCTTCACCCAAGACTGGACTAGACAGTCAAGAGGAGAAGGTAAACACTTGCACCACATCACACTCATCACATAGTCCTTCAAAACCTACACCACCAAAGCACACACATAGAAACATAAAACGCACACTTACATTTGTGGGGGCTCTCACTAAAAACCTGCCCAAGCATCAGGGACCTCCAAATCAGAAACACAAGCAAACTCCACCCCCCAACACAACCCAAATGACACATAACCCACAAACTCAGTGTGCCACTCAACCACAGCCCATAAGGCATAACAACGTACCCAACACTCTAGTCATAGGTGACTCTATAGTCAGGCACACTGATGTACCACTCACCAGGCTAAACAAGGAGAAAGTTACTGTCAGCAGCCAGTCAGGTGCCAGGATCCGCCACATAATGCACGCAATAAGGTCACTCCACAAAGAGTACAAATATGACACTGTCATTGTCCATGTTGGTGTGAATGACCTGAGACATACCTCCCTGGACTACATAAAAAGAGACATGGAGGAGCTCTTCGAACTTGTAACGCAGGCAGGTATTACCCTAGCCCTGAGTAGCATCCTGCCATCACCCAGAATGATACCACAGTACAAGGACAAAATGAATGACTTAAACAATTGGCTAAGCTTCTGGTGCCATTCTAAGGGGATCCAGTATTTGTTTGCCTGGGAAGACATGATCAACAGGCCACGATGCTTTGTGAGAGATGGCCTGTACCTGCCTCCCATGGGATTCCAGATACTGGCTAAGGCTCTAGCCTCCCCCTATAGTGCCTTTTTTAGGCAAGGTTCAAATGACAAATTCACCACCATAACAGATACAAGCAAGCAAAATCTGAGGGTAATGCTACTCAATGCAAGATGTCTAAACCTCAAAATGCACTCACTCGAGGCACTCCTTAAAATGGAGAACATCGACATCTGTGCAATGACAGAGACCTTGTTCAAAGCTCCAGAGAGCACCCCTGCATTACCAGGCTATAATTGATATCACACCTTTCAACCACCTAACCCGGAATGAAGCACTAAAGGTGGAGGCATGTCCATATTCATTAAGGATATCCACACTTCCAGGCTAGTTGCACAGCATAATGCATCTGAGATTATCCAAGTGTAACTAACTCTGGGCAAGACCACAATCCAAATTGTAACTTGCTACAGACCCTTCACCATGCCCAAGGATTCCCACTCCTCATTTCTTGATACACTGGAAAGTAATAGGGTACAACCCAACACCCTAATAATGGGCAATTTCAACTACCCCACCATTAACTGGAAAACTACTCATTTACCAACTCTTTTGCTCAACATTTTCTGGAATTCATAAATTCAAACGCCTTGGATCAACTTATTCAAACCCCCACCAGGGGCAGCAATATCCTAGACCTGGTCATTACCAACATGGGAAACTGGTGTTCCACACCAGAGGTCAATTCCTCGTTGGTTAGATCCGACCACAAGCTAATCACCCTAGACATCCACATCCCGGCCCCACCCCCAGTTAGGGAAACCACCATAAAAAACTTCTCCAAAGCCAACTTCACACTTCTTAAGACAGAAGTGGCAAACATCATGACACCCATGCAGACGGACAACAGAGGAACTACTGTTGAATTCTACACAAATGCACTTTATAAGCACTTACATGAGTGCATGGATCATGCTATCCCTAATAAAGCCAAGATGCTATCCTCCAAAATAAGGAAGCCAATCTGGTGGTCCTCTGCCATAAGCAAACTCTACAACAGAAGAAAAAAAACTGTTGCAAAAAGAGTAAAATCCCATGACTGGAGGAACTCCCTGGTCAACCTCAGTAAGAATCTGAGATCCCTCTTAAAATCCTCCAAAGCTAGTTACAAAAACAAAATTGCCACTGACTCTAAAGACAACCACAAAGCATTCTATAGCTATGTCAAGAATCTCAATGGCAACACTCAGATCTGCTCTGAGTTACAGCAGAATGGCACTAAATATACAGAACCAACTGATATTGCCAACATCCTGGCAGATAGGTTCAGTGCTAACTTTACCCCCCTCTCACCCCCTAGACGGCCCATATCTATACTGGAAGAATGCAAAGTTCCTGTAATCACGGCTGCACAGGTAAAAAACACACTCTCCAAAGCCAAGAACACAGCATCCATGGGACCTGACAATATCCCAGGCTGCATTCTACATGAACTACAGAATGAACTGGCACCCTACCTAAGTACCATGTTCAATCATAGCCTCACCTCAGACTTTGTACCCACTGAATGGTGCACCGCGATGGTTATCCCACTCCACAAAGGGGGAGCCATGACTGACCCCGGGAACTACCCCATAAGCCTGACAAGCCTGGTCTGCAAGGCCATGGAATGTATCATCATGGAACTCATAAACAAAGACATTGGTAATCTCCAAACTCTGGACCCTACCCAGTTCAGATTTGTAAAAGGCAGATCATGTCTCCTAAACCTGATTGATTTCTTTGAAGCAGCCACCAAAGCCATAGATGAGGGTAAGGTGGTTCACACAGCTTATCTAGATCTCGCCAAGGCTTTCGACACCATCCCCACACTCTGGAATTATAGATAAGCTCACTAAACTAGGTATAAATCCCTATGTCACAAGATGGGTTGCCAACTGGCTCATGGACAGAACCCACACTGTGAAAGTAGCAGACTCCAAATCCGACTTCAGAACAGTGACAAGTGGAGTACCACAGGGTTCAGTCCTGGGTCCTCTCCTGTTTGGTATCTACTTCTCTGAAGTACAGCTAACACAGAAGGTCTTTGGCTAACAAAGTTTGCAGATGACTGCAAACTAGGAGCCATAATCGAAACTCCTAATGGTGTGGACATACTGCAAAAGGGCCTCACTGAGACAGATGCCTGGTGTCAAAGCCATGGCCTGAAGCTCAATGCCAAAAAGTGTATTGTCATCTCCTTTGGTAAAAACTCTGTATCCATGAACTACCAGATAGCTGGTAGTCTACTAAATGCCAAAAATGTGATAAGAGACCTTGGGACACAGATGGACAGTAGTCTCTCCTTTGATTGGGAGACTTAAACCTCGACACGGCTATTAATAGGACGTGCTGGAGGGATAGATTCATCACCCAAAGACTCCCTATGCTGTGGAATAAAATCCCGGTATATGTGAGGCAGAGCACCTCGCTGGCCTTGTTCAAGAGAAATCTTGACCAATGGATGGGAGATCGCAGATATACCCCAGGGATTACCTCAGTGTCACTGCTCAACAGAGGCACAGCAAAATAATGGGTATAGTTCCCCATACTAAAGGGGTGGCGTAAGCCACAAAACTATGGGCTAGGCTTGTAAATGCCCTCGGGCAGATAGCCTAGTATGAACCTATGAACCTATGAACCTATAATCACATCACCACAGTGGTCAGGAAATCCTTCTACATGGCACACTTCATCACAAAAGGTTTCTCATCCAGAAAAAAAGAGGTCATTATTCCCCTCTACTCATCACTCATTAGACCCATTATAGAGTACAACACCCCTTTTGGTTTGTACCTCACAAGACATCTACAACAACTGGAAAGGCCACAGAAATACCTCACAAAGAGGATTACTGACCTCAAACAAATGCCCTATGCAGACCGTCTAAAAAACTCTAGCTTTACTCCGTTGCATATCGCCTATCCAGAGGCGATCTCTGCCTAACATACAAAGCTATGTCAAACCCAGAGCTGTTGGACATGCTGCACTTAAAGAAATCACAATCCCTCCGAGCTACACATTCTAGGAACCTAAACCTTGTCACCACAATAAACAGAACATGCTGGAGGGATAGATTCCTGTCCCAGAGGCTTCCCATACTCTGGAACAGACTACCTATCTATGTTAAACAGAGCTCCTCATTAGCACTCTTCAAGAAAAATCCTGATGATTGGATGGGAAATAGGAAATTCACCCCAGGGATCATTTCTGTGGCTCTGCTCAACAGGGGCACAGGAAAATAATTTTCTTGGGTGGCAAAAGCCAGGGTACATTTTTGGCTAGGCTTATATAGGCCCTAGGGCCAATAGCCTAGTACCTACCTATGAACCTATATGTTTCTTTGCATGCTCACGTCTGCTTATTATTTTCATTGTGGAGATTTTCTCCTCTGGCCTCCACTGTATATGGACCTGTGTCCAGTCGGACCATCCCAGTTCACAAATGTACAATTAAAAATAAATAAATAAATAAATAAATAAAATAAAATAAAAAATAACATTTTATTTGATTCAGGGTTTTCTATATTTACTTCACCTTCATTGCCCCTGGATTGTTTGAGTTTGAAGGGTCACTTTGCAGTTATAATTATTGTTTTGAAGATGGTTTCTTTTGCAATAAAAGAGCATTTTATAATACTTTTAGTTAGTAACTTATTGGTTTATTTTACCATTAATAATTATTTTGACATAATTAAAAGTAATCTAATTTTATGGAAACATAAAAATAGTTGTTCACATTTGTCTGAAGTTTTACACAAAGACTCCATCACAGATTTTCATAGTAGTTTATAAATTAAAGCTTCTTTTCATAATCTTTGAGTAGTTCTACTGTACTTTATTTAATTTTTGTCTCCTTATTTAAAACTAATTAGAGCTATTTGGCATGATTCACTTAGGGCTGGATTCACGATGGCTTGCACGGAGTCTAAGAGTAGAGTAAGACTCCATGCAGCCATCATGTCTGACGAGCGATCCAGGAACAGCCTGCAGGGGTGTGCAAGAGAGCTCCTAATACATCTCTTACACGGACAGGGCCGGGAAATGCAAATTACCTCAATTGCAGCTGAAAGGCATGCAAATGAGGTAGATTTTAGATTCAGGAAACCCGAACCTGTCCGAGTAAGAGTAGTGTTATCTGCAGAAATGTACTCAGTTGACAACTGAGTACCATTTTGCAAATAGCAAAACGGAGCCGTGACAGCTCGAAATAAAGGTTGCATCCAGTAGAGGAAGCATGCCAATGGCCAAATATATGGCCATTGGCAATGTTTCCTGATGCAAAATGAAAAAAAAATGAATTTATTTTTTTGTCCGATTTCCGATGTTTAAGCGTAGCGCAGCGCTGCACTAAAGGGCTGTGCTCTAAAAACCAGAAAACTAATAATAAAAACCCACAAATGTGGATATTATGGGTATTTGTAATGTACAATGCAAGGCAATGGCAGACTGAAGACAACATGGCTACCGAGTAGGGGTCGCCAAGGGGGGAACCTAGTCTAAGAGATGTAACCAAGCATTAGTAGGCAATCTTATGCAAATGAGGGTAAGGACTGTGAATCCCAAGTCTACGTAGCAAATGAGCACAGTCAGTGGAGTGTAAGACTAGGATAAGGGGAGTAACAGAGTAGGATATAGGTGACATCATGAGGGGGGTATGTATGAAAGAAGCTAATCTCATTGGAGCAGAGTGGCATGTGTTAGCTGTCAGTTGCTCATCACTGGAAGAGGTGTGTCAGTAGGTATCCTAGCTAAAGTCAAGAAATAGAAGGTGCACACTGTGTCCGCCCCCCTGAGGGAATGGAAAGGGAAAAGGAAGCACAACAAACAGTAGGAAGTTAACCAGGGAGAGTCAGCAGAGCTAGCAGGTGGAAATAATCAGAATCCGGCAATCACACAGGCAGTACACAAACCCAGCCCAGCACTTAAAACTCTGAAAACAATAGCCCATTATGTTTCTGTCAAGAAACACTGCAACACTGGAGTTAACTAAGAGAAGTGAATACTTAAAAAGCTTAACTGACAAAAAAAATGTTAGTGGCTGCAGTTGCAAGCAGTGTCTACTGTTATTAATATCAGTATTCATTGTGTAATACCCCACCTCTGTACATGACGGCAATACTTTCATGAGGGAGTGAGACTGACACAGTTAACATACATTGCACAATCATGAACTTGCATAGAACATATTTAAGAGCTATGGCATCTGCCCCACTCAGATATGCTAGTGTTTGTAGTGCCCTGATACTGTGTGTGGTTTGTAAAGTGCTTCTGTAACGTTATTGTTTGCTAGAATGACTGCTTCTCTTATCACTGTCATGTAATGCAATTCCACAACACTGGCTGTTAAGGATTCACAAAACAGGCTTTGTCTAATGGCTTTTCTATTATTCCTTTACATTCCTTCATTGTAAGGAATGATATATTTATTACAACATCAAATTATTTTATATCTGCTGTGGCTTAGTAATAATTCATGCAGTCTAGTGTGTCCAAGGTCTGGGGTTCGAGGCTGATAGGGATGTTTTATTTTGCAGATGAGCAGACTACAAGCCTTTTAGCTACAGGTAAAACATTGAATAAATCAACTATGGTAGTGGAACACAGTCAGCTACATTCTGAAAGGTTACACTGGGCATGCTCACACACATAGGCCATGTCAGAGTATAGCAATAGTCCATACCTATCAGGCAGTTACAGGTGTCAACCCAGGAACCACACACTATCCAGCAATCTGGCCTGTGCGCACAGCTATATGACAATAGACACATATACAATATAGTCGAACCCTGTCATAATCACATCTTTGCTGCAGATACCTAAGTTGTTCATAGAAAGTGGGGAAACGAAGACGATAAACACCTGCAAAGGGTATCATCAATAAACAGGTGTGAATCCTGAACATTATCATAGGTGCGGAGTCTGATCCTAGGCTATCTGCCCTAGGGCATGTACACACCTAGACAGAGTGTGTCTGGCATGTGCAACATGTCCAAGTTGAATACTGTGCATGCAAAAAGTAGGTCACACAAGATAGCCCATATATGTACAGTCCATTGTGCATCTGTGTAGCAGGGACACAGAAAATATCCCATGGCCAAACATACAATCACCCATACACCTGTCCAGCTGACTCGCACAGAGCTATTGGACACCTTCCAAGTACTGCAGACATTACCATGACCAGTCAGAAGATATCTGCAACCTACAAATGTTGCCGGTGAAAAGGAAACACCCAGTAAAGCATATAATGTGCCGTGTTAATGCCTGTCTTTGTAGTATCATAATTAGGTAGGGGTTTGAAACCTGCAAATGCTGTGTGTGTGTGTGTGTGTGTGTGTGTGTGTGTGTGTGTGTGTGTGTGTGTGTGTGTGTGTGTGTGTGTGTGTGAGACATCCTCTGAGAGGAGTGGCCTTTTTGTAGACTGTAGACACAATGAAGAACATTCTTGTTTGGAAAGTCTGGTGATGTCAGCATCCTACAAGTATAGCAAGTGGAGACAAATGCCCAGTAAAGCATATAGTGTGCCGTGTTGATGCCTGTCTCTGTAGTATCATAACATAGTTAGGTAGGGGTTTGAAACCTGCAAATGCTGAATGTGTGTGTATGGGGGGGTGTTGTGTATGTGTATCACATCCTTTGAGAGGAGTAGCCTTTTTGTAGACACATTGAAGGAGTTACATTCTTCTTTGGAAAGTCTGGTGATGTCAGCATCCTACAAGTATAGCAGGTGGAGAAAAATGCCCAGTAAAGCATATAGCATGCCCTGTTAATGCATGTCTCTGTATTATTATAACATATGTAGATAGAGGTTTGAATCCTATAAGCGCTGACTGTGTGTGTGCAATTCTGTTTGAAAGGAGTGCTTTTTGAAGACTGGGAAAACACACTAAAGATGTATATTCCTCTTTGGAAAGAGTGATGCTGTCACCACCCTAGAAATACAGACAGAGAAGGGAAACCACCCAGTAAAGCAAATAGTGCACTGTGTTAATGCATCTTTGTCTAGTGTCATAATGTACTTAGGTAGGGATTTAAATCCTGTGCACGCTGACTGTGTGTGTATGTGTAATTCTGTTTGAAAGGAGTGGGCTTTTTGAAGACTGGGAAAACACACTAAAGATGTATATTCCTCTTTGGAAAGAGTGATGATGTCACCACCCTAGAAATACAGACAGAGCAGGGAAGCCACCCAGTAAGGCAAATCGTGTGCTGTGCTAATGCATCTCTCTCTAGTGTCATAATGTACTTAGGTAGGGGTTTGAATCTTGTACACACTAACTGTATGTGCATGCAATTCTGTTTGAAAGGAGTGGCCTTTTTGAAGACTGGGAAAACACACTAAAAATGTATATTCCTCTTTGGAAAGACTGATGATGTCACCACCCTAGAAATACAGACGGAGAAGGAAAATCACCCAGTAAAGCAAATAGCATGCTGCACTAATGCGTCTCTCTCTAGTGTCATAACATACTTAGGTAGGGGTTTGAATCCTGTAAGTGCTGACTCTGTTTGTGTCACTCTTGGATAATGCAGTGTGGGTTTTGCTTTTACTATGTTATGACATTATGATTACAACAGTAAGTGCATGACACATATCAGGTATCTGCATGGCAAATATATATGTGTATATGTTCCCTTAATCAGTACATAGGTGTGAAGCCTGCATACTACATGAATACATTTGTTGCCATTGACAGGTTGTGCCGCTGTTTCTCAGATCGTAGGTCACATATGTATGTATCAGGGCCATCCACTGTCGTGATCTGTGACCAGGGTCATCTGTGCCACACACACCCATGACAGTTACTTAACAATAGTGTGAGTGAGGGTATATGCCTGGGGTATATGTCAGACATAGTCGGCTTACTGTTATACAGCATGTATCAGATGACAGGCATCTGTCTGTATGATACCGTTGTGTAGGATATGTGTCTCTACAGTGCCCTGGTTGGCGCAGTGCGCATGTCTGCACAAACACATTGCACTGGATAAAGTGCTGCTAAACTTTGGGAAACCCTATTTAGCTGGGTAAAGTACTGCTTAAATCTGGAGCATTTAAAATATATATTTTCTTCAATAATAAATTGGCCATTTCACTGCTTTTTATAATATTTTAATCATATATGTCAGGTATTATTTCATATACTGATTTGGAACATAAAAAATAGGACAGTGGTGGGACTCAAACCATGAATGCCTACTCTTTGAGCTAATGCTCTATCATCACACTATTGTTACTTGGCAGCATTTGAATAATTAGTTCTTATATGCTATTCGCTGTCACAATTGCTAACTGTGGTTTGGCAATGGGCACACCCGCGCACACACGCGCAAATATGGGCATACCTTTCAACTGTACAGATTTTCGCAGAATGTCCAAATTTTTGCTTTATATTTTTGGTCCATTTTTCATAAAATTGTGGCTTTCTGGCAAATTATTAAAGATTGAAGTTAGAAAATAATGACAGACATTTGAGTTTTAGATTTCATATCATACAGAACATGCTTACTAATGCAAAACCTGTTATTCTATCAACTTTCTAATTTGTAAGAGCAATATTTAAAACATGTCCCTATTTGCACCAGTTTTTTTAATGCCGTTGTCCAGATTTCTTATTCTAAGAGGTTGGGAGGTATGCGGGCAGCTATATCGTGGCTTACAAAATAAAAATTAATATTTTACATTTTCTAACTTTGATTGGGGTTTCCAGTGTCAGGGAGTGTGCTGTTGGGTGCAAGTACATTTCAGCGGCCTTGCTCTTGTGTGCTGACATTGTGCTTTGTAACAACTTGCAGGGGCGTGAACATTTAGAGTGCTCAGCAGTCGGACACGCCTTGCTTTCATACTCAGTCTGTGTAAGAGTTACTGATGAGTCAGCGTGCCCTCATGAATATTCATGGATTGCTGATGTCATACTGTTCAACTGCAGCCTCCGTGTAAGACTTATTAAGTCTTACACGGAGGATTCGTGAATCCTGCCCTTAGTTATGGAAAGTAATTTGAAAGATCTTAGTCTATCTATCAGACTAGTGATTTTAAAAAGTCCATGTTTGTTGTGGGAAATTTCTATTTTTATTGATATTATTTATTTCATATCATTGCTTGAGTTAGTTATTTTCCTTAGGCCTGACTTCATAACTATTACTTTGATTGATATATGTCATTCTATTTCAATTATCTTATGCCTAGTTGCAAATAAATTTAAATTCCTACATGCAAGAAAGAGTTATTTGATTTTAATAGTAATAATTATTTGTACTCTTATCACCTCCTTTAAATATAGTAACGATATTAACCCTAACATCCTTAAACATCAATGTTTTGAATAATCCAAGGACAAGTTCAAATTTGTTAAGATATTTGAATAACAAAAAACACAAGTGTTATTTCTGCAGAAAACACAGTTTCAGACAACTGAAACAATATTTGGAATCCCTGTAATTGCATAACTCTAGTTCACTCAACTTGTAAAACTAAAAAGGGAGGGGGTCGTGATTCTGTGGAAGAAGGGTGTTGCAGTTCCTCAAGTAATACACAAATATGAAGGCCCAAAAGGACTACCAACCATACTTATTTTAAAATTCAATAATAGAATCTGGACCTTAGTAAATCTTTACTGGTTTCCAGGGTTAAGAATAAAAAAATGCTAAAAAACATGTAGATCTTATCATAAGTTCTTACAAAAATAATCTTGTTTTGGGAGGAGAATTTAATTGCATAATGTATAGTCCTGATACTACTAATGAATGACCTCTAAGACTTAATTCTACTACAAAATTATTTTAAAAAATGGACTGAATCATATAACTTACATGATACGTTTAATTCTAAAGGCTTTACCTCATTAAGATTCTCACAAACAGACCATAGATTTAGGACACAAACAAGAATAGACAGAATTTTAGTTTCTAATGACTTAAAATGAACATTTCATCTTTCATAATCTTCCCGTTCCCTGTATCTGATCATGATTCTTTTAACCTAAAACTTCAAATGGATTGCAAAAGATTAATACCTATAACTAGAATACCAGTTTACATAATAAAAAATCAGAGATTTTAAAACTTGTTTTTAATCTGAACTACAATTTTTCCTGGAGGTAGATTGTACACCAGATTCAAACATAGTAATGGTCTGGAAGGCTCTAAAGGCTTGCATAGTTGGTAAAACTATCACTTGGTTAAAAATTAAATGAAAGAATGGAACACAGAGCAGCAAAATATACAATCTCAACTTATAACTCTTAATATCAATATCACACAACTTTTCCCTGAAGATAAAAAGAAAATAGAGTACTTAAATAAAGAAATATACATGCATCTTTAACCTACAAAATAGACTTGGCACTAGAGAGCTTAAAACTAAACTCCTATGCTTTAACTCTGAAACATATGCATAACTTATAAATAAGCGCTAGCATCCAATCTAATTCAAATAACATTGTGAAATTGTTGCATAAAGCAGCAACAAATCTGTATCTTATATAAGTGACATTCTTGCTGCCTTTAAATAGTATTACTCTAATCATTATAAACCTAATAATTTGAAAAATATTTTTCTAAAATTGATCTTTCCTCTCTCAATTTAAATAAAATACCAGAGAATCTAAAATCAGATGTAGAAGCACAAATAACATTAAATGAATTAAGGAGAAAATAAAAAAAAATAAGCCTAACAAAGCCCCAGGAATAGACACTACAATTATAGATTAGTATAAGTTATTTCAGTATTCCATTGTGTTGTTTTTTTATAAAACCTTACTACAGGTTCAAACACAAAACAACAGTCCTCTTTCTTGGAGGTACTCTTTGATTACCCCCATATTAAATGCAAATAAAGATTCTTAATATTGCAGTTCCTATAGACTTCTTTCTCTTTTAAATAATGATTACAAAATGTACATGTCCATTTTTGCTGACAGAATTAACATTCCATTATCACATATAATATTGATGAACAAACTGGATTTGTTTATAGAAGACACACTCATGATAATATTAGAATAGGTCTAACTCTTATTGAATTCTTAAATAGAGAAAATGAAGAGGCTTTATTGGTTAGCCTGGACAATGAAAACGCTTTTGGCTCTGTTAACTGGGACTATCTTTTCAATGTACTAGAACTTTTTGAATTTCCATCTTCTTTTATTTCTGTCTTAAAAAATATATGTAAAAATAATCTAGCTTGTGTCAAACTAGGTTATTTTTCTTCAGAATCCATTCCCATAGCCATAAGCACTAAACAAGGATGTCCACTATCTCCCATTCTTTTTGTTCTCATCATTTAAATCTTTGCCGCTCTAATACAAAACAGTCTGAAAATCATTGGCATTAATATTTATAATCATTACAATACCAAAGTGAAGCTTTTTGCTGATGACATTCTACTCTAGTTAACTTGAAAGCTGTTTTGTTAGAACTAGATTGTTTAATGAACAGCTTACAGGGAATCTCTGGTCTTCATACTGATAAATTGAAATCAAAATGTATACTACTTAATGGAAAGAAAAACACTCAGTCAGACACTCAACATATCATTGGTGAACAAACAACCTCCTTTAACTACTTAGGTATAATATTACGCAACACTTTGGAGAATACCATAGAATCAAAATATAAAAACATTATAAATTTAATAAATAATTATACTTTAAAATGGAATAAAATATTCATTTCTTTTGATGATAGGCCACAGTTAATATAAATGATTCTCTTACCAAACATTCTTTATATAGCTTTAGCTTTTAATATCTCCCATACTAATCATTTCATAAAAGTTATAAATAAATCTCTATTAACCTTTTTATGGTATCCCAAGAGAAATAGAATTGCTTTTCATCATTGTTTTAGACCTTGGGATCAAGGTGGGATCAATTTTACTGATATTGAAACATATCAGATCTTTAATATTTAAGGTTATTATAAACTGGGTGGATCCAAATTATAGTTCCAGCTGGAAATCCCTTCAGCTCATTATATTACCCAATGAAAATACACCCTTTTCCAAACTTCCATTAAACAATTGTTCCAATAAATTCTGGTACTTCCTTTGTTATACTGTTCATTATAATATAATATAATATAATATAATATAATATAATATAATATAATATAATATAATATAATATAATATGATATGATATGATATGATATGATATAATATAATATAATATAATATAATATAATATAATATAATATAATATAATATAATATAATATAACCAAACATACAAAATTAAACTCCTTGAACTTTCTCTTCACTTACTTCAGGAAATTTGTCAGTTCTAATGCTGATATTAAAACATGGTTTGAATATTAATTCCTTTTAAAGTTACAAAACACTTTATTTTACTAACAAATTATGTTTAAATGATTTTAACACATGGGAAGCAGAAAACGTTATTTGCTGACAACAATGCGTAAAAGATCATAAAATATGAAATACTCAGCTTCTCATGGTAGAATACAAATTATTACCTCAAAATTGGTTACTTTTACAGAGAATTCTTACTTACTCACAAGATGTCTGTAGAGTACTTGAGAACTCATGGTATCAAAATCAGCCTTATTAACTTATCTACCTGAAGTGTATATATAATAATTTTAATATCGATAACATCATATCAAAGTATATAATATTTTAATAAATTATAAGATGTGCAAATTAAAAATAATGGAATTATATAAGTAAAGGTTACTGTCCTAACTTTTCCCTGGAGGGAACTTTAATATTTTGTCCTTGGTTAAATTTACTTCTTGGTCTCAATATTGAAGTGTTTTCACCTGGATTTTTTTCCAAAGAGCTTTCTTAACTCTTGATAAAATAGATCAATTCAATAACTCTAAAATATTGTATGTTGGAGATGTTTTGATACTGGTAAAGTAGATTGGTTACACATTATATATTAATGTCCTGAATTACACAAGTACTGGAATAACATAGATGATTTTTTTTAACTTTGTTTTCATATTCATTTTCACCGCTTAACGCTCATGTTTTATTTAATGTGTTGAAGGTTATAATTTAAATAAAGATGATTCATATTTATTATAGTCAATTCTAGCACTTGTAAGAAAATATATTAACAGAAAGTGGAACTCTATCACTTCCCTAACTGCAGAAGATTTCCTATCATTGGTGAAAGAAGCAGCACTCAAGGAAATCAAGATCAAAGAACTTAGAATTTATTTGAAGAATTTTACTAATAATCCTTGGAAAAATGTTTGTCACTTGCAGAGACTCTACAAAAAGACTCTAACTCTTTCTGCAGTCATTCATATCTATGTATATTCTTAACATCATATATATATATATATATATATATATATATATATATATATATATATATATAGATATATATATAGATATATACATATACATATACATATATAAACAAAAAAATATATATCTATATATATATCTATATATATATCTATATATATATATATATACTGGAGTATTACTTCTTTCTGCGTCATTGTATACACTGTAAATAGTTATTTGTTATTTACTAAGTGTTTTTGTTTCCAAAATGTTCCTATTTTCTGTTTTTTTTTTTTTTTTTTAGTTTCAAAATAAAATTATTTTGATTAAAAATAACAATAACATAATAACAGGACACATGGATGACCATGTCTCAATATCATACTTTTATGTTATGTTATGTTATGTTATTTTACCTTGTGTAATCTTGTGTTATGTTTCTTAAAATATTTTGTGTTTTCAATACTATGATAAGAATATACCCCATTCCTAAGCTAGGTATAATTAAAGTTCATGAAATTAATATTGTTTCAGTCATTGATGTTAGCCAAAAGTGCTCTTTGCAGTTCCTGCAATGTGCCCAGAACTGACTCCTTCTGCAATTCATGTTGTTTGTCTTTCGGCTTTTCCTGGTTAGGGGTCGCCACAGCGGAAGTCCGGTCCGCTAATGATTGCCAGTTGTTTTTTTTTTTTTTATATGGTGTCAAGTTGCCAGCCCGACACCCAACCTTCAACGAAGGCACGCCCATTCAACACATGTCTTTTGAACGCCCACTCAACCGTGGGGAGGACATGCAGACTCCACACAGAAGGCAATCCCAACCCAAGCTGAGAATCGAATGGGAGAACCTCTTGCTGTAAGGCAACAATGCTACTGCTGTACCACCATGGAATTATGGAGTAAAATGCATTGGTAGCAGATCTAAATACAACTGTAGATTATTTTTTTAAACCCATTGCTCCTGCTACTACTATTGGAACTGTCTGACTATCTTTCTTCAATATTGGTCTCATTTTTGCCAATAAATCCTGATATTTTATGACATTGGGACTATCTTTACATAAACACTGTAATCCTAGATGTAGTAGTTTCAATAATCCACGTCACTTTTCTGTGTGTTTCACAAGCTACTATATCTGTTTTTTTTTGCATCTACTCTTTGAAAATAATTTTGGAATATTTTAGACTGCAACATTGCAGAACTCTTGCAAAATAGTATCATCTAAAACAAGCATGCACTCCAGTGACTCATGTTTGTATTTTGGATTTCATACCATACACTACTGATTACAGGTGACCAAGGTTGCGAACAGAATGTTCTAGGAAAAAAACTGAGCCCAATATATGGCTTTATTGTAATGTAGTGGATTGTACATGTGATGTAAAATATTAAAGTTAGCACAGCAACTTTTAGAAGGTATGCAGGTCCCAGAATTCACAGTGCTACAAACAAATCCTGTTATAGGAATGGTTGGATCCCCTCCATAGAAAATTCTGAGTCAGAGAAATGAGGTGAGCAATGGAACATTGATGAATAACTTTTTAAACTTCTGAGTGACTTATTCTGTTGTGCATTTACTCATAAAATGCATGCTCACATTTCCATCTCATATGATGCACTAATAGCAATACACAGTGGAAGGAAGTTTGTGAACAAAATGTTCCAGAAATATAACATTAACATAAACACCAAAGATATGCCTTTTGTAATCCTTCATGCATTTTTGTAACAAGAAAGCTGACGAATGAAAAGTTATAAAAATGACCACTGATGTGTAATTAGCTTGGGAGTTATAATGTAAAATACCCATGTCTACTGGAGTGTGGTCACAAGGGTGAAACCTCACTGAATAGTCCCAGTTGAATAAGCACATTAGATCAAAATCATCACCATAACAAAGTAGTTAGAAATGAGGCAGGCAATGAAATGCTGATGAATAAAACAGTTTCAAACCTTTGAATAGCTTTTTAAAACAGCATTCTCCAATACATTCGCTCAGATGTCTGATGCTGACATCTCACTCTTTATATTATGGGCTATTAATGTACAGGTGAAAGAAGACCACATACAAAATGATATAAAAATTTAACATAAACACCAAAGGTGTGCTATTTTTAATGCTCCATGCATTTTCTAACAGGAAATCTGACATATGAAATGTTATAAAAATAATTGTTGTGCTATTACAATGTCTATAAGTTATGATGTAATATGTTCATGACTGCTACTGTTTGGCCACAAGTGTGATCAGTTCTGGCTGATAAGCATATTACATTATAACCCTCATCCCAACTATGCATTAATGCCACTGTGCAATGGTGTAAGATGCTGCCTACATTTTGTGTTATTAAAACGTAAATAAAGTTCATCCCTTCAGTCAGACATTTAAAAAGCAGCTCATACTAGCCTCAAGATCACAAAGTTACAAATGTAGCATTAATTCCACATAAAACAGCAGTATATTTAACGGGCAACCTGACTGAAAGATTATATGAATTATGGGATTCCATCATGCATACAGACATTAGAAAGCTGTATATAACACTAATAGAATCACAATAAGTTTACTTACACAATTCCTTTTTTTATTAACTTGTGAAGATATGGGCAGGGAAGACCTTAGTACTTCGCAGCTTACAGTGCTGGACATGAGAATCTCATCCCCAATAAGTCATCACAGATATGTTTCCCCCTCTAAACAGATATTGTCTATATCCATATTTTCAACTTAAATATAAAAGAAGAAGAAGAAATGTTTGCAAGACATACCACTAAAACTTACAGATATACTGAAACACCATCAAAGATGCACCTCTTTTATCTATGCAAAAGTAGGACAGAAATGGAAATTATAAACACAGTTGAGCATGAAATCACTTGTCAGTCACCCCTCTCAGTGATATAGTGATATCTCCTCTTTTTGCTTCCTCTGTATGTATCTACATACTGTGTAATATAATGCAGCTGACATTTGCTCTTTACAAAAATATTTTTTATTAACATGAAAATATATTTCTGGTTTGACGTCACCAAATATAAAAAAAGGTTTTAAGAATATGTATAATACAAAAAGTTCTTGCAACTTGCAAACAAGATAAATCTCTGGAGACTGAGACCCCTCCACCTTTAGCCCCTGCCTGTGCTACTGTTACTCTAAATGTGTGGATGACACTGTAGCCTTGCACTGCGTGAGTACTTTCTGTGGCTTTAACCAAGTCTTGGTGACAGTTCAGATGTCTACATTGTCCAGAATGAGGACTGCTTGAAGTGTTCAGCATTTCTTGTTTAGGCTCCAAGCACTGAGCAGCAACTTCTTAAGGTTGCTTTGAGTGCATTTATTTATTTGCTATGTTGATAGTTCTGTTGTTTTGACATTGCCTAAAAAAGCTTCCAAGGGGCTAGATAAAGTTTAGGTAATATCAAAAACCTAGGGGTGACAGATGCAGACAATCCTTGGCAAAGCAATGCGGTCTGTTAACCATGTCCTCCTATGCAGATAGATACTGTTTTCTCCTGGAGTGACACAGAAACTAAGTCAGTTGTTAAAAATCAATCATTTTCTGTTCAGGCTGTGACATCATCTTTGGTGAAGGTAAAATGCTGTTCAGTGCAAGGCATGTGCCGCTGTCTGACACATAGTCAGAGAGGTGCATAATGTGTCTTTACATATAGTCCAGTGAGGTAAATCACAGGTCATTTACACCCACATGGACTATAATAGAGTTGTATTGGTACCAATGGTGCAGTGACCTGAGTGCATGCATGATACTGCAGTTCCTTACACCAGGCCTATCTATCCTCATCTGAATTAGGTTGAAACACAAACTTAGGCACTCACCAGCAGTCTCAATACTATGTCATGTTAACCCTGATTTTTATCTTGTATTTTATCACACTTATTGCTGTCATATGTTTCTTTGCATTCTCATTTCTGCTTATTATTTTTATTGTGGTGTTTTCTCTCCTGCCCTCCACTGTGAATGGACTTATGTCCAGCTGGACCATCCCAGTTAACAAATGTAAAATAAAAACATAAATAAATGAAAATAAAATAAAATAAAAAATAAAGGTTTATTTGATTCAGGGTTTTCTATATTTACTTCACCTTCATTGCCCCTGGATTGTTTGAGTTTGAGGGGTCACTTTGCAGTTATTATTATTGTTTTGAAGATGGTTTCTTTTGCAATAAAAGAACATTTTATAATACTTTTAGTTAGTAACTTAATAGGTTTATTTTACCATTAATAATTATTTTGATGTAATTAAAAGTAATCTCATTTTATGGAAACATAAAATAGTTTTTCACAATTATCTGAGGTTTTACACAAAGACTCCATCACAGATTTTGATAGTAGCTTATAAATTAAAGCTTATTTTCATAATCTTTGAGCAGTTCTGTATTTTAATTATTTTTTCTCCTAATTTAAGACTAATTAGAGATATTTGGCATAATTCACTTAGTTATGGAAAGTAATTTGAAAGATCTTAGTCTATCTATCAGACTAGGGATTTTAATAAGTCCATGTTTGTTTTGGGAAATTTCCATTTTTATTGTTATTATATATTTCATATCATTGCTTGAGTTAGTTTTTTCCTTAGGCCTGACTTTATAACTATTGCTTTGATTGATTTATCCAATTATTTTTCAATTATTATATATCTAGTAGCAAATAAATTTAAATTCCTACATGCATGAAAGAATTATTGGATTTTGATAGTAATAATTATTTATACTCTTATCATCTCCTTTAAATAAAATAATGATATTAACCCGAACTTCCTTAAACATTAATGTTTTGAATAATCCAAGGAAAAGATCAAATTTGTTAAGATATATGAATAACAAAAAACACAAGTGTTATTTCTGCAGGAAACACAGTTCAGACAACTGAAAAATATTTGGAATCCCTGTAATTACACAACTCAAGCTCACCAATTGTGTAAAACTTAAAAGGGGGGGTTGTGATTCTCTGGAGGAAGGCTGTTGTAGTTCCTCAAGTAATACACAAATATGAGGACCCAGAAGGACTACTAACCATACTTATTTTAAAATCCAATCATAGCATTTGGACCTTAGTAAACCTTTACTGGTTTCCAGGGTTAGGAATAAAAAATGCTAAAATACATGTAGATCTTATCACAAGTTCTTACAAAAATAATCTTGTTTTGGGAGGAGAATTTAATTGCATCCTAGATAGTCCTGATACTACTAATGAATGACCTCTAAGACTTACTTCTACTACAAAATTATTTAAAAAATGGACTGAATCACTTAACTTACACAATACTTTTAGTTCTAAAGGTTTTCCCTAATTAAGATTCTCACATACAAACCATAGATTTAGAACACAAACAAGAATAGACAGAATTTTAGTTTCTAATGACATAAAATGAACATTTCATCTTTCATAATCTTTCCATGCCCTATATCTGACAATGATTCTCTTAACCTAAAACTTCACATGGATTGCAAAAGATTAATACCTATAACTAGAATACCAGTTTACATACCAAAAATCAAAGATTTTAAAACTTGTTTTTTATCTGAACTACAAATTTTCCTGGAGGTAAATTGTACACCATATTCAAACATAATGATGGTCTGAAATCTTCTAAAAGCTTACATATTTGGTAAAACGTTCACTTGGTTTAAAAATAGAATGAAAGAATGGTACACAGAGCAGCAAAACATACAATCTCAGCTTATAATTCTTAAAACCAATATCACACAACTTTCCCCTGAAGATAAAAAGAAAATAGAAGACTTAAACAAAAAAATACACAGACATCTTTAGCCTACAAAATTAACTTGGCACTAGAGAGCTTAAAACTAAACTCCTATGCTTTAACTCTGAAACATATGCATAACTTATAAATAAGCACTAGCATCCAATCGAATTCAAATATTGTGAAATTGTTGCACAAAGGCAGCAACAAATCTGTACCTTATATAAGTGACATCCTTGATGCCTTTAAATATTATTACTCTAATCATTATACACCTAATAATTTGAGAAGTATTTTTCTAAAATTGATCTTTCCTCTCTCAATTTAGATAAAATATCAGAGAATCTAAAATCTGATCTAGAAGCACAAATAACATTAAATGAATTAAGGAGAAAATAAAAAAAAAGCCTAACAAAGCCCCAGGAATAGACACTATAATTATAGACTTGTATAAGTTATTTCCATATTCCATTGTGTTCTTCTTTATAAAACCTTACTACAGGTTCAAACATAAAACAACAGTCCTCTTTCTTTGAGCTACTCTTTGATTACTCTCATACTAAATGCCAAATAAAGATTCTTAATACTGCAGTTCCTATAGACTTCTTTCTCTTTTAAATAATGATTACAAAATGTACATGTCCATTTTTGCTGACAGAATTAAAGTTCCATTATCACATATAATATTGATAATCAAACTAGATTTGTTTATAGAAGACACACTCATGATAATATTAGAAGAGGTCTAACTCTTATTGAATTCTTAAATAGAGAAAATGAAGAGGCTTTATTGATTAGCCTGGACATTTAAAACACTTATGACTGTTAACTGGGACTATCTTTTCAATGTATTAGAAGTTTTTTGAATTTCCACCTTTTTTATTTCTGTCTTAAAATATATGTAAATGGACCTGTGTATATAATCTAGCTTGTGTCAAACTAGGTTATTTTTCTTCAGAATCCATTCTCATAATCATAAGCACTAAACAAGGATGTCCACTATCTCCCATTTTTTTGTTCTCATCATTTAAATCTTTGCTGCTCTAATACAAAACAATCTGAAAATCATTGGTATTAATATTTATAATCATTACAATACCAAAGTGATGCTTTTTGCTGATGACATTCTACTCTCGTTAACTTGAAAGCTGTTTTGTTAGAACTAGATTGTTTAATGAACACCTTACAGGGAGTCTCTGGTCTTCATACTGATAAATTGAAATCAAAATGTATACTACTTAATGGAAAGAAAAACACTCAGTCAGACACTCAACATATCATTGGTGAACAAACAACCTCCTTTAACTACTTAGGCATAATATTATGCAACACTTTGGAGAATACCATAGAATCAAAATATAAAAACATTATGAATTTAATAAATAATTATACTCTAAAATGGAATAAAATATTAATTTCTTTTGATGATAGGCTGCAGTTAATATAAATGATTCTCTTACCAAAAATTCTTTACATAGCCTTAGTTTTTAATATCTCTCATACTAATCATTTTATCAATGTTATAAATAAATCTCTATTAACCTTTTTATGGTATCCCAAGAGAAATATAATTTATTTTCATCATCGTTTTAGACCTTGGGATCAAGGTGGGATAAAATTTCTTGATATTGAAACATATCAGAGCTTCAATATTTAAGGTTATTATAAACTGGGTGGATCCAAATTATAGTTCCAACTGTAAATCCTTTCACCTCATTATATTGCCTAATGAAAATAAATACTTTTCCAAACTTCCATTAAACAATTATTCCAATAAATTCTGATACTTCCTTTGTTATATTGTTCAATATAATATAATATAACCAAACCTACAAAATTAAACTCCTTGAACTTTCTCTTCAATTACTTCAGGAAATTTGTCACTTCTAATGCTGATGTTAAAACATGGTTTGAATATTAATTCCTTTTAAAGTTACAAAACACCTTACTGACAAATTATGTTTAAATGTTTTTAACACATGGTAAGCAGAAAATGTTATTTGCTGACAACAATGTGTAAAAGATCATAAGATATTAGATACACAACTTCTCATGGTAGAATACAAACTATACTTGTGAACTAATTGTATCAAAATCTTATTATTAACTTATCTACCTGAAGTTATATACAATCATTTTAATATTGATAACATCATATCCAAAATATACAATATTTTAATAAATTATAAGATGTGCAAATTAAAAATAGTGGAATTATATAAGTAAAGGTTACTCTCCTAATTTTTCCCCGGAGGAAAATTTAAAAGTTTGTCCTCGGTTAAATTTACTTCTTGATCTCAATATTGGAATATTTTCACCTGGATTTTTTTTCCATATAGCTTTCTTAACTCTTGATAGAATAGCTCAATTCAATAACTCTAAAAAATTGTATGTTGTGGATGTTTAGATTCCTGTGAAGTATATTGGTTACACATTATATATTAATGTCCTAAATTACATAAGTACTGGAATAACATAGGTGATTTTTTTAAACTTTGTTTTCATATTCATTTTCACCATGTAAAGCTCATGTTTTATTTAAAGTGTTGAAGGTTATAATTTAAATAAAGACAATTCATATTTATTATGGTCAATTCTAGCACTTGTTAGAAAATATATTAACAGAAAGTGGTACTCCATTATTTCCCTAACTGCAGAAGATTTCCTATCATTGATCAAAGAAGTAGCACTCAAGGAAATCAAGATATAAGAACTTAGAGTTTATTTGAAGAATTTTACTAATAATCCTTGGAAAAATGTTTGTCACTTACAGAGACTCTACAAAAAGACTCTAACTCTTTCTGCAATCATTCATATCTATGTATATTCTTAATATCATATATATACTGGAGTATTACTTCTTTTTGGGTCGTTGCATGCACTGTAAATAGTTATTTGTTATTTACCAAGTGCTTTTGTTTCGAAAATGTTCCTATTTTTTTTGTTACTTTCAAAATAAAATTATTTTGATTAAAAGTAACAATAGCATAACAACAGGACACATGGATTACCATGTCTCAATATCCTACTTTTATGCTATGTTATGTTATGTTATTTTACCTTGTGTTCTCTTGTGTTATGTTCTGTTCATTTAATGTCTTAAAATATTTTGAGTTTTTAATACTATGATAAGAATATACCCCATTCCTACGTCAGGGTATAATTAAAGTTCACAAAATTAATATTGTTTCAACCTTAGATTTTAGCCAAAAGTGCTCTTCACAGGTCCCACAATGTACCCAGAATTGACTCTTTTGCAATTCATATGGACTTAAATGCATTGGTTGCATATCTAAATAGAACTGTAGATTATTTTTTTAAACCCATTGCTCCTGCTACTATTGGAACTGTCTGACTATCTTTCTTCCACATTGGTCTTATTTTTGCCAATAAATCCTGATATTTTATGACATTAGGACTAGCTTTACATAAAACACTGTAATCCTAGATGTAGTAATTTCAATAATCCATGTCACTTTTCTCTGTTTTCATGAGCTACTATATCTGGTTTTCTTGCATCTACTTTTTGAAAATAATTTTGGAATATTTTAGACTGCAACATTGCAGAACTCTTGCAAAATTGTGTCATCTAAAACAAGCATGCATTCCAGTGACTTATGTTTGTATTTTGGATTTCATACCATACACTACTGATTATAGGTGACCAAGGTTGCGAACAGAATGTTCTTGGAAAAAACTGAGCCCAATATATGGATTTATTGTAATGTAGTGGATTGTACACGTGATGTAAAATATTAATTAAAGTTAGCACTACAACTTTGAGAAGGTGTGCAGGTCTTAGAATTCACTATAATACAAACAAATCCTGTTATAGGAATGGTAGGATCCCCTCTATAGCAAATTCTGATTCAGAGAAATGAGGTGAGTAAGGGAATGTTGATGAATAACTTTTTCAACATCTGATCAACTTATTCTGTTGTGCATTTACTCATAAAGCTCGTGCTCACATTTCCATCTTCATACTGTGCACTATTAGTGATACACAGAGGAAGAAATTTGTAAACAAAATATTCCAGAAATGTAACATAAACACCAAAGATGTGCCTTTTGTAATCCTCCATGCATTTTGTAACAAGAAAGCTGAGATATGAAAAGTTATAAAAATGACCACTGACGTGTAATTAGCGTGGGAGTTATAATGTAATATATACCTATGTCTGCTGGAGTCTTGTCACAAGGGTGAAACCTCACTGAATAGTCCCAGTTGAAAAAGCACATTTGATCAAAATCGCCACCATAGCAAAGTAGTTATGCCACTGAGAAATGAGGCAGGCAATGAAATGCTGATGAATAAACCAGTTTCAAACTTTTGAATAGCTTTTTAAAACAGTATTCTCCAATACATTCACTCAGATGTCTGCTGCTGACATCTCAGTCTTCATATTATGGGCTGTTAATGTACAGGTGAAGGAAGCTCACATACAAAATAATACAAAAATAACAACAAACGTGTCCTGTTTAATGCTCCATGCATTTTCTAACAGGAAAACTGACATATGAAATGTTATACAAATAACTGTTATCCTATTACTACATTTTTAAGTTATGATGTAATATGCTCATGACTTCTACTGTTTGGCCACAAGTGTGATCAGTTCTGGCTGATAAGCATATTACATTATAACCCTCATCCGAACAACGCATTAATGCCACTGTGCAATGGTGTAGGATGCTGCGTACATTTTGTGTTATTAAAATGTAAATAAAGTTCATCCCATCAGCCAGACATTTAAAATGCAGCTCATATTAGACTCAGGATCACAAACTCACAAATATAGCATTAATTCCACATAAAATAGCAGTATACTCAAAGGACCATCTGACTGAAAGATTATATGAATTATGGGATTCCGTCATGTATACATACATTAGAAAGCTGTACATAAACCTAATAGCATCACAATAAATTTAGTACTCCTTGCATTTTCCTGATATTGCACTTACACAATTCCTTTTTTATTAACTTGTGAAGATATGGTCAAGGAAGTCAATAAAAGCATAATTTGTACTTCACAGCTTGCAGTGATGCAGAGGAGAATCTCATCTCTGGTAAGTTACATCAGATATGTATCCCTCTAAACAAATGTCTATAGCCATATTTTTAAGCGACATATAGTAGAAGAAGTAGAAATTATTACAAGCCATACCACTAAGACTTGCAGATATAGTGAAACACCATCATAGATGCACCTCTTTTACATATGCAAAAGTAGGACAGAAATGGAAATTCTAAAGGCAATTGAACATGAAATCAGTTTTCAAACACTCATCTCAGTGGTACCACCACTTTTTGCTTCCTTTGTATATATCTACACACTGTGTAATATAATACAGCTGACACTTAATCTTTACAAAAATATTGTTATTAACATGAACATATAATTCTGGTTTGACTTTACCAAACATAAAACAAGGTTTTAACAATATTTATAATATAAAAAGTTCTTGCAACTTGCAAACAAGATAAGTCTCTGCAGACTGAGACACCTCCACCTTTAGCCCCAGTCTGTGGTACTGTTGGTCGAAACGTGTGGTAGGTACTGTAGCCTTACACTGCTGGGAGTACTTCCTGTGGCTTTAACCAAGTCTTAGTGACAGCTCAGATGTCTACATTCTCCAGAGTGAGGAGAGCTTGAAGGGTTTAGAGTTTCTTGTTTAGGTTCTGAGCATTGAGCAGTAACTCCTTAAGGTTACTTTGAGTATTTATTTATTTATTCATTATTTGCTGTGTTGATAGTTCTTTTGTTTAGACATTGCCTAAAAAGGGTGCCAAGGGGTAGGTAAAGTTTCAGCTAATATCCAAAAACCCAGGGGTTAGAGATGCAGACAATCCTTGTCAAAGCAATGTAGTCTGTTTACCATGTCCTCCTATGCAGATAGATACTGATTTCTCCAGGAGTGACAACAGAAACTAAGCCGGTTATTAAAATCAGTCATTTTCTGTTCATACTGTGGCATCTTCCTTGGTGAAGGTAGAATGCTGCTCAGTGCAAGGCATGTATCTGTCTGAGACACATAGTCAGAGAGATGTATAATGTCTATTTTCATATAGTCCAGTGAGGTAAATCTCAGGTCATTTGCACCCACATGGACTATAACAGAATCGTATTGGTACCAGTGGTGCAGTGACATGAGTGTGTGCATGATACTGCAGATCCTTGCTCCAGATAGGCAACTAACTGTTATCTTCTCCTTGCCCAGCATGGTGAGATGGGCATTCAGTGCAGTACAATAGAATCCCCTATGACAAGAGTAGAAGATGATGTGTTTCCTTGCCTTATGGGCTTTGTTCTTGGGTAATATTAGGTGTAGGCTTATGAGTGGTGATAGGTGCTATGTTTGGTGTGTACCTTAGTGATTGCTTAGGACGGGTGTTGCTGTTTAACAGCTTAGGAATTCACTGAGGTATGGAGAGGTTTCTTTTACGTGCCTCAGCATATGATGGTCTATGTGTGTGATGGACACTATGTGTGGTGGATGCAGTTTGTATGTTCTTGATAACCTTGTTTTTAGATGAGAGTTTTAACTCCAAGGAAATTATGTATGTGCATCTCTCATGTACTGTGTTCATTTCTTTAAGGATTAATGGCTGTCTGAGTACCTAAGACAACTGCTACATTGTTTCATGATGCCCACATCTACCAAGCTGGTCACAGAGACATTCGAAACCTGCAATTCTATGTTGTCAGGACCTTCAATAGAGTTCAGCTATTATGGTTTAGTGGCTTGATTTTAGATGGGTCACCTGACTGGTGTCTAGGGTTAAGGCTAGATGTTAGATATTAGTGCTATTTGATGCATTAACTAGCTGCCCTAAGCTTTGCACCACACAAAGCTTTTCTGCATTATGTGCTAAAGTCCAAAGTACTACTTTATAGGTTTGCTAATGTACAGGGTACTGCTAACCACCACTGTGTGGTGAACAGCTCAGTGAAAAAGCACCTCATTTAAACCAAACAGAAAAAAAGTTGGAAAATTGGCTCCTGTGCCCTCAGACCAATAAACAGCTATACGTTGAGCTCCTTGGAGTGCCTCCCAACTCAGAGAGATCATGTAAACACCTCCTGCCACACAATGGATGATCCTAGGACTTCTTAATGCAAAAGCACAGCAAAAAATGCTCTCAAGTGCCAAGTAACATCAAACAAGAAAGGCAGTAGAAAGCCCTCTGGCTGATGAAACAATCTCATTTTAAGCCTTCTTGTGTGTTTCTCAACTCGGACTGAAAAGGATACTTTACTATTGCAATTAGAATAGCAGTCCCAGTTTTTGTAATGCAAAAACACACTTTAGTTAGCCAAAAACGAAAAGGAACCAACTAGCTACAATAAGTAATTGTTACTTTAAACTTCTTTATGTATTTCCCGACCCAGAAAGATTTCGTCTATATTAGATAACCAAAAGTTGTATTCAGCAAATGCTCACATGAGCAAAAACACTGGAAATCAAAAGGGCGTTTCTGGGGTCATGGTACAGTTTGGAGTGGGATATTTGCCCTTTCCTCACTGTAGCGCGATCTCAAAGTTGGAATATATAGTTAGCCGGGGGTGTGATGGGTGCAGCCCCCCACAATAAGACGTTCAATTTCCAGCATTTTCGCTCATGTGAGCGTTCTCTGAATACAAAGTTTGGTTATCTAATATAGACCCGAAAGATCAGCCTACCTTTCTACTTCCACTAGAACAGCAGTCCCAGTCTTCTTAATGCAAAAAGCATACTTTAGTTAGCCAAAAGTGAAAAGGTATCAGAAGCAAATCACAATAACATAACAACAGGACACATGGATTAGCATGTCTCAGTGTCCTACTTTTATGTCATGTCATGTGATGTTATGTTATGTTATGTTATATTTTGTGTTATATTCTGTTTAATTAATTTCTCCAAATCTTTTGGGTATCCAATATTATGATGGGAATAGACCCCCTTCCTAAGTCATAGTATAATTACATTTTATTAAATTAATATTGTTTCAGTCTTTGATGTTAGCCAAAATTGCTCTTTGCAACTACTACAATGTGCCCAGAACTGACTCCTTCTGCAATCATATGGAGTTACATGCATTGGATGCATATGTAAATTCAACTGTACATTATTTAGTATCTATGCTATTAAATGCATCTTTGTTGTACTATGACATGATGTTACTCTGAATTTATTTTTATTTTAGGTATTGCTACATTGCTATATTCCTTGTAATTTATTTATTTATTTATTTTCCATTTGTTTACCGGGATAGTCCGACTGGATACATGTCCATTTTCAGCGGAGGCCCGGGGAGAAAAACTCCACAAAGACAAACTTACATAGATTACACAGAAGTTAGTAAACAATTATAAAAACAAAGTGATTATACACAATGGGTTAGTAGTGATTCCCCAGTAGGGACTCAAAATTGTCATGGACAGAGAATTAAAAGTAAGAGACATCCGATTGGAAGCACAGCTTGGTGATGTACTTACAAGTTATGATAATTGCAGAATATGTTTTTAGTATATAACTTAATCAGGGTTGGTACATGGGCATAGCCAATTCACTTTGAGATAGTTTGAGGGTTTTCTTTGAAGAGACTTTTGGAGGATTGTAGGGTTATATAGTTTGGCAGCGAATTCCAGGTTTTGCCAATGAAGTTGGCAAACAGGGATTCACCAGCAGAGTTATTAGCTTTGTGGGTTTGGAACAGTAGTTTATCGACTGACCATAGGGATCTTAGATTGCTATATGGCTTAATAATATTTTTAAGTGAGGGGGTATCCTCAGGGTGGTACAAAATTTTGTACGCTATTAAGGGTTGATTGAATTGAATTAAGCTGGGTAGTTCTAGCCACTCTAGTTGTTTAAGGTTCTGGCAGTGGTGGGTTCTATAGGTGGAGCCAATGGCGAATCTGGCAATATGATTGTAACTATGGGACAGCTTGCCTAGTTCGGATTTGTTGAGGTTTGAGAGTACAGGTGAGGCATATAAAAGAGTAGAGAGTAGGTGTGATCGGGTGATTGCAGTCCTAGCCAGTGGGGTTAAAAATGTCTTGTTTCTATACAGTGATCCAAGCTTCTTATTGATGGCCTGTATGGTTTTGTTGACCTGTAGGTCAAATTTGAGATTATTGTCTGTGATAACCTCTAGCAGTTTGGTGTGATTATCTGAGGAAATAGTGGTACCATTGTTAGATGTGGCAGAGAATGGAAGTGTGGTGGATCTACTAGTGGGAGAGAAGAGTAGAAGTTTAGTTTTATTGGGGTTCAGAAGTAGGAGTTGATTGGTGAGTCAGTTCTCGATAGTGTTAAATGTATTTTGGGTTAAGATTTGCAAGTCGTATGGGGAGGTGGCAGAGCAGATGAGAGTGGAATCATCTGCGAATTGGATGCAGGTGGCTTTAGGGATAGCAGTGTGGAGGTTGTTGATAAAAATAGAGAAGAGTAGTGGACCTATTATGGACCCTTGAGGGACACCAAGTGTGAGAGGTAACTGGCTGGAGAGTTTGCCCTGCCACAGTACCGCCTTCTGTCTACCAGTCAGGTAGGACTAGAACCACTGGATCGCAGGCTTGTTGAGGGAAATAGATTTTAGTGAAAGAATGAGAAGTTCATGGTTGACCATGTCAAAGGCTTTTGATAGGTCAAGAAAGAGGGCAGAGGTTAGCCTATTGTCATTCCTGTTTTGGTTTATGGCATTAGTAAAGGAATGGAGGGCTGAGGTGGTGCTGTGGTGTGGCCTGAATCCATGCTGGGAGTTGGATAGTAAGTTATTCTGTGTAAGGTATTGCATTAGTTGCTTGTGTACACATTTCTCCATTATTTTGGCTAGTGGGGAAAGAATGGCAATGGGTCTATAGTTGGATATGTCTGAGGAGCTACCACCTTTATGGAGTGGGATGACATGAGATATTTTACAGAGGGAAGGGATAGCGCTTTCAGATAAGGTTCTGTTAATAAGGATAGATATGGGATATGCAATGGCATCTGCAGCTATTTGTAGGTACTATGCAGGGAGGAGGTCAGCAGTGACGGTGGTAGGTTTTAGATTTTTTCGAAGTGTTTTGATAAAACTAGTGGATATTAGTTGGAAGCCAAATTCCGGGTGATTATTACATAGATTAGGCATGTGGTTTAAGTTAGAGGAGGTTAGTTGATTTGCTAGGGATTGGATTGTTTCAGTGAAAAAGTTATTAAAAGCGCTAGCTATTGTCTCTGGGGAACTATGGGTGTAGTTAGCCGGGGTTGTGGTGGTGGAGTGACCTGGACAAAGTAGTTGATTTAAGCCTGACCAGAACTTTTGAGGGTTGTTCTGGTGTTTTTGTAAGAGATTTTGGTAGAAGCTTTTTTTATCCAGTAAAATAGATTTTTTTTGTATCATTCCTGAGTTGACGATATTTTAGATAGTCAAGTGGGGCTTTGGTTGTTCTCCAGCTGGCCCAGGCTCTGTTTCTGGTTTTGATTTTAGCTTTGGTATCTTTTGTGAGCCATGGTGCTGTATTTGATCTAGTTTTTATTGTACGTGCTGGAGCATGGGAATCAAGGATACTTAGGAATTTAGTGTTAACATGATCTATGGCCTCCTCTAATGTTAGATTTTTTAGTTTTGACCAGTCAACTGCTTTTAATTCATTTTGGAATATAGCAGCATCAAAGTTTTTCCTGTTTCTAAATGTTTTATGTTTGGGCTGGTGAGAGTTTCCTGCCTTATGTTTTATGATATAGGTTAGACAATGGTCACTGAGGTCATCATGGAGAGTACCAGCTGTGTACAGTTGGGGTTGGTTATTAACTAGGATCCAGTCTAGAATACTTTCCTTGTTGGTTGGTTTGTTTATCCTAATGGGAGATGTTATGGTATGTTTAAACCCAGATAAGTTAATATGAGTGTGAGGGGGGGGGGGCAGAGGAGCAGGGGTGCCAGTCGGTGTTAAAATCACCAAGAACTATGGTTTCTTGGGGATAGGTAATGGATAACCAGTAAAGGAGATCTTCTAGGGTACTTAGATTGCTGCCTGGTGGAATGTATGCACAGATGATGTTTAGGTGTTTGTTTTGGTTAATCTGTAGCTTGGTTATGAGGAGTTCCGCATTATTGAATTGGGGAGGTTGAATGGTGTCTCTATTAACAGTTAGAGTATTTTTGTAAAGGACTGCTATCCCACCTCCTTTCCTTGTAGCACGGTCTAACCTGTGAATATTGTATCCTGGTGGTAGTATCTCATTGTCAGTAGTACTGGGTTTTAGCCAGGTTTCCGTAAGACACATAATGTCTGAGGAGTGGGTTGCTAGGAGGGCGTGTAGGTTGGGAATCTTATTGTTAATACTTCTAATATTTAGGTGAAATGATAGGAGGGAACTAGTGGGAGTATTCATGGGTAGCTTGACTGTGGGGGTTGTGGTAATGCTAACCAAATTTCTCAAATATATTGTTACTGCATTCTCAAAATACTGTACTTTTCCCTTGTATATATTTGTATTGTATATTTCTCTCTATTTTTGTACTGTTAAGCATCTTACAACTTACATTGTTAGTTTTTTCTTATTTTTAATTACTTTCCTGGAGCTTTTCACCTCAGGTCTTCGCTGAAAAAAGGACTTTCTGGGCCCAGTCGGACTAACCTGGTTAACAAATGTAAAAATAAATAAAATAAATTTGTTTAACCCATTGCTCCAACTGCTATTAGAACTGTATGATTATCTTTCTTTAACATTACTCTAATTTTTGCCTATAAATCTTGATATCTTATGTCTTTCGGACTAACTTTATGATAAACACTTATCTTAGATGTAGCAATTTCAATAGTCTATCCTAGTTTTGTCTTTTTTCATGGATTACTATATCTGTTTTTTCTCACATCTACTTTATTCAAATACATATTTGGAATGTTTTAGAATGAAAGGTTGCAGAACTCTTGTACAATGGTGTCACCTAAAACATGCACATGCAATCAAATGACTCATGTTTGTTATTTTGTGTGTCATACCATACACTACTGATTGCAGGTAACCAAGGCTGCTGTGAACAGAATGTCCTCAAAGAAAAACTAAGCCCAAAACATGGATTTATTCTCATGTAGTGGATTGTACATCTGATATAAAATATTAACTCCTGTTATAGGAATGGTAGGACCCCCTCCATAGCAAGTTCTGAGTCAGAGAAATAAGGTGAACAATGGAATTTTGATGAATAAACTTTTAAACTTCTGAATGACTTATTCTCTTGTGCATCTGGTCATAAAGCTCGTGCTCAAATTTATATCTTCATACTATGCACTATTAACGATTCACAGGGGAAGGATGTGTATGAACAAAATGTTCCAGAAATGAACATAAACACTAAAGATGTACCTTTCTTTGAACTGCTTTGCATTTTGTAACAAGAAAGCTGGCATATATGACTGTTGATATGTAATTAGCGTGGGAGTTATAATGTAATATACCCATGTGTGTTGGGGTCTGGTCACAAGGGTGAAACTGCACTGACCAGCCAGAGCTGAATGAGCATATTAGATCAAAATCTCCATCGTAACAGAGTAGCAATGCCACTGTGAAATGAGGCAGACAATGAAATGCTGATGAATAAAACAGTTTTAAAGCTTTGAATAGCTTCTTATAAAAGTATTCTACAATGCATTTACTCAGATGTCTGATGCACACATCTCCATCTTCATATTATGGGCTGTTAATATACAGGTAAAGGAAGCTCATGTACAAAATGATATAAAAATTTAACATAAACACCAAAGGTGTGTTCTTTTTAATACTCCATGCATTTTCTAACAGGGAAATTGACATGTGAAATGTTATACAAATAACTGTTGTGCTATTACTACATTTTTAAGTTATGATGTAATTTGCTCATGACTGCTACTGTTTGGCCACAAGTGTGATCAGTTCTGTCTGATAAGCATATTACATTATAACCCTCATCTGAACAATACATTAATGCCACTGTGCAATGGTGTAGGATGCTGCATGCATTTTGTGTTATTAAAACATAAATAAACATCACCCCTTCAGTCCGAGGTTTATAATGCAGCTCATACTAGACTCAGGACTGCAAAGTTACAATGTAGCATTAATTCAACTGAAAATAGCAGTGTACTCAATGGACAACGTGAATGAAAGATTATATGAATTATGGGATCCCATCATGTATACACACATGTTAGAAAGCTGTACATAAACCTAATTTCATCACAATAAGTTTAGTTCTCCTAGCATTTCCTAATAACTGCAATTACACGATTCCTTTTTATTCCTTTTTTTTTATTAACTTGTGAAGATATGGTCAGGGGAGTCAATAAAGCATCCTTAGTATTTCATAGCTTGCAGTGACGGAGAGAGAATCTCTTCCCCAGTAAGTCATCACAGATATGTTTCCCTCTAAACAAATATTGTCTATATCCATATCTTCTAGCAAAATATAGAAAAAGAAAAAAATAATTACAAGACATAGCAATAAAACTTGCAGATATAGTGAAACCATCAAAGATGCACCTCTTTTACATTTGCAAATGTAGGACAGAAATGAACATTTTAAAGGCAGTTAAGCATGAAATCAGTTGTCAATCACTCCTCGCAGTGGTATCACCACTTTTTGCTTCCTCTGTATGTATCTACATACTGTGTAATATAATGCAGCTGACACTTGGTCTTAATAAAAATATTTTTATTATCATGAAAATGTCATTCTGGTTTTACTTCACCAAATATAAAATTAGGTTTTAAAAATATTTATAATATAAAAAGTTATTGCAACCTGCAAAGAAGATAAGTCTCTGTAGATTGAGGCACCGCCACCGTTAGCCCCTGTCTGTGCCACTGTTGCTCTAAACTTGTGGGAGGCACTGCAGCCTTCAAATATAGCAGTACTTTCTGTGACTTTAACAAAGTCTTGGTGACAGCTCAGATGTTTATATTCTCCAGAATGAGGAGAGCTTGAAGGATTTAGAGTTTCTTGTTTAGGCTCCACGCATTGAGCAGTAACTCCTTAAGGTTGTTTTGCATTTATTTATTTATTGTTATGTTGATAGTTCTGTTATTTTGACATTGTCTAAACAACCTTCAAAGGGGTAGATACAATTTTAGCTAATATCCGAAAACCCAGGGGTGACAGGTGGTACAGACAATTCTTGTCAAAGCAATATGGCCTGTTAACCATACCCTCCTATGCAGATATATACTGGTTTCTCCAGGAGTGACACCAGAAACTAAGCCAGTTATTAAAATCAATCATTTTCTGTTCATACCGTAGCATCAATGCACCATCCTTCATAAAGGTAGAATGCTGTTCAATGTAAGGCATGTTCCTGTCTGAGACACATATTCAAAGAGATGCATAATGTCTCTTTTCATATAGTCCAGTGAGGTACATCTCAGGTCCTTTACACACACATTGACTATAACAGAACCATATTGATACCAGTGGTGCAGTGAGCTGAATGCATGTATGATACTGCAGATCCCTGCTCCATATTGGCAACTAACTGTTATCTTCTCCTTGTCCAGCATGGTGAGAGGGGCGTTTCTGTGTGGTACAATAGAATCCCCTATGACAGGAGTACTAGGTGAAGTGTTTGCTTGTCTTATCGGCTTTGTTCTTGGGGGATTATTAGGTGTAGACTTATGTATGGTGTTAGGTGCTGCTTTTGGTGTGTACTTTAGTGATTTCTGAGGATATATGTTGTTGTTTAACAGCTTATCCAGTCTCTCGGGTATGGAGAGGTTTCTTTTAAGTACCTCAGCATAAGATGGTCTATGTGTGTGCTGGACACTATGTGTGGTGAATGTAGTTTGTATGTTCTTGATAATCTTGTTTGTAAATGACAGTTTTGCCTCCAAGGAAGTTATGTATGGGCGCCTGTCACATACTGAGTTTATTTCCTTAAGGATTAATGGTTGTCTGAGTACCTGAGTCAATTGCTATATTGTTTCATGATGCCCACATCTACCAAACTGGCCATGGAGACATTAGGAAACTGCAAATCTATGTTGTCAAGACCTTTATTACAGTTGAGCTGTTATGGTTTAGTGACTTGATTTTACAGGGGTCGTCTGACTGGTGTTTAGGGTTAAGGCTATATGTCAGATAGTGCTATGATCTTATATTAGTGCTGTTTGATGCACTAACTAGCTGCCCTAAGCTTTGCACCACACAAACCCTTTTTAAATTATGGGTTAAAGTCCTAAGTACTAGCTTCATAGGTTTGCTACTGTACAGGGTACCGCTAACCACCACTGTTGGTGTGAACAGCTCTGTGAAAAAGCACCTAATTTATACCAGGGAGAAGAAAAGTTGGAAAATTAGCTCTTGTGCCCTCAGGCCAAAAACAACCACACTTTGACCTCCCTGTAGTGCCTCCCAACATAGAAATACCAGGTAAAGACATTCTGCCACAAGATGGATGATCCTACAGTGTCTTAATGTAAAAGCCTGGTAAAAGAAGCTCTCAAGTCCAGATGAACACCAAACAACTAAGGCAGTAGAAAGCCCTGTGGCTGATGGAACAGTCTTACTTTAAGCCTTCCTGTGTGTTTCCCAACTAAGACTGACCAGGATACTTTGCTACTGCAATCAGAGCAGCAGTCCCAGTTTTGTAATGGAAAGACACACTTTGGTTGACCAAAAATGAAAAGGTACCAACTAGCTACAACAAGTAATTGTTACTTTAAGCTCCTTTATACATTTCCCCACTCAGAAAGTCCAGGGTGCAAATTTATTAAAGCTTATGTGGTCACTTTTTCTGTGGTCATATCACAGGGAGATGCAAACATGGGTGCAATGAGTTTTAGATTCAGTAAAGTCCATGCAGCTCTGTGCAATCCCGTGCATTCAAACGCATCAATGAAAAGTTTCACGGGATGCAAATTTCGAATAAGTAGCTGAATTTGATGCTAATAAACCGATGCAACATTGTGGAGTGATACAACAACCCTACACACAACCATGTAGGCTCCATGTCTGTGTTTGAAGTGTATGAGATCATTTTCCACATACAGGAGCCTACACGGGAGCAAGGGCATGTAGAAATCATGAAGTATGGGTGGAATGCCCATGAAAAGCCAAAAACATGCATTTAATGGTTGAGGATGTCCAAAAGGATCAGGGTGGTGTGTCAGATCACTATAAATGTTATCATTTTTATTTTAGCACAATTTTGCACAGTGCACTGCTACACACAAAATGTTTCAACAGGAATAATAGAAATGTAATTTAAAAGCTGCGTATGATGCATTACCACAACAGCTAAAGTAATATCCTGCATTGTGTCTTTAACTCTGTGCTCCCGTGCTATTGCCCGGCTTACATGGCTATTAATCGTGTAATTTTCAAGCTGTCAGCATGTTTATTATGCAAATTGTGTGAGAAAGCAGTGGATTTGTTGAATCACAAAAAGCAGGTATGAGACACTAAATGTAAGCTCCTACATGGTGTTTATGTTTCCCATGGTTTTTGACATCGAGGGGGTGTGTCAGGGAACTTTGTTATTTTATGGGGTCTTTTGCATGTATATGCACATTGCGCCACTTTGCTCAAATGGCAATTATTATGAAATCCTTATTTTTGTGAGCAGACCACCCTTGCACAAGGCATGAGCTAGACATCCAAAAATAGAAACCAGATGCATTCAATCAATATTGGTGAGAACTTCTTTGCATCAGGCAAACCCGTTAAGTGGAGATGTGCTATACTAATTCCCTCTAGTTAGGGGCCTTTGCTTGAGTACTTCTGTGGTGATAGCTGTCAGGGATTGGACTGGGACGCAGATAGTCTTGGGAACCACTCCTCCAGGGACAGATGGCTGCTCAATGTTCCCCTCTCTCACAGGTGAACAGAGAAACTTCCCACTATCCAAGTAAGGTATGGGCAACTCAGAAACTTGTAACACAGCCCTGAATTCAGCACTAGCCTAAAAACTGGACTATACTAGCTTAGAAAGGTGGGAAACAACAATTTTGTTTTTTGTTTTTCTTTGAAAAGACAAGGCAAAAACAGAAAAAAGTACACTTAAAACAGCTTTAAACGACTACAAGCAATCAGAAAAGGCTATCACACTTTAGTGTGTAGCCAGCAGCAGTTAAACAATTTATTTAAACAAAAAACAACTTTTTAAAAGTGCAGGCAGTCAAATAAGTACAATATGTGAAAAAAAAACAAGCTTTTAAATCACAATAAGTGCTGGAAAAATCAGCGTTCAGGCGGAAAACAGTTAAGTACAGCAAGACAATACAGAAAACTGATACTCAATCACTCCAAAGTCTCTCTTTTATGCTAGAAGGCTTGTATCAGTTTAAGACTTTCTAGTGGTTTCCAGTAGGTTAGTTACAGGAAAGATGGGAAACAAGCGCAGATGTGATATTTAAAACCAGAAAGCTGAAAGAGATGGACAACTTCCCGAATGATCAATAAACTACAATTCCTGGGCCAAGAACCACTCCTCTTGTGGTAGACAGGCTACCTAGTGCTTACCACTCCCACTGATATGCTAGAAGGCTGCACTCCAACACAAAGGCTTGGGAGGCTCAGAAGCTTACAAACAGTCCTGGATACAGCAAATCTGTACATGGACTAGTCTCGCACCAAATCCTGCTAAACAAACTAAACCAATATCACCTATCAAATTCCACTCTTACCTGGTTCCAAAGCTAATTAACTGACGGGTACCAAACTGTGAAATGGAAAAATTCTCTCTCCTCAGCTGCCCATAACTATAGGAGTCCCACAGGGTTCTAGCTTAGGACCACTACTATTCATAGTCTTCAAAAATGACCTCCATACCTCCACACAGCATGCATCTATCATTCAGTATGCAGGTGATACTACCTTAATTTGTGCTACACAAAACATTCCCACCCTCCTACAAACAACTCAACTAGCATTCTCTGATGTTGAAAACTACCTTACCAAAGCCCAACTTATCCTCAGTCCAAAGAAAACTCAGCTTATGATTATAACCAGTTCTAACAAAAACACTGATAACAGTCAATTCACTATCTACTCCACAAATGCTACTCCAATCGCTCCAATGGCACAGGCTAAGCTATTGGGAATAACCATAGACTCCCACCTAAAATTTGATAGTCATCTCAAATTAACTATTAAAAACGTACATGCCAAACTGGGATCACTCTACCGTATCAAACCATTTCATACCAACAACACAAGATCAGCCATTGCTCGCTCCCAACTTCTATCCACCCTACTCTATGCATCCTCCCATTCTGACTAATCTCAACAAAACTGAACTAAGCAAAATAGATTCCTGCTATAACAGAATTGCCCACTTTGCTGCAAATTGCTCATATAGAACTCATCACTGTACTGCTTTGAAACAGCTCCACTGGCTTGAACTGCCCAACCTCCTAACCTACAATCAGCTCTGCCTTTGTCATTCGATCTATCACCTCCCCAATAAGTGTTCTGCCCTCAAAAACCTAGTACAACATAACTCAGCCAAACAGCCTCTTAGATCATCAAGCAAACTACTACTAGAAGTCACCAACAGCTACAATAGCTTTGGAGATGCACTATATAGTAGTTCAGTGGCTAAAGATGGAACTCTGTCCCCACTAGCATTCAAAACACATCATCCAAATCCTCCTTTAAAGACCTCATCAGGCAACATCTCAAGCAAAGTTGGCAGTGCCATGATTGCTCCCCAGGCTAGTGAAAACAGATAAGATACACATACTAAACCTAGAGTACTTGATAATAGTTTTCAATCTTACTCACAAACACTGGCTAATCTACAATGTATGTACTGTACCTGTCTACTATGTATGTATTCTACCTATGTTCCAAATTTCAACTGTACACCACAAATCTATTAATTACCTTTATTTTTAAATTAATATTTTTTTGTTTGTGTTTTCCACTGTAACTGTTGATGTGCTACATACCACTGTAAAAACATGTCATTTGTAATTTGTGTGTATACTGATCCTGTCTAAATAACTAAATGTATCTGTAATTTTTCTATGTGGAGCTTTTCTCCCCAGGCCTCTGCTGAAAAAGGTCCTTTTTGGCTCAGTCAGACACCCCCGGTTAACAAATGTAAAATAAAATATATAAATAAATATGTCATTTGTGTGGTTTTTCTATTAATGTCTGTATTATTTGAAATATTGTGCTTATTTATCTTCATGCAAACACGTTGCCTATGTTTGCTCAATGCTAAGCAGTGTGTACCATTTTTAATTGTTGCAGATTGCAACATTCTGCATTCTCAGTAACTGTTATAACTGTAATTGGTGGGATGAGACATTACACATTGGTGTTCATCTGCATTACACATGGCTGGTGTTCAGGGTGATGTTTTGAGATTTCTTTCTCAAAGGTGGGGTATGCAGGAGTCTGAGTTGTATGTTGAACTCCTAGTGCATGATTATGGACCTCAGCTGTTGCAGGAGCACTATCATGGGTCAGATTCTAAATTGGATGCATGAAATAGTTTGGCCAGGGATTTGTCCAGTGTTACTGGTGCCCCTCACACTGAGAAACAGTGTACGAATAACTACTGAGACCTCAGGATGAGGAAGAAGGATACCCTAGATCATTGGATCGATGAATGCAGGACGGATGGCACTCCACAGATGTGCGAGTGTCATTTACAAGCATTGCTTGAATGATGAAGCAGCTGTATCTGTTTCTGATTGCTGATCTTAAAATGTTTTATTTTTTCCCACAACTAATGTGGAGCAAACCCTAAATGTGTGAGCCTATACAGCAAGATCGAGCAGGATGAGAGATGCAAGTGGTATGTATGCTTCAAAACAGTACCATTATTTTAGCATTATGAGTAAATACAGCTTATTGTGATAAACACTTGTATCACCTTGAGTATCCATTTGTCCATTTTAATGCAATCCAGTATTACAGAGTAAATAGAAGTTGTCATTTAGAAAACCACACTTCCAAACTATACAGTACATGTTTAAGTTGACATAAATATTGCAATATAGATTATGACCTATACACCAGAGACAGCAAGATCATGCTGCAGGTTGTTATCATTATAACCTGACCTATATACTAGGGACCACAAGAGCATTCTGAAGATTTTTATCATTATAACATGACCTATATACCAGGGACAGCAAGAGTGTGCTGCAGATTGTTATCATTATAACATGACCTATATACTAGGGACAGCAAGAGTGTGATGCAGATTGTTATCATTATAACATGACCTATATACCAGGGACAACAGGAGCATGCTGCAAATTTTTATCATTATAACATGACCTATATACCAGGGACAACAAGAGCATGCTGCAGATTGTTATCATTATAACATGACCTATATACCAGGGACAACAAGAGCATGCCACAGATTGTTATCATTATAACATGACCTATATACCAGGGACCACAAGAGCATGCTGCAAATTTTTATCATTATAACATGACCTATATACCAGGGACCACAAGAGCATGCTGTAGGCTGTCATCATGATAACATGACCTATAGAGCAGAGGCACCTAGAGCGTGCTTCAGATTATCATTATAACATGACCTATATACCAGGGACAACAAGACCGTGCTGCAGATTGTTATCATTATAACATGACTATGTACCAGGGACCACAAGACCGTGCTGCAGATTGTTATTATTAGAACATGACCTATATGCCAGGGACAAGTGCATGCCGCAGATTGTTATCATTATAACATGACCTATATACCAGGGACAACAAGAGCATGCTGCAGATTGTTATCATTATAGCATGACCTATATACGAGGGACCACAAGAGCATGCTGAAGATTGTTATCATTGTAACATGGCCTATGTACCAGGGACCAAAAGAGCATGCTGCAGATTATCATTGTAACATGGCCTATGTGCCAGGGACCACAAGAGTGTGCTGCAGATGGTTATCATTATAATATGACCTATATACCAAGGACAACAAGAGCCTGCTGCAGATTGCTATCATTATAACATGACCTATATTCCAGGGACCAGAACACCATGCTGCAGATTGTTATCATTATAACATGACCTATATACCAGGGACAACAAGTGCATGCTGCAAATTATCATTATAACATGACCTATAAACCAGGTAGAACAAGAGCAAAATGCAGATTGTTATCATTGTAACATTAACTATATACCAGGGACCACAAGTCCATGCTGCAAATTGTTATCATTCTAACATGACCTATAAGCCAGGGACAACAAGAGCACTCTGCAGAGTGTTATCATTCTAACATGACCTATATACCAGGGACAACAAGAGCATGGTGCAGGTCGGTATCATTATAACATGACCTATATACCAGGGACAACAAGAGCGTGCTGCAGATTGTTATCATTATAGCATGACCTATATACGAGGGACCACAAGAGCATGCTGAAGATTGTTATCATTGTAACATGGCCTATGTACCAGGCACCAAAAGAGCATGCTGCAGATTATCATTGTAACATGGCCTATGTGCCAGGGACCACAAGAGTGTGCTGCAGATGGTTATCATTATAATATGACCTATTTACCAAGGACAACAAGAGCTTGCTGCAGATTGCTATCATTATAACATGACATATATTCCAGGGACCAGAACACCATGCTGCAGATTGTTATCATTATAACATGACCTATATACCAGGGACCACAAGAGCATGCTGCAGATTGTTATCATTATAACATGACCTATATACCAGGGACAACAAGTGCATGCTGCAAATTATCATTATAACATGACCTATAAACCAGGTAGAACAAGAGCAAACTGCAGATTGTTATCATTGTAACATTAACTATATACCAGGGACCACAAGTCCATGCTGCAAATTGTTATCATTCTAACATGACCTATATGCCAGGGACAACAAGAGCACTCTGCAGAGTGTTATCATTATAACATGACCTATATACCAGGGGCAACAACAGTACGCTGCAGATTGCTATCATTACAACATTGAATCTGTATCTATAAAGTATGCTTGAAAGAGAGTGCTTGCATAATAATGTATTACAAAGGAAAGTTACATTATTACAATAAACACTGGTTGTGGGTTCAAATACCACACTTCCCATATTTGAAACCAGCTCTTTAGAATATTGTTTTAGGTTATCATCAAAAAAAGTACAGTACTGTTACATGTTCATGATGATAGCTTTAGAAGTGCAGACCTCTATAGCTCTGGCTCTTAATGCCTGCTCTCAGATGTTATCAGTGTACATGGAGCATGCATATGTGCAATATATAACCTAAGAATGATTTTTGGTTGCGATATGATCCATACTATAGTGTGTTTGTGTTAGCAGCAGGGTAGTATTCAAAGTAATAAAGGTATTTATTGGCATTTTGTATTATTGTAAGTAAAGTGTATCAGAATATTGTACATCATTTGTAGATATTTTTGTATATTATCTGTGCGGTTACCAATGCCTGTTTCTTTTTTTTTTCTCTTACCCCACCCTTTCTCTTCATTTTTTATGTTATTTATATTTTTTATTATTATTTGTACTGTTATGATCGATATAATCATATTTTTCATTATTATAATTCTTTTTTAACCTATCATATGTTTATGTATAATTTGCTATTATTTTGCTGTTAAACATCTTTTCATTTTATATTATTTTTCATCATGTTTGTAATACTATTATTTACTATTTTTGTATTAATTTATTTTGTGATATGTTTTATTTCGTTATGGAATTTTAATTGCATTTATGTTATTACTACAGCACAGCAAGGTAGGCCATTTCCTGTGGTCCACACCAAGGCACACCAGTTCTGAACTGCAGCCTGGTGGGGGAAGATAGGAAAGTGGTGAAATGTGGAACAAGTAGCGGGAAAACAAAGTTAAAGGAAGGCAGAAATGTGCAGGAAGGGTGCAGGAAAGAACCATAGCTATCCCTTCTTCCCCAGTAACAACTGGGCACATGTAAAGTTTAATAGCTGAATTTGGACTGTCACCTCCACAGAGTGATGACAACAACATAATTGCATTGTGAAGCCAACTTGACCAAATTAAGTGTGTCAAGTAGACACGTAGAAAATGGAGAGCTATGTATGGCACAATGAGATTCATTTTTTTTGGTGGGGGGGGGGGGGCAGGTGTCTTTTTTTTTTTTTTTTTTTTTTTTTTTTTTTTTTTTTTTTAAGGAGAGGGTGGCATATTGGAGAAGGGACATAGGCAAGTCTGAGACAGGCAAGTTGGGAAGGTGAGGAAGCTTTTGCAGACAGACAAGACATGCAAAGCAAGAGACAGGGTTGGTGAAGGACACAAGAGGGGCATGAACACCTTGGTTGGGCTGGGTTTCAAGATCCTATGGACTGTAAGAGTGTGACTCAAGTCCTCACCCATTGGACTGTCAGCACTGCCCCATCACTGTGCCGCTGGTTGCAGTGGCTGACGTCTGCACCTACAACTGGTCTGCTATAACAGGACGGAAAGCAGGCTCCACAGTTGGCGTCTCTGCTTGGTTGATGTATCCACCACCTCTGCCTCTGCTCCCAGAGGGGACCACAGGTCTGGCCCCTGGGGCAGAACTACCTTATGGTCCAGGTAAGGCAGGGTCAATGGGGGTTGCCACCAAGCTACAGCCCAGGGGTTGCCACCAAGCTGCAGCCCAGAAGTGCTGGGCCCCAGTGCTTCAGCCGGTGGAGTGAGTATAGGTGGATCACAGGGAACTGACCTACCCTGCTGTGCTGTAGTAATAACATAAATAAAATTAAAATAAAAAAATAAATAAAACAAATTAAATGAAAATTAAAAAAATAAAGAAGCAATTATACAGCAGTAAAAAAGTTTAAAATAATATATTGATGAACAAAATGATAAATCATAAAAATGAAAATTTATTTCACAATAAAGAGTTATGAAATTATACATAATAAACTAAAATAAGACATAAAACCAAATAACATAATAATAAGTAATTTGATTATACAAATAATAAAATAATTAAATAATTATAATGTAAAAAATACATATAAGAAATCCATTATTAAATAAAAGAAAATAAGGGGTTGGATAAGAGTAAAAAGAGTAACATTATAACCTCGCAAATAATCTACAGTGCTTCCTACAGATTAGTAACCTCGCAAATAATCTACAGTGCTTCCTACAGTTAGCGTATTATGTTCTGTTGCATTCTACTGTTAACAATACCAGCTGCTAAGAACCTTCTTTATTACTTGCAATACAAGTACAAGGATTACACTTGACAGCAGGCCATTCAAGACAGAGGTCTAGGGATATGCCCTACAAATGCTCTAATGATGATTACTTAACAATACTGTATTTTTGTTGATGACTGGCTAAAACAGTAGTATCATCAGCTGAGGTTTACATTTGGGGAGTGTGGTATTAGAACCCACAAGCAGTGACTACTATAATACTGTAATTTTCCTTTGGAATACAACATAATGCAAGCACTCTTTCCTTTTACACTTTATAGGCTCATGTTCACTGTTATCTACAAATGTACAATAGTTGCTTTGTGTTACAGACCATACCTCTTCATCTTATAGAGCAGAATATCTTGATATATGATAAATGAATCGGTGTACAATAACCTATAACTAGGAACATATTTCAAATATTGCTGGTACACAAATATTGCTGTTACACACATGCATAGTTGCACAATATTTGTGTTAACATACATTTTGACACCCATTCCTTATTGATGGCAATATAAATTACTTGCCAGACACTGTACTCAAACCTCATTAGAATACTAACAGATTATAATGCTCTCTTTTGCATGTACCTCACCAGACACATGCAGCAGTTGGAAAGACCAAAGGGGTTCTCACCAGGAAAAGACAGGGCCTACAAACCATGCCATGATGTATACAGATATACTGAAAGCCATGTCACTGTAATCTGTGTTGTATTGTATAGGATGAGGTGATGTTTCCCTGGCCTCCAGCCCAATCTCTGATCCTGCCCTGCTGGGAATAGTGCACATCCACAAATCAGATATAGCTGCTGACATCAACAGTGTCTGGTGAGGAGAATATGGTAATAACAGTGTCTCATATGCTGGTGTTAAAGGCTCTCTGTAATGTCAAGGAAGTGTACAACACACACAACAAAGTTGACTGCAATGAGAACAGAACCCCACTCTATCTAAGTACACAGATAACAGAGCTTCATGTAAGTGGCATGTCACAATCATACGTTTACAAGGCTGCAGGACAACTTATATCAGATGATATTAGCAATGCATGTTGAAGGGAAGATTTTGGGAGGCAAGCAAGAAATGGATGTGTAGGAATGTGCAAGTGTCAAAATACTGTCAATTAATAGGAATGGAGTGGCAACTGTAGAATACACACTTATGTTCTTCTGACTAGAAACACACACACACACACACACACACTTGACTGCAGTGAGAACAGAACCCCCTACCTATCTAAATACACAGACTATTGAGCTCAGTAACTTACACAAGAGCCACGGCACAAGTCTTGAGTTTTACCAGGCTGCAGGACAACTTATAGTAGATGACATCAGCAGTGTATGTTGGAGATAAGATGTTGGGAGGCCTGCATAAACTGAATGTGTAGGCCTGTGCAAGTGTCAACATACTGTAAATTTGTGGAATTGGAGTGGTAACTGTAGGATACACTCATGTTCTTCTGACTAGACATAAACACACACACACACACACACACACACACACACACACACACACACACACACACACACTTGACTGCAGTGAGAACAGAACCCCCTACCTAAGTACATAGACTGCTGAGCTCAGTAATTTACAGAAGCACCATGACACCAGCACCAGATTTTGGAAAGAAGATGCTGGGAGGCCTGCAATGGTCTATAGCGTCATAAGTTCATAGGAGGTTACTAAGCTAATGGTCCTAGGACCTTTATAAGGTTATCTGTATAAAAATCCAAGGACCCTTATTGGGCATTATTAGATGGTCATTGTTAGCAGAGCAATTTTGTGATCAGCACCGACTGTCCCTGTCCATGAGGGGCATAGGTGCCACCCCTGGGGTGAATCTACTATCAACCATCTAGTTGTCAAGGTTGTGCTTAAATAGGGTCATTGAGGAGCATTGTTTCACATGCAGTGGGAGCCTATTCCAGAAGAGTGGCAATCTCTAGGAGATTTATCTTTCTCTCCAGCATGTTCTATTTATGTTCTATTTATGTCACAGGCTAGGTTAAGATCCCTGGAACAAGTTATTCTTGTCCCATTTGATTTGCAGATGTCCAGCATTTCCAGTAGGGCAGGGTCTGAGACTGCACTGTAGGTCAAACATAGGTCGCTTCTCAGCAGCCTGTATTTTATTTTATTTAACATTTGTTTACTGGTAAAATCCAACTTGGAACGAAGACAATTTTCAGTGGAGGCCCAGGAAGAAACACTCCAGCTGCACTATACTGAGTATAGCGATAGGGTTCAGACTTTCTATGTATGTCATGTTTTGGAGGCCCTGGATTCTCCTGGTCAGAAAACTCTGAGTTTTCTCCATTTGCTGCAGGTGTCTGGTGAGATACATACAGAAGGGAAAATTGTACTCAATTAGTGGTCTGAAAAGGGTCACGTACAGTGGACCTATGACCTCTTTGATCTTGGATGCAATGCCCTTATTTATTAGATGTGCAATGTAGAATGCTTGTCTTACCATTATGAACACATAGTGATCAAGGTTTAGATTGCTATCAGAAAAACAACCAGCAAAAGTGTTTGTGTTGTTTTTTGGTAGCCACATTAAATTTGTTTGGTGGAGAATTTGTGTTGTTTTTTAGATTGCTATCAGTCTGTGTTCCCATGTCTTGTACCATTGAGTTTGAGATTACAGGGGTGCTATGTATATTATAATTAGCAGGGGTACGTCTTTGCCAAAAGGGACAATGAGGCATGTTTTTGCTTTTTTTCAGTCTGTGAGTTTGGCACCAATCATTAGTCTGGGTCAGCCCTTTCTGTAATATGAATAACAAAAGAAGAACCAGCACAGGCAACCATGGACTTCACAAGTTCCACTGTAATCTTTAAAACGGCAAAATGTATTGTGCACTGATAAGAACGGTAAGCGCTTTCACTAGAGCTTCATCAGACCTTTACAAACGGAAGAAAATGGTCTGCTTTTATATAAGAGCAATCAATTAATTGGACTCAGTTACCTGTAATTAAAACAGCTTGATGATGTTAGAACACTATTAAGGCTTCTAAAAAATATAAGAACATTAATAATAACCATTTAAATGATGAATTACAAATGAAAGCCTGAAACGGCTCATACAAAAAATACAAATTTGTATGTATCATATAAAGATACATTTAAGAGTTACATATAAAAAAATAATACATATAAAAATATATACAACCTTACATCCCCTTGCTTTTAATACTGGTCTCAAGGAAGCTCTTTCATCATGTCCCTTCCCACAATTAGCCCTCCATCTCATAATCCATGGAAGTTAATAAGCCAATTATACGTGGAGGAGATATTAGGAATGGGACTGAAAAGAGGGAGATGGGATGGATTATGAGATGGAGGGCTGATTGTGGGAAGGGACTCAATGAAAGAGCTTCCTTGAGAGCAGTATTAAAAGCAAGGGGATGTAAGGTTGTATATATTTTTTATATGGATTATTTTTTTATATGTAACTCTTAAATGTATCTTTATATGATACATACAAATTTTTATTTTTTGTATGAGCAGTTTCAGGATTTTATTTGCAATTCATCATTTAAATGATGTTACTATTAATGTTTTATATTTTTTAGATGCCTTAATAGTGTTCTAACATCATCAAGCTGTTTTAATTACAGCTAATTGAGTCCAATTAATTGATTGCTCTTAAATAAAAGCAGACCATTTTCTTCTGTTTGTAAAGGTATGATGAAGCTCTAGTGAAAGTGCTTACCATTCATATCAGTGCACAATACATTTTGCAGTTTTAAAGATTACAGTGGAACTTGTGAAGTCCGTGGTTGCCTGTGCTGGTTAGTCTTTTGTTATTAGATTTATAGTATTTACAACAACAGCAACAAGGCATTTACTTTGTTTGTTGCAGCTTTCATTGTTTTACTTTTACCTTTCTGTAATATGTTAACATCATTGGGGGACTCTATATCATTGCACCCAGTTGACAATCATCTCCAAACTTGGCAAACCACAGGCCATCTACCTTTGCCTGGACTTCACAGAAATAGTTTCAAACAATAGACGGCCCAGCACAGATCCTTGTGGTACTCCACTGGTAACTGGTCTACTAGTGGAGATAAACTCACCAACTTTGACAATGTGTGTTCTGTCAGTGTGACAGTTGGCTATCCATCTAGTAATGAATGGGTTAATCCCCAGATGGGAGATTTTCTCTATGATAACTGAATAGATGATTGTGTCAAAGGCCTTGGCTTAATCAACATAACCGATAGATATGTCCTGTTTTCCCACATCCAGGGCTTTAGGGACATTATCAAAGAAGTCCAGTAGGTTTAATAAGCAAGATCAACTCTTGGCAAAACCAAACTGAGTTGGGTCAAGAATGTTGAAGGTTACTTATCTCTCTGTGGATAAGGCCAATGATTATTCTTTCCATAGCCTTGCAGATAAGGCTAATTAAACTTAGGGGTCAATAGTTCCTAGGGTCACTTGATGGATGTGTAGGTATGTTCAACTGTGAAAATAGTTCTATTTCTGTATGGTGCCAGATTGATGTGCATTGCATATCACACAACATTTGATATTAATTTATGTAGTGTAGTTTATATATTTGTGAACAAGTACTGAGACACCAATGTTGCAGTGTATGGGGGGAGGCAACACATGGCTGCACTGTAAATATGTGACATATTGTTAGATAAGGCCTTCATTTTGTTATATTTCCACATGTAGTTTCATGGCATAAAGAGTAAACAGACAGTAAACAGCACTAATACAAGCTAATATTTACTTTGCATAGAGCAGAGACAACCAGCAGGTTCACGTGATGGTTGGCAAAGTGTTTGCGCATTCAAGATACACATTTCTATTTCTTTCCCTGTTTGCGTGTAGTTCAACAGTGTGTAAATGTGAGCTGCATTGTTAAAAGTCTGAGAGTTAGTACTGAGTTTGTGAAACACACTTGTGCTTAGCTTATCTGCAGTGGTGGTGCTGCTGTAGCGTTGTCGCCTCACAGTAAGACATTGTCCTGTTCGATTCTCAGCTAGAGCATCTTCTGTGGGGAGACAAGCGTGAATGGGCGTACCTTTGTTGAAGGTTGTGCATCAGGGCTGGTAACCCGGCACATAAAAATCTACTGCCAATCATTAGCGGACCGGAGTTCCACTGTGGCAACCCCTAACCGGGAAAAGCCGAAAGGCACAACAACAACCTGCTACTTAGCTGAATCTGTCGCATCAGATGTAAATACATTAACACATTTATATTTGAGCCCAGATGAGGTTCCGATTCAGGTGTATGCAATACTTTTAAATAATCAGTTGTTGTGTCTTTCGGCTTATCCCGGTTAGGAGGTTGCCACAGCGAAACTCTGGTCCGCTAATTTTTGGTAGTGGATTTTTACATGCCGAGTTACCAGCCCTGATGCACAACCTTCAACAAAGGCATGCCCATTCACGTATGCCTCCCACACAGAAGATGCTCTAGCTGAGAATCGAACGAGACAACGTCTTGCTGTGAGGCGACAATGCTACCACAGCACCACTACTGCGGGTACTTTTAAATAAACAGTGATAATGCAATATCCTTAATTCTTTATAGTATATGTGTTGTTGCGCATTGGCATAGTGCAGCAAGGTTAAGCAGCATTGAGTGAAAGTAACCTCAGCATTCTATGGCCTCTCAATGTTGCTTAGCATTGGTGCACAATGCCAAATTCAGAGCAAACATGGAGGTCAAAAAGTAAAGGGATCCACTGTTTTTACTGGTAATTATGTGTGTCGTGTGCAATTTTATTTTTTGACCAGTTTATAGGTGTTCAAATAGGGTAGACAGGGAAGTGGTGAAATGGAGAGCAAGCAGGGGGAAGAAAAAAAGAAAGCAATACAGGAATGTGCAGGAGGGAGATAGGTAAGAATCAAAGCTATTCATTTCTTCAACAGTGAAACTTGATAATATGTGCAGAATATTAGCTAAATTTGGACTGTCACCTCCAGAGAGAGGGGTGACAACAATGTAATCATGTTGTATAGCTTATTGGACCAAATCAAGTGTATCAAGTAGATGCATGTGCAAAATAGAGAGTTATTTACTGGACAAAAAATAATTTGAGACAGGTGCTAATTTTGTTTTTTTTTTTTTTAATTCAGTAAGAGATGAATGCTGGGTAAGGGGAGCAGGTATTTCTCTGTCAGGTAAGTTGGGTAGGTGAGGAAGCAAATGCAAACAAATGAGACAAAGAAGACAAGACACAAGGATGGTGAGGGACACAAAAGGTTGGGGGACATCATGATTGGGCCGAGGGAGGAGACAAAATAGGCTCATGTCCATCAAACATGGAGTCAGTGAGAATCGAGTCCTCATCCACTAGACTGTCATCACTGTCCCCTTACTCAGCTGGTGGCTGGAGGGCTTGACATCTTCTCCTCCTACATACCATGAAGGAGAGTAGCATCTCCATCTAACATAAGTGTAGATCAGTGGTGCAGTCCATAAGCCAGTACACCAACTCTGGCATCTCCTGGTGGGTGATGAAATCCCCACCTTTGCCACTGCTTCAAGAGGGTACCACAGCACCAGTTGTTGAGACAGTACTGCCTGAGGGAGCAGGTAGTGCAGGAGCAGCACAGGGAATACTGCCAGGTTGGGTCACAGATGTGCCAGGCATTGGTGCTGGAGCCAGTGGAGCAGGGACAGGCTGATCCACTGGGGCTGGCACACCTTGCTGTGCTGTGTACCATTTAATGATTTGGTACACATGGATAGCATGGAGACATTTTGATGACACTTAATAGAAAATAAAAAAAGGAGAGATAAGGGTTGTGCTTCCCTCCATCTCTTCATTCAAGCAGCATGAGCACGTTACTTGAACTCAAGTTCAGCATTAGCTGGGAACAGAACAGAAAAGAACAGAAGAGCATTATGCATACCAGCCTTGCCTATATTTACCTTTCTAAGTATTACAAATACTATCTTGTTATCATACTTTCACAGCTATCAGATGTTCACAGTTTCAAATTTAGTCAACCAACAGTTGAGGATATCCCTCTTGCACCTGTGTAGGTCATTAAAATGGTGCCTACACTATTCTCCAGTTCATGGTATGCCAGTAGCACTGGATACAGTCTATACCAAGCTGCTCTTTGCCACATACTTGTACTGGGAGCCAGAATAGTCCTCCTGCAGAAGCCTTTGGCTATGGCACTTTACCAGGAGTCCAATAAATATCCTGGACTCATGGACACTCCACCTCTGTACCCCAAAATGGGCAGATTCCCCACTAATTCCAGATATGTCTAACACCCAAACAAGAACAATGGCAACTAATGCTTTCCTGCCAATACCAGTTATTGTGTTTACTGGCAGTGCACAAACCCAAGCAACAATGCCAATCATGTTTGTGTGATGTTAAATGGAGAGCACCAGTGCCAAGAAGGGATGAAATAAATATTTGAAACAGGAAGGTTAATTTGGTACTTGACCTTAGTTTGAGGGGTGTCTGTTGATGCAGCTTGTAAATGTATATTGAAAAATGGAAGGTATGTTAGGTGAGCTAAGTTTGTAGACATGCACTGGGGACATACTATGACCTGACACATTTGTTTTTGGCTTTATACACTAATAAAATTGATTTTTAAAGTTTGGGATTCAAACCTATGCATAAGGGACAAAACATTTTCTTCCATAGCAGTGATTTACCATCTTTGCCATAGAAGAAGTGCTGCTCAGACATAGTCAGGATTTACTCATAAATACAGCTGACAGTTTGAGGTGTTACACATGTATGTGTGTGACCAGACAAGGTTCTTCTATATTGATCCAGTTGTGCATATCTCTTATGTAATTGTGAAGGCCATGCAAGTCCAGATAGCAGAATACAGTATACCCTCAGTCATACATCTGAAAACACAATGTGTGTATTATTCCTCATACATATAATTCATATCAGCTCTGCTATCTAAAGTGTTATAAGTGACAGTGAATATAATGAGAAGTGTAGCAAAAGCAAAAATGTCTTGAATATCCTGTATTAGAACCCAGGACCATGTGTATGGCAGTCATACACGTATACCTGTTACCACAAAAATGTAGAAATAACACTTGTCTATTTATCAATTCATTGCTATAAATTGCACTGTCACAACAGTAAAAATAGATATGAACTGCCACTCCAATGGACTTTCAGAACACAGTAAGGGTGCCTTATCCTTTTTTTGCCATGCAAACAGTTTTGCAGCAGGGAAATGAAATCATTCTGCATACAACCAAGTGCAACATCATCCACAGTACTAAGAATCCACATAACAGTTATTTGTACTTGTATTAATTTCAGAAGTAGTGCACTTATTTATTTATTTATTTATTTATTTGCAGTTGGTTTACCAGGATAGTCCATTGGGCCAAAAGAACGTTTTTTCAATGGAGTCCTGGGAGAAAAGCTCCATAGTGATCACATGATCATTTATGACTATTGCTTGCAAAAATGCAGCTGTGCCTTACCTCTCTGTGTTTCTGCTCATTATTGTCTTAGCTGACCAGTAATCTGAGACATGCAGTCTATAAGGCATTCTGTATCATTGTCCTTACAATGTCTGAGGATATTAAATGGCAATAATATACAGTTGTCAATAAATGAAGGTGAGGTTGGATGCTACTAAACAAAAGCTGTGAATTGTGTGTTTCCAACCTTGATAAAATTACTTCTATACACTTTGTAAGTCTAACCTGACACACCCACTGCAAGTAGGGCAGTCTGCATTACTGCTGTGTTGTTTTTTCTCCCTATCAGTAATCATTCACAGTTGCAATCCATTAGCAACAGACACTGAGGGAGTGCCTACACTATGTTTATATCTGCTACACAGAACCAGGTATTTGCGATTCAGCAGTTCTAATGAGTTCATACCTCATTTGCATATTTATTGTGCTAACAGACCTGACTCTACACCAGAAAAAAGGCAACCTTATAACTAGGAAACCTGAAGGTGAGGAGACTTGTTTATGCTGAGAAAGCAGAAGAGGCTATTAATTTGGGATATATCTGTACAAACGCCTATTAAACTGGAAAACATATGCTTGCATTTTTCAGCTATATACTGCAGATGCTGAAATATCATTAAGAAAAATCTGTTTCATATATATATATATATATATATATATATATATATATATATATATATATATATATATATATATATATTAACTGAATGCATTAATTACAAGTGTACTGATGGTATGGGCATGCTTGTCAGGCCATTTCACATGCATACATGATTGGCAATAGCTTAAAATGGAATGTTTTGTTCAAATCTGTACATGTTTCAGGGACAGTTCATTTGACAGCACTTTTAGCATTTCAGTGATGGTTTAGTAGCAAAATGTGTCATTTATCTGTTCTTTGGGGTGGGGGAGCAAAGCTGCATTTCTGTTTTGCCACAAACAAGGATATGTTGCTATTGTTACTCTCTCTTGTTTTGCATCCAGCCTTGCTTTGTGTCTGAACGTAATATGTTACAACCACACAATTCCTGTTGTTCATATATCCAATATCTAGATTGTTTCATGTTTCTCCAGTGGGTAATACTGAAATGCTACCTTTTCTGCTTTATCTGGGAACAGGTGTTTTTAGTTTTGTGATGCTTATGTTTATTACCCTTTTGTTGTGTTATAGGACACATCAGACTATGGCACCCAGTTCTCTCACTCCCCAAAAGCTACCCTTCAGTGACCATGAGAATTAGGTCATTGTGGAAACTATTAGGTGACATGGTGCCTTTCTGCTTGAGAGGGGCCATGGAGATATGTCATGTGGAATGCAAATTTAGTAGCAGAGTGTTGCAAATGTGCATTCAGTCAGCAGCCACAGCAGGACATATGATCAGGTGCACCATAGGACCACTGGCATGATCTCATCTGCTCAGATGATAGCAGCTTCAGTAGTCCATTACTGGATGAATACCAGGGGACCTGCTACAGAGCCACCCCTAACAGCAAATGATAAGTTCCTGTCCACTGTCAGGGATCCAGACAACTCCCATGAAAGTGCAGAACAGTATGTCCTTGACACTGGTGCTACTGTTTCAGGAACAGCAAGTATGTCCCAGGAGGAGCTTCCAGGTAGCCTTATGTATGTATCTCAGTTGTTAAATACTCCTGTATAGTATTGTATAATAAAATATTTACGTAAATACATTACTTCTGTTTACCAAGAAATTGGCTGGGGGGATTGTAGTTTGCTACAGTTAACAACACATTCTGATTGATTACACATGAGCTTAGGTTGGACTTGTCATCCAAGTATTTGTTGAAAGCATAGTTAATGGACATATAAAGGGAAAAAAGGTTTTACTACCTGTGTTACTTTTAATTGTAATGTTGGTGGCCTTACCTTTTGCTTAACGTCTTCCAGGATCATCCAACATAGGAAGCCTACAATCATCTGCACATAGTGGGAGGTTGCTATAATGGTTAAGGTATTTACCTTATAGACACAAGCTGCAAGGTTTGATTCTTACATGGGGTGATTGGCTAGGCTTAAAATGGCCCAGAAGGGTAGTTAGCCTAGTACTAATCTATAATTCTATGATCTATCATAAGCCAAACATTTTTATTTCAGCATTGATGAGCAGTTCAAAGAAATATTTAGTTTGTAATGTTGGTGTCGGGGACTGTTGTGTCTATTTCTGTACTGTCTGTAAAAGTGGTACCACTGTTAGTTTGTTAGTGTATATTGAACTATATTAGTGTAGGTATTTATTTTTTCTTGTGTTTGTTGCTTATTATCACAGGTGAGCCTGACAGTGGAAGTGTGGGTCTTCTACCACCTGATATTAGAATCTGATGATGATGGTGGCCAAACAGAGGCAGAGTTGAGGGGGTGCAGACATTGCCTCTGACACAGAGGTTGACATACAGCCATTCCCTGTAATTCCATCAGACACAGCCAGTAGGCCCTACACCTACCCATTTTAGTGGGCCCTCCCATATTGGACACACGGAAGGTGAGACAATCAATCATGGAAGTGTGTGCTTACTACAGCTTCACTGCCTGCTGATGCTGGCATTATACAAAGTGTGGGTAAGGTGCCACTCAGGAACATTGTTAGAGGTGCTCGGAGGAGGCCTGATGTCCTTCCTCCACCTGATTCAGGTGTCTCTTCCCATGCCACTCAAGATATGTTTAGGGCCATCATGGAGGCACAGGCACATTCCCATAGGTTCTTCAGAGAAATGCTTAGGGTTGTAGATGTGGCCCAGGTTGACATGCTTGACTGCCTCCATCATGTTGCCGATTCAATGGATTGGATGAATGATACATTGGAACAGGCGGTGACTGTTTTGGAACATCTGGTGGGAGGGGAATGACATCATCATGGGTGTAGGTCAGCCACATCTTCTGCTGCTAGTCGAGATGGCCGTGCCTGATCACACTCAATAGTGGCAGTACTACCACTGCTCTGTCAGAGGTTGAGCTGTTGACACCTGGATGTTGCAGGCCATGGAGTCATGGTTCTGTGCATCCTCATAAGGGGAACACGTCCAGCAGACATCAGTCACATTTATGTAGCAGCAATGCATCTGATCATGGATATGGAAATGCCAGTGCAACTCCTGGCAGAGCTAATTCTTGTGCTCAGGTACAAGGATAAACTGCCACCTCTAACATGCATGGCTCACACCTGCATGACATATCAAGATGTAGAGCTAGCACATAGATTGGTTGTGTTCATGCAGACACTCACACACCACTTTCACCTGGAGGACCCATAAAACACCCACATAATAGTTGCATTGTTCAACCATGAAGCTTAAGCTCATTTTCTCACACTGACCATTTGTTACTTTACCCAAATGTCTACCTGCTTCTCTTTCTTACTCATACACACTCACTGACCTTTTGGATCAGCCTAGACTTCCTGCTTCCCAAAAAAACAGCATGAACAAGTGATGATAATTGTGCCATATCTCTGTTTTGTATCTTTTGGATTCAGAGATACATAAACTTTGTATCTGATGCTCAAGGTGCATAGCTGACTTAATCCTTATATATATATATATATATATATATATATATATATATATATATATATATACACACACACACACACACACACACACACACACACACACGCACACACACATCCATCTACATATATATATATATATATATATATATATATATATATATATATATATATATATATATGAAACTATCGCTCTCTCTCTCTCGATATATATATATATATATATATATATATATATATATATATATATACACACACACACACACACACACACACACACACACATCTATCTATATATATATATATATATATATATATATATATATATGAAACTATCGCTCTCTCTCTCTCTCAATATATATATATATATATATATATATACACACACACACACACACACACACACACACACACATCTATCTACACATATATATATATATATATATATATATATATATATATATATATATATGAAACTATCGCTATCTCTCTCTCTCTCTCTCTATATATATATATATATATATATATATATATATATATATATATATATACACACACACACACACACACACACACACACACACACACACACACACACACACACACACATCTATCTATATATATATATATATATATATATATATATATATATATATATGAAACTATCGCTCTCTCTCTCTCTCGATATATATATATATATATATATATATATATATATATATATATATATATATATATATATATATATCTTCTTCTTCTTTCAGCTGCTCCTGTTAGGGGTTACCACAGTAGATCAACTGTTTCCATTTCTTCCTGTCCTCTGCATCTTGCTCTGTCATACCAACCACCTGCATGTCCTCTCTCACCACATCCATAAACCTTATCTTAGGCCTTCCTCTTTTCCTGTTACCTGGCAGCTTCATCCTTATCATCTTTTTCCCAATATACTCTGCATCCCTCCTCAGCACATGTCCAAACCAATGTAATCTTGCCTCTCTGGCTTTGTCTCCAAACCTTCCAACCTGGGCTGACTGTCTAATATACATATTCCTAATCCTGTCCATCCTCGTCACACCCAGTGCAAATCTTAACATCTTCACCTCTGCCACATCAAGCTCTGACTCCTGCCTTTTTGTCAATGCCACTGTCTTCAACCCATATAACATAGCTGGTCTCACTACCCTCTTGTAGACCTTCCCTTTCACTTTTACTGGTACTCATCTGTCACAAATCACTCCTGACACTCTTCTCCAGCCACACTATCCTGCCTGTACTCTCTTCTTCACCTCTCTTCCACACTCACCATTACTCTGAACTGTTGATCCCAAGTACTTAAACTCATCCACCTTTGCCATAGGGTGGTACTAGGCTATCAGTCCTAGATCCTATACAAGCCTAGCCATAACAATTCCCTGGCTATTTCTTCACACAATAGTTACTTCCCTGGACCCGAGTGTAGCCTGATCTGCTACACTCAGTGTAGGTTCACTGACACAGGAGACAAAATGGAAGGGCAGTGCAGCAAAGCCACTTGACTTGGGCTCTAGAATCTACTACTCAGGAAGAAGATATCTGTAACTTCCAATGGGCGGAGCCTAAGCCTTTTGACAGAATTTTGCCTGACTGAATTATTGTGTATATTTTCTGGCATTGTTTTCTGTTTCTCATCTGTCCTGAAAATGTTTTCCCCCTCCCCCACCCTATTCCTTGTGGTGGTGTTATAGTTGGTAGCTTTGCAGTTGCCCGCCCCTACTGCAAATCTGATCTGGGACACCCTTTTAGTCCTTTTTAATTGAATTGAATTTTTTAAACTGGGTTTGGCCTAATATTGCTACATACTCAAGTGTGCTAGCTTGCACTGCATGTGAATTGTTTTTACTACAGTTTTTGCTACTTTTCTGTAAAAACAAAAGCAAACAAAAAAAAACTGTAAGCCTGTTTCCTACCTTTCCTGTAACCAGTGTTCCAGATACAGATTTGCGTATCCAGGACTGTATGTAAGCTTCTGAGCCCCCCAAGCCTTTCTGTGTTGGAGGGAAGCCTTCTAGCTTATGAGTGGGAGTGGTAAGCACTAGGTAACCTGTCTACCACATAAGGAGTGGTTCTGGCCCAAAAATTGTAGTTATTGGCCGTTTGGGCAATCTCTTCCATCTCTCTCAACGTTCTGATTTGAAAGCCTGCATTTGCACTTGTTTATGTCCTGTAACTCATCTAGTGCAGATATAGATTCTTAGTCTTAGCATTTAAATTTGCTTATTCGTGCTCAGCACTTGTTCAGAACTTGCGAGCACTAAATAAGCTACTAATTACTATAGCACTCAGTCTTCCTCATTACCTAGAGGAAAACAGTTTTTGTACTTACTTTTCTGACTTGCTTAGAGAAAAACAGCTCTTGTACTCACTTTCCTCACCTATCAAGAGGAAAATAGCTTTTTATTCAGGCATGTCCAAGGGTCAGCTCCCAGTGTTCTCTCCTGTCTATCTGATGAATCTGGGCATCTTGAGGTAATATAGAAATTGCCTCATTTACACAGACAACCCTCTCCTCCTACCACCCAACACTACAACCTGTGAGAGTTGCACTTATCTAGCCAAACTGGAGGTAAAGCTCTCTCCAACTAAGACTGAACTTGACAGTCATGAGAAGGTAAACATTTGCACCACACCACACTCATCACATAGTCTCACTAAATCTACACTACCAAAATCCACACATAGTAACACAAAAACATTTGCGGAGGCTCTCAATAATAATCTGTCTAAGCAACAGAGACCTCCAAAGCAGAAACACAAGCAACCTCAATCCCCCAACACAACCCAAATGACACATAGCCCACAGACTCAGTGTGCCACTCAATCACAGCCAATAAGGCAAAACAACATACCCGACACACTAGTTATAGGTGACTCTATAATCAGGCACACTGATGTCCCAGTCACCAGGCTAAACAAGGAGAAGGTTACTGTCAGCTGCCTGTCAGGTGCCAGGATCTGCCACATAACCCGCGCACTCAGGTCACTCCACAACAAGTACAAATATGACTGTAATTGTCCATGCTGGTGTAAATGACCTGAGATGTACCTCCCTGAACTACATAAAAAGAGACATGGAGGAGCTGTCCGATCTTGTAGCTTAGGCAGGTATGACCCTAGCCCTGAGTAGCATTCTGCCATCACCCAGAATGATACCAGAGTACAAGGACAAAATGATTGACTTCAACAATTGGCTAAGCTTCTGGTGTCATTCTAAGGGGATCCAGTATCTGTTTGGGATGACATGGTCGACAGACCACGATGCTTTGTCACAGATGGCCTGCACCTGCCACCCCTGGGATTCCGGATACTGGCTAAGGCTCTTGATGCCCCTATAGTGCCTTTATTAGGCAAGGTTCAAATAACAAATTCACCACCATAACAGGAACAGGCAAGCAAAAACTGAGGATAATGCTACTCAATGCTAGAAGTCTAAATCTCAAAATGCACTCACTCGAGGTACTTCTTAAAATGGAGAATATCAATATCTGTGCAGTGACTGAGACCTGGTTCAAGGCTGCAGAGAGCACCCCTGCACTACCAAGCTATAACTCATACCACAATTTTCGGCCATGTAACCTGGACCAAAACACCAAATGCAGAGGTGTGTCCATATTCATTAAGGATATCCACACCTCCAGGCTAATTGCTCAGCATAATGCATCCGAGGTTATCCAAGTGCAACTAACTCTGGGCAAAACTGCAATCCAAATTGTAGCTTGCTACAGATCCCCCACCATGCCCCAGGAGTCCCACTCCTCTTTTCTTGATGTACTGGAAAATATTAGGGTTCAACAAAACACCCTAATAATGGGCGACTTCAACTACCCGACCATTAACTGGGAAAACTACTCGTGTATCAACTCCTTAGCTCAATGCTTTCTAGAATTCATAAACTCCAATTCCCTGGATCAACGTATCTACACCCCCACTAGGGGCAACAATATCCTAGACCTAGTCATTACCAACATGAGTGACTGGTGATCCACACCTGAAGTCAACTCCTCGTTGGTCCGATCCGACCATAAGCTAATCACCCTTGATATCCACATCTCGCCCCCACCCCCCATTAAGGAAACCATGGTAAAAAATTTCTCCAAAGCCAACTTCATGCTTCTTAAGACAGAAGTGGTAAACTTCATGACACCCATGCAGATGGACAATACAGTTACAACTGCTGAATCCTACACAAATGCACTCTATAAGCACTTACACAAGTGCATGGATTGTGCTATCCCAAACAGAACCAAGATGCTATCCACCAAAAAAAGAAGCCAATCTAGTGGTCCCCTGCCATAAACAAACTGTACAACAGAAGGAAGAAACAGTTGCAAAAGAGAGTAAAATCACATGAGTAGAGGAGGTCCCTAGTCAGCCTCAGTAAGAAGCTGTGATCCCTGATAAAATCCTCCAAAGCTAGTTACGAAAACAAAATTGCCACTGATTCTAAAGACAACCACAAAGCATTCTATAGCTATGTCAAGAATCTCAATGGCAACACTCAGATCTGCTCTGATTTACAGCACAAAGGCACGAAAATTACAGAACCAACTGATATTGCCAACATCCTGGCAGATAGGTTCAGTGCTAACTTTACCCCCCCCACCCCCTAAAGGGCCCATATCTATACAGGAAGAATGCAGAGTCCCTGTAATCACAACTATGCAGGTAAAAGCTGCACTCTCTAAAGCCAAAAACATAGAATCCATGGGACCAGGCAACATTCCAGGCTGCGTTTTAAATGAACTTCAAAACAAACTGGCTCCCCACTTAAGCACCATGTACAATAATAGCCTCGCATCAGGCTTTGTGCCCACTGAATGGCGCACAGCAACAGTTATCCCACTCCACAAAGGGGAAGCCACCACTGATCCTGGGAACTATCGACCTGTTAGCCTGACCAGCCTAGTCTGCAAGGCCATGGAACATATTATCATGGACCTCATAAACAAAGATATTGGTAACCTCCAAACTCTGGATCCCACCCAGTTCGGGTTTGTGAAAGGCAGATCATGCCTCCTGAACCTGATCAATTTCTTTGAGGCAGTCACCAAAGCCGTAGATGAGGCTAAGTTGATTCCCACAGCCTATCTTGACCTCGCCAAGGCTTTTGACACCATCCCCCATTCTGGAATTATAACTAAACTGACTAAACTAGGTATAAAGCCCTACATCACAGAATGGGTTGCCAACTGGCTAACTGACAGAACCCACACTGTAAAAGTTGCAGACTCCAAATCTGACCTCAAAGCAGTGACAAGTGGAGTACCACAGGGTTCAGTCCTGGGACCTTTCCTGTTTGGTATCTACTTCTCTGAAGTACAGGCTAACACAGAAGGCCTCTGGCTAATGAAGTTTGCAGATGACTGCAAACTAGGAGCCATAGTCAAGTCCCCAAATGATGTGGACATCCTACAGAAGGGGCTCGCTGAGACAGATGCCTGGTGTCAGAGCCATGGCCTCAAGCTCAATGCCAAAAAGTGCAGTGTCATCCCCTTTGGTAAAAACTCTGTACCCATGAACTAAAACATAGGCAGCAATCTACCTAACACCGAATGTGTGATAAGAGACCTTGGAACCCAGGTGGGCAGTAGTCTCTCCTTTGAAAGTCAGATCGCCACAGTAGTCATGAAGTTTTTCTACATAGCACACCTCATCATAAAAGGGTTCTCATCCAGGAAAAACGAGGTCATTTTTCCCTTCTACTCGACACTCATTAGACCCATTATAGAGTACAATGCCCCTTTTGGAATGTACCTCACAAGACATCTACAGCAGCTGGAAAGGCCACAGAAGTACCTCACAAAGAGGATTACTGGCCTCAAACAAATGCCCTACACAGACCGCCTAAAAAAACTCCAGCTTTACTCTGTGGCATATTGCCTACTCCGAGGTGATCTCTGCCTAACATATAAAGCTATGTCAAACCCAGAGCTGTTGGACATGCTACACCTAAAGAAATCCCAATCTCTCCGAGCTACACGCTCTAGGGACCTAAACCTTGTCACCACAATCAACAGGACAATTTCTGGAGGGATAGATTCCTGTCCCAGTGACTTCCCATACTCTAGAACAGGCTACCCATCTATGTCAAACAAAGTTCTTCATTAGCACTCTTCAAGAAAAATCTTGATGAGTGGATGAGAAATAGGAAATACACCCCGGGGATCACTTCTGTGTCTCTGCTTGACAGTGGCACAGGAAAATAACTTTCTTGAGTGGCGTAAGCCAGGGAACCTTGTTGGCTAGGCTTACATAGGCCCTTGGGCTGATAGCCTAGTACCTATCTATGAGAGAACATTTGAGAAGGCCAACACACTTAGGTTCTTAACCTTGAATTTTTCTTCTGCTCCTTCTTCCTCTCTCCTTGCACTCTACTTAAAAAATGCACTTTATTTTGCTTTTGCCTCTTCTTAAAAGTACTCAGTTATGTTTATTCTTCTCCATTTATTACTGCTTGGTAGTAGCCTGATTAAATTGTAACTATTACACTAAGCCTTTTTGGTTTAAGCACTTGGGCTCCAGACCAGTTGTTTTACATTAATAAGGTTTGTGGGCTGCACAGTTGTGGCAGGACAGGTAGCTTACATCCTTCTAAGTTGTGAGTTGCTGATTAAAGGCTCAGTGTCTGTTATTCTAAAAATGTATTAGTTCCGGTTAAAGCACTTGGGCTTCAGGCCAGTTATTTTTTATTAAGAAGGTTTGTGGTCTGCACTCTTGTGGGAAGAGAGGCTAGAGTCTGCCCTTCTGAGCTGGGAATTTCTGGTTAAAGGATTATTGTGCCTGCTTATTTGAACTGTTTCTTTCTAAAACTGGTGCACCTTGTTTGCTGTAGCATAGACTAGATTCAGGTATCCTGAATCTAGTTTTGTTTGTATAACTTGAGCACTAATCCAGGCCATCTCTTTTGAAGAAGGTTCCCCTGTACCCTAGTGTCAGGAGTGTACAGTTAAAATTTGTCTGATTGAAGACTGCTGGAACAGGGCCCAGTTTTGAGCTTTTTTACTGCTTAATTTGGTAATTTGTTTAAAGCAGTTTGCTTGTTTTCTATTGTTATATAAAAAATGCACTTTATTCATCGGCTTTTACTGTATTTGTGTTTCTTCCTACTTTATTACTTTATTTTGCTTTTGCTGCTTGTTCTTAAAGTACTTAATTGCATTTATTCTGCTGCATTTATTACTGCTTGTTAGTAGCCTGATTAAATTATAACTGTTATTCTAAGGCTTTGGTTGAAGCACTTGGGCTTCAGAACAGTTGTTTTACATTAAGAAGGTTTGTGGTCTGCACTGTTGTGGCAGGACAGGTAGCTCATATACTTCTAAGTTGGGAGTTGCTGATCGAAGGCTTAGTGTCTGCTATTCTAAAAGTGTATTAGTTCTGGTTTAAGCACTTGGGCTGTGGACCAGTTATTTTACATTAAAAAGATGTGGTCTGCACTCTTGTGGGAGGAGAGTGTAGATTCTGCCCTTCTGAGGTGGTAGTTTCTGGTTAAAGGCTTATTCAGCCTGTTTATTTGAACTGTTTCTTTCTGAAATTGCTACATCTTGTTTGCTGTAGCATAGACTAAATTCATACCTGCTGAATCTAACTTTGTTTGTATAACTTGAGCACTAATCCAGACCGTCTTTTTTTGGAGAAGGTTCCCCTGCACTCTAGTGGCAGGAGTGTGCAGTTAGAACTTGTCTGATCGAAGACTGCTGGAACAAGGCTCAGTTTTTAGCTTTTTATTGGTTAATTGGTTAATTTGTTTAAATCAGTTTGCTCATTTGATACTGTTATATTAAAAAAAAAAAATATATATATATATATACTTTATGCATCGACACTTAACTAGGGTTAAACTATTCCTGGCACCATAAAGTCTGCTTTTCAAAATTCCCCTTAGAAGTTTAGTTTTTTAGTTTTAGCACTAAAGTCTGTTTCTTTGAGCTCAGCACTTGTTCAGAACTCGTTGTAATCACTAAATAAGCTACAAATTACTAAAGCACTCAACTTCCCTCACGTGTCTAGAGGAAAACAGTTTTTAGTACTTAATAAATAAGCACCTATCCAGACATGTCTAAGGGTCAGCTCCTGGTGTTTTTTCCTGTCTACCTGATGAATCTGGGCATCTTGGGGAAATGCAGCAATTGCCTCATGTACACAGACAGCCCTCTCCTCTCACCACCCAACACTACAACCTGTGAGAGATACACTTATATAGACAACCTGGAAGCAAAGCTCTCTTCACCCAAGACTGGACTAGACAGTCAAAAGCAGAAGGCAAACACTTGCACCACACCACACTCATCACATAGTCCCTCAAAACTTACACCACCAAAACACACACACAGAAACACAAAACACACACCCACATTCCCGGAGGCTCTCAATAAAAATCTGCTGAAGCAACAGAGACCTCCAAAGCAGAAACGCAAGCAACCTCCACCCTCAACACAACCCAGATGACACATAGCCCACAAACTCAGTGTGTCACTCAACCACAGCCCATAAGACATAACAACGTACCCAACACTCTAGTCATAGGTGTCTCTATAATCAGGCACACTGATGTTCCACTCATCAAGCTAAACAAGGAGAAAGTTACTGTAAGCCACCTGTTGGGTGCCATGATCTGCCAGATAACACATGCGCTCAGGTCACTCCACAACAAGTACAAATATGGCTCTGTCATTGTCCATTTTGGTGTATATGACCTGAGATGTACCTCCCTGGACTACATAAAAAGTGACATGGAGGAGCTCTCCGATCTTGTAGCCTAGGCAGGTATGACCCTAGCCCTGAGTAGCATCCTGCCATCACCCAGAATGATACCACAGTACAAGGACAAAATGATTGACTTCAACAATTGGCTAAGCTTCTGGTATCATTCTAAGGGGATCCAGTATCTGTCTGCCTGGGCTGACATGATCAACAGACCACGATGCTTTGCCAGAGATGGCCTACACCTGTTGCCCTTGGGATTCCGGATATTGGCTAAGGCTATTGCCACCCTTATAGTGCCTTTTTTAGGCAAGGTTCAAATGACAAATTCACCACCTTAACAGGTACAAGCAAGCAAAATCTGAGGGTAATGCTACTCAGTGCTAGAAGTCTAAACCTCAAAATGCATTCACTCGAGGCACTCTTTAAAATGGAGAACATCAACATCTGTGCAGTGACAGAGACCCGGTTCAAGGCTCCAAAGAGCACCCCTGCATCATCAGGCTATAATTCATACCACACCTTTCGGTCACCTAACCTGGACCAAAACACTAAAGGTGGAGGTGTGTCCATATTTATTAAGGATATCCACAACTCCAGGCTAGTTTCTCAGCATAATGCAGCCAAGATTATCCAAGTGCAACTAACTCTGGGCAAGACAGAAATCCAAATTGCAACTTGCTACAGTTCCCCCACCATGCCCCAGGATTCCCACTCCTCATTTCTTGATATACTGGAAAATATTAGGGTAGAACCCATCATCCTAATAATGAGTGATTTCAACTACCCCACCATTACCTGGGAAAACTACTCATGTACCAACTCCTTTGCTCAATGTTTTCTGGAATTCATAAATTCCAGTGCATTGGATCAACTTATCCACACCCCTACCAGGGGCAGCAATATCCTAGACCTAGTCATTACCAACATGAGCAACCGGTGTTCCACACCCAGAGGTCAATTTCTTGTTGGTCATATCTGACCACAAGCTAATCACCCTAGTCATCCAAATCCCACCCCCACCCCCCATTAGGGAAACCACCATAAAAGATTTCTGCAATGCCAACTTTACACTTCTTAAGACAAAAGTGGCAAACTTCACGACACCCATGCAGATGGACAATAGAGGTATGACTGCTGAATCCTACACAAATGCACTTTATAAGCACTTACATGAGTGCATGGATCATGCTATTCCTAAGAGAACCAAGATGCTATCCTCTAAAAAAGGAAGCCAATCTGGTAGTCCCCTGCCATAAACAAACTCTACAACAAAAGAAAGAAACTGTTGCAAAAAAGAGTAAAATTCCATGAATGGAGGAATTCCCTAGTCAGCCTCAGTAAGAAGCTGAGATCCCCACATAAAATACTCCAAAGCTAGTTATGAAAACAAAATCGCCACTAATTCTAAAGACAACCACAAAGCATTTTATAGCTATGTCAAGAATCTCAATGGCAACACTCAGATCTGCTCTGAGTTACAGCACAATGTCACTAAATATACAGAACTAACTGATATTGCCAACATCCTGGCAGATAGGCTCAGTACTAACTTTACCCCCCTCCACACCCCCTAAAGGGCCCATCTCTATACCAGAAGAATGCAATGTTCCTGTAATCATGGCTGCACAGGTAAAAAAACACACTCTCTGCTACTAAACGCTGGGAGTCTTAGCATGAAACTGCACTCATCACAAGCATTCCTTGCCCTGGAGGATGCTGACATTTGTGCAGTCACTGAAATCTGGCTCAAAGCTGCAGAGATCACTGCAGCCTTACTAGGTTACTCATCCTACCATATTTGCAGACCCCAGATGGAGAGCTACAAAGCCAAAGGAGTTGTAGTTTCAATGTTTAGCAAAGACATACACACCTCCAGGCTGGTCAAATGGTATGACACACAGTAGACATGCCAAGTGCAGTTAACTGTTGACAAAACACCTATTCAAATCAAAGCTAGCTACAGGCCCCAACAATGACTCAGGATGCTCACTCCACCTATCTGAACTTATTTGAATCCATCAAGATTCAACCCTATACCCTGATCTTGGGTGACTTTAACTACTCAGCCATAGAGTGGAAGACCTATTCCAGTGCAAACATGAATGCCCAAAGATTCTTCAACTTCATCAATGCCAGTGCATTGGATCAACTGAGCAACACCCCCTACAAGTGGTGAAAATATCCTAGACCTGGTCCTAACCAACATGAATAGCCAATATAGCACCCCTATGGTGTCATCCTCCTTGGTAAGATTTGACCATAAAGCAATCACTTTTGAAGTCACCATCTCCCCTGACCGCCCCTTGTCAGGGTCAAACAAAAAAGACTTTTCCAAAACTGACTACAATCTCCTGAGAGAAGATATAAGCAGCTTCACAGCCACCATCCCTTCAGTTTAAACTGACACTAATGTCCAAGCCTGCACCAAAAAAGTATATTAGCACCTATATAGCTGTATGGACTCAACAATACCTGACAATACCAAATCATCTTCCTCAAGGAAGAATAAACCTGTCTAGTGGACAGCAGCAATAAACAAACTATAATAAAAGTAAAAAAATTGTTGTCCAGGACCAAGAAGGAGAAAGTGCCAAGTTGGAAGCAATCTCTCCTTTGTCTGAACAAACAAATAAGGTCACTGGTAAAATCCTCTAAGGCTAACTTTGAGTCCAAATTGGCGACATCAGCTAAAGACAATCACAAGGCCTTCTTCACATATGTCCACAATCTCAAGGTAACACCCAAATCTGTTCTGAATTGGTGGTCAATAACATCACATACACAAATGCCATAGATATAGTCAACCTGGGGTTCCTATTATGTGATTGAAGATGCATTCTGTTGAATGTGTCTTGATTGAATGTAAAAGAACAAAAAGGCAAAATAGCAAAGCTGCTTTTAAGTGAATTCTTTCCCTGGGAAAGAATTTACTTGGACGCTTCCATTAATTTGCCATTTTTGGCACTGTAGTGCGATCTCAGAGTTGGTACATTTAAGTAGGGGGTTGTCGGGGGTGTGGGGGTAGCAAAGCCCCCCACTTTATGTAATGTTTTAAAGTTTTTTTTTTTTTTGGGAACAGCGATTTTTTTTCCCTTGGAAAAAAATCACTGTTCTGAGGTTTTGACATTGTAAGCTTTCGCTTACATGGGGTCATTTTTTCCCATCGAAAACAAATCACTGTTCTGAGGTTTCGACATTGTAAGTTTTCGATTACATGGGTTCAATTAATCATTGTTTGCTTTTTTCAGCATTCAATGATGTAATATAGACCCACCAAACTGCTGGCAGACAGGTTCAGTGAAAACTTCACCTCCTGTCACTCATCAGTAAACTAGGACATCCCCAGCACCTGCCCTGTCCCCTCACACCACCAGGAATTAGGTCTTTAATGCCCTTTCAAAGACAAAAAATACAGTCTCCATGGGACCCAACAATATACCTGGCTGTATCCTACATGAACTCAGGGGCATTAGCTCTCAGCTCCATTAGGCATCCTGTTAAACCAAAGCCTGAGCACTGGCTTCATCCCGGCCAAATGGAGGACAGCCACTGTCCTCCTTCTACACAAAGGTGGTGCATCTACTGATCCAGGAAATTATAGGCCCATTAGCTTAACTAGCCTGATCTGCAAGGCCATGGAGTACACACAGACCTTATAAACAAGGACATTGGCAACCTCTAAACGCTAGACCACACACAGTTTGCTTTTGTCAAAGGGAGATCATGCCTGTTAAACTTGGTCAAGTTCTTCAAAACATTCATCAAAGCTATGGATTAAGGGAAGGTGGTGCACACTACCTACCTTGACATAGCCAAAGCCTTCAACACTATTCTCCACTTAGTCATAATAGATAAACTCTCCCAGTTAGGCATCAACCCATATGTTACCAGATGGGTAGCTAACTTGGTCACTGATAGAATGCACTCAGTCAAAACAGAGAAAGTCACCTCTAGTAGATTCATAATTCATAGATTCATAGATTAGTACTAAGCTATCTGCCCTTGCGAGCCATTTTAAGCTTAACCAATTATCCCTTGTGAGACTCAAACCCTGCACCTTGTGCTTGTAAGGCAAACACCTTAACCATTAGGCCACCCTCCCAACATTAGGCCACCCTCCCAACAAATAATGAGTGGTGTACCCCAAGGATTGGTCTTGGGGCCTCTTTTCTGAGGTGCAATCCAAAACCAGTGGTCTGTGCTGACCAAGTCTGCAGATGACTGCAAGTTGGGTGCTGTCTTAAATTCACCTAGTAATGTATACATCCTCCAAGAGGGCCTTACGTAAACTAATGACTGGTGCCAGAAGCATGGCCTCAAACTGAATGCCAAAAAATACATCATCATCCACTTTGGGGAAAATGGCATCCCCACTAATTATCACATTAATAACAATGTTCTAAGCATGCAATCAGTTGTGAGGGACTTGGACACCCCAGGTTGATAGCAACATGGCTTTTGACCACCACATTGCCTTTGTTGTATGGAAAGCTTTCTAAGTGGCCCTCCTCATAAGTAAGGATATTTCATCCAGTAAGACGTAAGTCATAACATCCCTGTACTCCTCCCTTATCAGACCCATTATCAAGTACAATGCCCCTTCAGCATGTAACTTGCTAAGCCCATGCAGCAGTTGGAGAGACCACAAAGGTTCCTGACCAGGAAAATCCAGGGTCTCAAACACCTATCCTATACAGATAGGTTAAAAGCCCTGTCCCTCTACTCAGTCTCATATAGACTGCTCAGAGGTGACCTGTGTCTGGCATAAAAGGCCATTTCAGACCCAGCATTGATGGAGTTGCTGCATATCCTTAAGACAAACTTCACTCATGCAACTCTCATGCAAGGCCTTAACCTGGTCTGTGACATTATTAGAATTTGTTGGTGGGATAGATTTGTGTCCCAAAGACTCGCCCATCTGTGGAATAGACTCCCTATCCATGCAAGCTGAGTACTTCTCTAGCCCTCTTTAAGAGGAACCTGAACAACTGGATGGGAAACAGAAAATACACCCCTGGGATCCCACCTGTGTCCCTACTGGACAGGGGAAACAGGTGCTGACTGTGGGAACATGTATGAAATTCTTAGCTAGGCTTATAAGGGCCTCCAGGCCAATAGCCTAGTGTCATCCTATGAACCTGTGAACCTATTACTCTCTTTCACCCATACAGTAGCCCAGGCCTGTGATAACAACATGCTTATTTCCTGTTTATTCCTTAATCTCTCAAAGGGTTTTGATACTGTTTCTCACTCTAAGCTTCAAAATAAATTCTCAGACCTCAACCTCTTCAGCTCCTTGGTTAGTTGGTTCTCTCCAACAGGCAACAATCTTTTCAGTGGCAAACAGTCCTCTCCCCCCTTTCATCCAGTTGGTACAGGAGTTCCTCAAGGATCAATCCTGAGCACCCTCCTATTCAATATCTTCACAAACAAACTACATTCTGCTTGCAAATTCTCTACTCTCTTGCAATACACCAGTGATTCTACATTCATCTCCATTGTCGGTAGTATTCCAGACCTTTTAACACTTACTCAGGAAACCTTCTCAGCTGTAGAAACATGGCTCTCCAATAATCAGCTAGTATTAAATCCTAAAAACAAAAACAGATAAAATATATACCAGCAACTAGAATGAACAGCTTGCCAAAAATAATGTGATTAATCCAATTGATGCATGAAGAACAAGCTGAAACACAGCCAGGGTTATAACATTTATTAAGGTGAACGCTTTTGCAGGTGACTTTCCTGCTTCTTCAGACAAAACAACATACAATTCAAAATGCATCCATAAATAACATTTAAACTTGATTCAACCAATTGTATCAAAGTTCTACTTATGACGACATAATAGTCTCACGCTACAATGTATCACTCTTTGAAGTGTTCTAACCAGAATTTAAAGGGATATAGACTGGCCATCATTTCACTCTTAATACCTATGCCAGTACATTTCTGCACTTCAAAAATCCTTCATTCCGTTCATCAGATAAATGCAATAAATCAAAAAAAAAAAAAAAAAAAAAACACGATAATACTGAGTTCAAACTAGTCATAAAAATTTTTGTAAAATGACATACAATCTTTGAAACAGCCAAGTTACTAAAATATGTGAGCATATAAAACACAAAAATGAAGAGAGACTCTCTAAAAAGATGTTTATTCTTTAACACTATTTTAAAGGGACATATGTATTTAATCCTTCACCACTATCTGCACATAGTTGGTTGATCCAATTCATTTCTCTTAATTCAGTTATGTTATCAACGCCCGAGAACTAACTTGCACTAAATCAATAACTAAAAATGTAATGTATGATTAACAGATGTACCCATAACATGATTAGCAAGTGCACTGGTAGGTGCAGCCATTCTAATATTATACATGTGCTTATGTATTCTGTCCCTTAATCATCCTACATAAAATGAATGGTAAGCTGTGCAATAAGCTAAATAAACTAAATTTATATTATTACAATAAGCTTCAACCTCAAAAATGTAAGTTCAACCTGTAGTGGGATGTAGAACTTGACCTGTGGTATCTAAGTATACACAGAAGTTACAATGGCCACATGGTCGTGTAGCTTTAACATTAGAAACATCCCAGGAATTAATGTGCTCTTTATGTTTACATAACATCTTTTTTAGAGATTTCTTATTTTTGTATGTAAATGATGGTTTCATACCTACTACAAACTGTTTAATACTCTCATCAGTCTTCAGAATAGGCCAATATTTCCTTAGGACATCTGTAATTAATTTAACATCATTACTACAGTACATAGAATATTATACATGGTTATGTTCTGGTATATCTCGTGCATGGGTACATTCTGGCTCTGGATTATAAGAATAATACAGTCTGGCTTTAGTAGTTTGTAGTGTCACCACTTCATCAAATATATGTTTAATGTGTTCTTTATCATACCCTCTATTATTCAAATTCATTTCCAAATTAATTAGTTCAGGAAAAAGTTTTGATCATCTGCTCATTATTTTGTATTTTATTTTGATTTATTTCATTTATCTGATGAATGAAATGAAGGATTTCTGAAGTTGCAAAAATGTCCTGATATAGTTATTAAGGGTGAAGTGATGGCAGGTCTGTATACCTTTAAATTCTGGTTAGAACACTTCAGAGTGATACATTGTAGCGCAAGACTATTATGTCGTGATAAGTAGAACTTTGATACAATTAGTTGACTCAAGTTTAAATGTTATTTATGAATGCATTTTGAAATGTATGTTGTTTGGTCTGAGGAAGCATGGAAGTCACCTGCAAAAGCACTCACCTTAATAAATGTTATAACCGTGGCTGTGTTTCAGCTTGTTCTTCACTTAGCAATTGGATAATGCTAAAAAAAGCAAAACATCTTCTATTCTTCTGTAAAAAACTGGCACAGCACAAATCCTCCTTTGTCATCACCTCCCTCAACAATACTATCATTAAAGCTAAACCTCATACCAAACTACTTGGCACCATAATTGATGATGAATTAAAATGTGACCTACACATCCAACAATGCATAAGAAACACCACAAACTCGGCATACTTTACAGAAATCAGAACTTCCTCACACCTACCTCCAGAATTTCTCTGGCTCAGTCACTTCTCTTACCTTGTTTACTCTATGCTGCCCCTATCCTTACTAACATTCAGTCTACTCTTTTGTCCAAACCAGACCAAACATACAACAAAATAGCCAGATTTTCCACAAATCTTCCTTACAACTCTCACCACTGTCTCTTTCTAAAGAAGCTTCAATGGCCTACTACTTCCTCAAGTGCAGATCACACATTCTTTTCTCTACAATCCCTCTTCCTGCCCTTCCCTCTCCAACCTTGTGTCTTACTACACCCCCCTCTGACATCTCTGCTCAACTGGCATACATCTTCTTGACATCTATAAACCCAAAAAGAACATTAAAAGTCCCTTTACAAGTACTGCGTAGCACATGTTTGGAATAGACTCCCCCTAACATAAGAAATACGTCTGAACATCACCAGTCTAAAAGAGAGTGAAAAGACTACCTCCTACATACCTGCTCCTGCCCGTGCCAAGTTCCCAGTTGACATCTCTGTAGTCTCTACCTCCCCTCTATGTGTCTCACTCCTCTTCATATCGATTACAATTATTTCCTTCTATTTCTCTTACTTCTCAGTTCTCTCCTTTACTTTCTCACATGGAATACAGTGTTTAACACTTCTGGCATCATACAACTGGAACCTTTAGCTTCAAAACTATATCTTCACTACTGTTACACCACTGTTATGTCTGTTTCCAGGTGACACTTTTGTCATATAACTTGTATTACCTTTTGTTACATTGTATATTATTGTGATGGGAATTTGTCCATGTAACATATAAGGTATTGTGCTTTTGTGTGTATACTGGAACTTGTTCCCTCAGGTTTGGGAATTGCACCCTGTATCATTATGTTTATTGTATTTTTATTGTATGTATGTAGATTGGAGCTTTTCTCCTCGGGTTTGCACTGAAAATGGGCCTTTGTCTCAGTTGGACTAACTCAGTTAACAGATGTCAAACAAACAAATAAATAAATAAAATGATTTGGTAAAACCACATGGATTGTGCTAAGAATCCTGATATGCTGATTTACTTCCAAACTGAGATTCACCCTCCTTTTGCAGCTTTGCCTGAATGGCCCCTTTATTTAAATATATGATCTCTAATGCTTGTTTGTAACTGTCTGCCAACCAGATGCCTAGGTATTTAAACTCTTTAAACCCCACGTATATGGGTATTTCTCCACAGTTACGGCTACATCTTGTGTTTTCTTTTTCTTCATTTATTTTATAACTTAAACGTCTTCCAAATGCTCTGATCATGTAGAAAGGCATATCTAGGTGTTCCATGACATCCTGTAAGGATATGATAATATTGCCTTCATACTTATTTTCAATTTTTCTCCTCCCACTCATAGTCCTTTATCACAGAACACCATATCCTCTCTGCTAAGGGATCCAGATATATGATATTCCTGTGCAGTATCCTTTAACTTCCATTTTTGCAGTTATCTCTGTACATCTTTTGGCTGTGACTTTTCTTCTGTGTTCAGTTTTGTTCCCATTATTTGCATAGTATTCTACCTTTGCCTTAGCTCAATCCCTTTTCTCCTCTCTTGCTGCCTTGTCTCCCTCTCTCATTATTTCCTTTTTTATATCTCTCTTTAGTTCCTCTTTTAGTATAGCTCACTCATTTTTTTCCAGGATTAATACATAGGTTAGGAATTTCCAACCTCCGAATCCCAATTTCCTAACGCCCAGTTTGATTTTTACAGTTACATATATGCGATCTCAAAAGAGTATAGACCCTACCCTTGCTCCTTCTATGTTTTTCTTTTTTTTGCTCCTTTGTTATAATTTTTTCTGTTCTTGACAGAGTGCTACATAACAATCTAGTATGTGAATCCTGGAACTTCTCCCCTCTTAACTCCCCATACATCCATCACGCCCAAGTATTTCACTATGAGGCCTACTCTGTTTTCTGCCTTGGTAAGCCTCCTGTTACTTACTTCTTTTTTACTTCCCTTTTATGGAATATTAAGTTCACATCCCTTGCTAAAATTAACACTGCTTCCTGGTAGGCTACTATTTTTGCTAACCGTGGTCTTATCTTTTTCCACTTTGTATCAGGTTGCAGATAGATAGCTGACAATGTAATCCTCTCCCCATGTATTCCCCACACTAGACTGCCAGTGTCGCTTCTTCATTTTCTATGACTGCATCCTCTTTTAGCTGAGATTCACATCTGCCAAGATTGTTATCCGTCTTCTCTTTGCTCTTTGGTAGGATGATCGAGCTAGTATCTTGTATCCTCTTTGTTGTAGTTTGGTATGTTCATCCCTATTTAGATGAGTTTCCTGTAGCATTGCTATCTTGGCTTCTTCCTTCCTTAGTATATTATAAATCCTTTTTCTTTTCACTGAGTTGGTGATCTCTTTAATGTTTCAATTAATTATATTTATATTTGCCATCTATTTTATGTACGTGTTCTTGTCCGTTTTGGGTCTGTCCCACTCGGCTCTCTTCCTGTATGCCATGTTTGTACAGCTTTGTTGTGTTCTTTCCTTGTGTTTCTTATTTTATGTATGTGTTCTTGTCCGTTTTGGGTCTGTCCCACTTGTCTCTCTTCCTGTATGCCATGTTTGTACAACTTTGTCGTGTTCTTTCCCTGCATTTCTTATTTTATGTATGTGTTCTTGTCCGTTTTGGGTCTGTCCCACTCGGCTCTCTTCCTGTATGCCATGTTTGTACAACTTTGTCGTGTTCTTTCCCTGCGTTTCTTATTTTATGTATGTGTTCTTGTCCGTTTTCGGTCTGTCCCACTCGGCTCTCTTCCTGTATGCCATGTTTGTACAACTTTGTCGTGTTCTTTCCCTGCGTTTCTTATTTTCTGTATGTGTTCTTGTCCGTTTTGGGTCTGTCCCGCTCGGCTCTCTTCCTGTATGCCATGTTTGTACAACTTTGTCATGTTCTTTCCCTGCGTTTCTTATTTTCTGTATGTGTTCTTGTCCGTTTTGGGTCTGTCCCGCTCGGCTCTCTTCCTGTATGCCATGTTTGTACAACTTTGTCATGTTCTTTCCCTGCGTTTCTTATTTTCTGTATGTGTTCTTGTCCGTTTTGGGTCTGTCCCGCTCGGCTCTCTTCCTGTATGCCATGTTTGTACAACTTTGTCGTGTTCTTTCCCTGCGTTTCTTACGTCTTTGTTATGCCCCTCGTTTCCTTTCTTCCATTTAGTTAATATTCCTCTTCCCAGTTTCTTCCTTTCTTTAAATGCTTCTCTGACGCACTTCAACAGAAGAAAACTGAAGTAAAATAGTATTTAATCAGTTTAATCAGTTTACAAAGCTTTGTTACACGTGTTCTGATACCCCCCAAATCTATTTACATGCTTAAGTACTTCCAAGGAACTGGGCTTTCTCCTTAAACTGTTGCTCTACCAAAAGTCTGCCCCCCCCATAATGGATGGGAGAATGTTGAGTTTTGCATAGAGACTCCCTTCTCTGCCTGTACCGCACACAACTCTGCCTTCTTCCATTTAGTCCTACTTGCATTCATTTTATATTAACTCTTTCTGTGTCTTACCATAATTTCAGCATGCTATGAAAAAAGTTTAAGTATTACCACCTCCCATTTGATGTTTTAAACAGCTCAAACATTTATATATATATTTCAGCACTGTCTCCCATGTGTGGTGTCATTCGTCCAGTCAGGATAAAACAGACAAATATTTGTGGTTTCTGTTCAAGCAGCTTTATTATCTGCAAACACATCAGGAATGAGGCATTAACTTTAACTTAGATAAACTTATAAACAAACTGACTTTCTCTCTCTTTCTCTCTCATACATGCTCACTCTCTGGCTGTGCTCTTAAAATGGCGCTGAAGCTCGCACATGCTAGCTATTTACATGCACGTGCTGTCCTTGAAATGCTTCTCAAAAGTACAGCACACATACACACACACACACACACACACACACACACACACACACACACACACACACACACACACACACACACATATTCTACATCCTCCCTCTTTGAGAAATGAATCGTACATCATTGACAACATTGATTGATATGCAGTAAATACAAGATAATTCTTCGACATGCAATTATACAGAACTAGATAAATATAGACAATTATGTCCAGGTTGCTGTGTATTTCACACTAGATCTGGAGATGCAAATAAACTGTGTGACATAGAATTTAGAGTTAGGTCTAGCAACGGGGACTGTCTCTGCTGAATGTTCAACCTTGGGGACATCAAGAACATCACCAGAAGTGGGAATGGAAGTCAAGACATGTTTTGGAACAGGAACATTGTCTGGATTGCTATGAAATCTAGAGTCTGTATCACAGTAACAATGCTGTGATATCGGTTCTGATACAACAAGAAGATGTCTGCAATTTCTCCTGTACTCCATACCCTCATCATTTGTATCCTCACTGTCTCATCTTTTTTCAATGAATCTGCTCATTTTATCATAACTGGACTTCTGAAAATAATGTTTTCTGAATAGTTGGGCTTTTCTTGCTCTCAAACAAAGGAAAAAATCAAAACAACACCACAAATTGTTGATTTCTCTGTTGTTTTTAGCTTTAAGCCTCAACAAACTGGACCTGATAGGAAAGGTTGTTCTGGATTGCCTAGATAAAAGTCTCTAAGTAGGTGAGCCAAGTATATCATCACGGGGTATGTTTCTGAGATTGAGTAAATTCAAAAAGATGTTGGTATTCTCACATTTTGACTTAGGTTCATAGGTTCATAGGTTTATACTAGGCTATCTGCCCTAAGGCATTTATAAGCCTAGCCCAGAGTTATGTTGCTTACGCCACCCCTTATATGAAAAAAATACTGTGCCCATTAGTTTGTTGTGCCTCTGTCCAGCAGTGACACAGAGATGATTCCCGGGGTAAACCTACGATCTCCCATCCACAGGTCAAGATTTCTCTTGAACAGAGCCAGCGAGGTGCTCTGCCTCACATGGACCGGGATTCTATTCCACAGCATAGGGAGTCTCTGAGTGATAAATCTATCCCTCCAGCACGTCCTATTTATATCCGTGCTAAGGTTTAAGTCGCTTGCTCTAGTGGTTCTGGTGGATTTGGATTTTTTGAGGTGGAGCATGTCCATTAATTCCGGGTTGGACATGGCCTTGTATGTCAGGCACATGTCACCTCTTAGCAGACGGTATGCGACTGAATAGAGCTGGAGTTTCTTCAATCTGGCAGCATATGACAGATTTTGGAGTCCCTTTATCCTTTTGGTGAGGGACTTTTGGGGTCTCTCCAGTTGCTGCAGATGTCGGGTGAGATACATCCCGAATGAGGCATTGTACTCAATCATTGGTCTGATAAGCGAACAGTACAGGGGAACAATGACCTCACTAGATCTGGATGTGAATCCCTTCATGATCAGGTAGAAGTTCTTTCTAACCACTTTAGCAATGTGAGTGTCAAAAGAAAGGCCACTGTCAACCTGGGTCCCCAGGTCCCTGATAACCTCTTCTGTGCTTAGTGGATTGCCACCTATATGGTAGCTTGGGGTTACCTTGTTTTTCCCGAAGGGTATGACTATACATTTTTTGGCGTTTAACTTCAGGCCATGGCTCTGGCACCAGCTATCAGTTTCCGTGAGTCCCCTCTGAAGGATATCCGTGTCTGATGCACTTTCCACTATGGTACCCAGTTTGAGGTCATCTGCAAACTTTGTCAGCCAAAGTCCTCCCATGTTGGCCTGTACTTCTGAGAAGTAGATGCCGAACAATAGAGGGCCAAGGACTGAGCCCTGTGGGACACCACTTGTGACCGGCTTGGAGTCTGACATAGCGCCAGCAACTCTAACCCTGTGGGTTCTGTCCTTAAGCCAGTTTGCAACCCATCTTGTGACATATGGGTTTACATTTAAGTTGGTAAGTTTTTCTACAATACCCGAGTGTGGTATTGTCTCGAAAGCCTTTGCAAGGTCAAGGTAGGCTGTATGGACTGCCTTTCCCTCATCAATGGCCTTGGTGACTGTTTCGAAGAAGTCGACCAAGTTCAAAAGGCATGATCTGCCCTTGACAAAGCCAAACTTGGTCGGGTCCAATGTCTGCAAGAACCCTATATCTTTGTTTATGAGCTCCATTATGATCCTCTCCATAGCTTTGCAGACTAGACTTGTTAAGCTTATGGGGCGGTAATTACCAGGGTCCATAGAGGCACCGCCTTTGTGGAGTGGGACCACAGTTGCCGTACGCCACTCCTTTGGCACGTATCCTGTGATAAGGCTGAGGTTAAACAGATGCCTTATGTGCGGGTTTAGTTCCTCATTGAGCTTGTGTAGCACACAGCCGGGGACACCATCCGGTCCTATTGATGCTGTGTTTTTAGCTTTAGAGAGACCAGCTTTCACCTGTGCATTTGAGATGTCTGGGAGGCTACACTCCGCTGGGATAGTTATCTCTCCTTTGGGGGGGGAGAGGGGAGTGAAGTTTGCACTGAACCTTTCTGCCAGTATGTTGGCAATGTCTGTGGGTTCAGTGAATTTTGTATCATTTTGGACTAATTCTGAGCATATCTGGGAGTTTCCACCCAGGTTCCTAACATAGCTGAAAAAGGCCTTATGATTGTCTTTTGAATCCATGGCAATTTTTCTCTCAAAATTGGCCTTAGTTGATTTTATGAGTGCTCGTATTTTTTTACTAAGAATGATCAGGGGTGACTTCCCTTTTATGGATTTTGTTCTATCATGTAATAGCTTTCTCCTCTTATTGTAAAGTTTGTTAATGGCTGGGGTCACCCAGACTGGACGTTTGCCTTTGGTGGAAAGAGTCTTGGTTTTATTTGGGATTGCCTGATCCATGCAGTCCTGGAGGTGTTCATAGAAGGCATTTGTAAGGGCTTCCGCAGCTTGGGTTGTGGTTTCCACTGGCTCAGGGGCCTTGAAGGATACCACACCAGTCTTGAGTAGTGTGAAGTTTGCTTTAGAGAAGTTCTTCACTGTGGTCTTTTTTGTTTGGGGTGGGGGCAGGATGTGGATTTCCAGTGAGATTAGTTTATGATCAGATCTCACCAATGAGGGATATACTTCCGGTGTGGAGCATTTTGTCCCCATGTTTGTGATAATGAGATCTAGTATATTTTCTCCTCTCATGGGAACAGTGACTAGTTGTTCCATGGCATTTGAATTTATGAACTCCAGGAACCATTGAGCTAGAAAGTTAGGGCTTGAGTAATGTTCCCAGTCTATATCCGGGTAGTTGAAGTCACCCAATATGATGGTGTTTGGAGATACATTTATACCCTCCAGTGTCTTCAGGAAGGCTGTGTGGAGTTCCTGAGTTTGAGAGGGTGGCCTGTAGCATGCTACAAATTGTAGAGCAGTTTTGCCTATGGTAAGTTGCACCTGGATGGTTTCCGAAGCTTCGTGCGTTGCCACCAACCTGGAGGTGTGGGTATCCTTTATGAATATGGATACACCCCCTCCTTTTGTGGTGTGGTCCAGGTTTTGGGGCCGGAACGCATGATATGAGATAAAACCTGATAGTGCCGGGGTGCTCTCAGGAGCCTTGAACCAGGTTTCAGTTACAGCACAGACATCGATGTTCTCCATACTGAGAAGGGCCTCGAGTGTGTGCATTTTGAGATTTAAACTTCTGGCATTGAGCAGTATTATTTTTATTTTACATTTATTGACCGGGCTAGTCTAGCTGGACATGCATCCGTTTTCAGCAGAGGCCCAGGGAGAAAAGCTCCAACACTAGCAGTAAACAAAATTAACATAAAACAACGATATGAATAAAAAAGTACAAAGGTAGCCTTGTTTAAAAACAAGTAACAAAAACAGACAATTATATAGGACTAAAATTAAAGGATATGCATCATATTAAAGTTAGAGTAACAAAAACAGATATGCAAAACACAAAGACAGAATTGCATAAAAGAGAAAGAATTTATAGTATAGCCTACTTCTAAGATGTAAAATGTCAAAAATTGAAAGTCTTATTTAGAAGCATAGTCAGGGGAGGGGAGGAAAGTTAGGAGTAGAGGAGAAGCGATCTCAGTGGGGGTTAGCACAAGGACAAAGCCACTGAGTTTTAAGATGTTCTTTGATATGTTTTTTGAAAAGAGAGGTAGAGTCTTGGTTAGATATTTCATGAGGGAGTTGATTCCAGGTTTTTCCTGCAGTATTTGAAAATAGTGAGTCCCCAGCTTTATTGTAAGATTTAGTCAGGGATACTAGGAGTTTATTAGCAGAGCATAGTGTAGCTAGGTTTTTATAAGGTGAAATCAATTTAGTAAGGCTAGGGGTATCATCAGGGTAGAAAACGGTCTTATGAATGATAAGTAACTGTTGATAGAGTAAGTGGTTATTCAGTTCTAACCAATCTAATTGTTTGAGGTTAAGACAGTGGTGAGTTCTGAGGGGAGTAGCAGTAATGAATCTAGCTATACTATTGTAACAGGTAGAGAGTTTGGTAATGTTATTTTTAGATAAGTTAGTATATATAGCAGAGGCATAGAAAAGGGTGGAGATAAGGTGGGTCTGGGCAATGTTTTTTCTAGCTAATGGGGTAAGGAAGGGTTTAATTCTATATTACCCTCAGTTTCTTCCCATTTTTGTTCTCTAGGGTGGTAGGTTTAGAATTTGAGCCTTGCCTAAAAAAGGCACTATGGGAGTGGCAAGAGCCTTAGCCAATATCTGGAATCCCAGGGGTGACAGGTGCAAGCTGTCCCTTGCGAAGCAGCGTGGCTTGTCAAGCATGTCATCCCAGGCAGACAGACACTGGATCCCCTTTGACTGACACCAGAAGTTAAGCCAATTGTTAAAGCTGATCATCTTGTCTCTATATTGTGGCATCATTCTTGGTGAAGGAAGGATACTGCTCAGGGTCAGGGTCATACCTGCTCGGGCTACATAATCAGAGAGCACCTCTATGTCTCTTTTTATGTAGTCCAGGGAGGTACGTCTCAGGTCGTTCACACCAGCATGGACAATGACTGTGTCGTATTTGTACTTGCCATGGAGTGACCTGAGTGCTTGTGTTATGTGGCGAATTCTAGCGCCCGACAGGCAGCTTACTGTGACCCTCTCCTTGTTCAGCCTGGTGAGTGGGACGTCAGTATGTCTGACTATGGAGTCACCTGTGACAAGTATGTTTGGTGATGTATTTGGCCTTAAGGGCTGTGACTGCTTTGCAAACTGATTTTGTGGTTTATGTGTTGCTTGTGGGGTGTTTTGAGGTAGCAGTTGCTTGGGTGTCTGCTTTGGAGGCCTCTGCTGTTTAGGTAAATTTTTACTCAGAGCCTCCGAGTAAGTCTTTGTGTGTTTATGTGTTTGATTCAGTGGTGTGGTAGCATTATGTGAGTCTGGTTTTGTGGTGTGTGTAGTTGCCTTCTCCTCTTGTCTGGTCTTGCCAGTCCTGAGATGAGAGAGCTCAGCCTCCAGTTTGGCTAAATAGCTGCATCTCTCACAAGTATTTGTGTTATGTGAGGAGAGGAGGAGAGGGTTGTCTGTGTACATGAGGCAATTGTAACATTGCCTCAATATTCCCAGATTCTCCAACTGGGCAGGAGAGGACGCCAGCATCTGGCCCTTCGACATGCTAGAAAATTTAAGATTTAGTAATTTCTTTGGGGTCTATATTACATAGTCGAAGTTCCATAACTTCGACTACCATATGTACGTATATATATGTACGAAGTTATGGAACTTCGACTACATATAAAAATATAATAAAAAAGGTAAAAAAAAAATAAAAGGTGATATGACCCCCCACATCCCCTGCTCTTTAAATATACAAACTCCAAGGTCATGCTACAGTGCAGTAAAGGGAAAATGTGCCCCCCTGCATATACCCTTTTATATTCTTTTTCCTTTTTTTAAATTTTTTTATGCATACTCGAAGTTCCTTAACTTCGAACATATGTGTTTGTACATATGTCAATCGAAGTTACGGAACTTCAACTATGTAATATAGACCCATTGCTTTGCACTCTGTACTGCACGTTCAGCTAGTCCATTTGACTGTGGGTATTCAGAACTACTAGTAACATGTACAAAGTCCCTTTCTTTTGCAAATTTATGAAACAATTGATTGGTAAATTGCATACCATTGTCAGAAATAAGCTTACGTGGACTACCATAGACTGAGAAATGATGTTTGAACTTAGTAATAACAATAGTGGACATTGTAGTAGGCAACAAATTGATCTCAAACCAGTCTGAATAAGAGTCTACCAATACTAAGTAATGCTGACTGTTCTACTCGAATATATCAGTGGCTACTGTTGACCAAGGTAGTTGAGGAACTTGACTTAGCTGAAATGGCTGTTGTTGCATATGCGGTTTAGTACTACTGCATACTGAACAAGATGGAAGTACTCTGTCCATGTCTTTTGCTAGAGAAGGCCAAAATACTAGTCCTCTCACCCTTCTTTTGGTAGATTCAGAAACTGGGTGACCATGATGCAAAATCTGGATATATTAACATTGTAAGGAATCAGGAACAACACTTTTAAGACCTTTGAAAATAATGTCATCTTCTATCAACATCTCATCTTTGCAAGGAAAATAAGGTTGCACTTCAGGTGGTACAATGGATTGCTGTAATGGCCATCCTACCTGGATGTAGTGGTTGAGCCTTTGAAAAACAAGATGTATTTTTGTATGGTCTCTCAGCTCATCAAGTCTTATGGTAGAAAAATTATGCACTTCCATGACATGGAAGTCAAAATTCTCTGCATCAAGCTGTTCCATTGTATTTCTGGGTGATCTGGATAAGGTATCAACCAGATAAAGAATTTTGACTTTTGTATAGACCATTTTGAAGTTATCCTTTTGTAATTTGAGCATAATTCTTCGCAATCTTGCTGGAGCAGAATGCATAGGCTTCTTTAAAACAGTAACTAGAGGTTGGTGATCTGTTTCAATCTGGATATCTCGACCATAGATATAATCATAAAATTTTGAACATGCAAACACAATTGCCAAAAGTTCCTTCTCAATCTGATCATATTGAATTTCAGTTTGGGTAAGAGTTCTAGATGCATAGGCTACTGGTCTGCCTACTGAAGAAGAACTGCACCAAGACCAAACTTTGAAGCATCACAGGAAAGAGTAGCTGGTCTATTGACATCATAGTATCTTAGTGTAGGTGGAGTGGCAATTTTCTCCTTTAGGTCATCAAAAGCTCTCTGGTGCTGCTATAGCCAAGACCATGGACCATTTTTTGCACATCAGCTCTCTTAAAGGCGCTGTCAGTTCACTGACATCTAGCATGAACTTCCCCAAATAGTTGACTACAGCAAGAAAACGCTGTAGAGCTTGGACATTATCTGGTGCTGGTATCTCAAGAATAGCTGTTTGCTGGGTCTGGTCATTAACCAGTACTAGTAAACAAATGACCTACATATGTAACTTCTGGTAGCCTGAATTCACACTATAGAGGATTGAGCTTTAAGTTTACTTCACATGCTCTGTCTAGAACTTTCTTTAGGTTTCTGTCATACTCTGCTTCATCATTGCCTCCAACCAATAAATCATCTACTATTATGGCACAAGGATAACCTGAAAAGATGTGCTCCATTGCATTCTGAAAGATTTTGCTTGCAGAATTTATTCCAAATGGCATCCTAAGGAATCTATATTTTCCAGACATGATACTGAATGTAGTCAGTAGTGAAGATTTGCGAATAAAGCATCACTTGCCAAAATGAAACCTTTGCATCCAAGAGATAAAATACAGTGGCATTTGGTATCAGGGCTGTGTCGTACTCAACTGTTCACAGAGGATGATGAGGTCTCTTTAATGCCTTATTCAAGTCTGTTGGGTTGATGTATATTCTGATTTTGTCTGAACCTTTTTTGTGAGTTGCTACCATAGACCATTCAGTTGGCTCTGTAACTGAACAACTCACACCTTGTTGCAACATTTTATCCAACTGAACTTTAACTCTGCTCTGCATGGCTGTTGGAACTCTTCTTGCCAGCCTGACCACTGGTCTGACGTCTGGGTCTAATTTCATGGAATACACAACTGGAAGTTTGCCTAACTTGTCCTTGATACTCTGAGAAAATAGCATCAGTAAAGTTGGAACTAGGATATGTGCTTATATGATGAACTTCTTTGGTAAAAGAAAGTAAGTCCATTCTCAAACTGACCTGATAATGACTGCACAGGTCTTTGGACTATGTAAAACAACAACTTGTAACTGTTCCCAACCAAATAACATGAAAGCACTACTAAGCCTTTGGTTTGAATTTCTTCACCTCTACAGGCAACAAGATTTACACAACTAGCCACATTAAGTTGTTCACAAATCCTTAGTTTTGCAAATGTTTCTGTTAACATAACATTACACTTTGAACCAGTGTCTACCTTGAGCTTGATGGGTTTACCATGGATCAGAATAGTACAAAAACACTTCACCCTTTGCTGATAAATCTACTGCATTAACCTTTTCACCAATTACTGATACACCATCTATATAGAAAGTAGGCTTGCAGCTCTCTATATGATCAACTTGTTTTTTAACTGACCTCTCTTTGCAACTGAGTGTGGTTTGCTTGACTTGCAAAACTTTTGAAAATTATTCCATTTTTTACACTTGTGACATTGCTGACCAAATGATGCTTAAAAAAAAAAAAAAAAAAAAAATGTATATAACTACACTCTATTATTATTTTTGTTTATAATTCTACTATTTGTAAACTTTACCTTGCTATGAGTTGTATACTATGTAATGTATATCTTTGTAACATGTATTCTTGTTGGAGCTTTTCTCCCCAGGACTCCATTGAAAATGGGTTCACTTGGCCCAATGGACCATCCTGGTTAACCAACAGCAAATAAATAAATAAAATAGAGGAGTTCAAAATGGCCGCTGTTCTGTGAGCACTGCTATCACCTAGGTCTCGATATACCCTGTATTAAAACAAACCCAGAAGGCAACGCAGAATTAATAATACAGAAATAACTGTAGCTATTTACTGCTAATATCATCCAGCAAACAAAAGAGGAAGAAAACGTGACAGATTCAGCTCAGAAACAGCAGGATTAACTAAGATTTCTGAATAACAGCTTAAGCAATGTGCTATTAAGGCCCTGCATCTGACTGCAAGATTGGTAAAACACTAAACAGCAAGATGTCAAAAGAGGAAAATAATATGGAAACAACAACAACTAAGACCAAATTCTCAGTACTAGCCTCACCTGAGAAACACACAACTTCAAAAAGACAAAAGACAATTAAACAAACTGACAACTCTAAAAATACAAATAAATCCAAGACAGACCAGCCAGCTAATCTGGAAGACATAAAATCTGCCTTATTACCTATCCAGCAAGCATTAAAGGACTTATCATTACAACTTCAAACCTTTGGTGACTCATTCAGCCAAATAATACCCAGAATGGAAAAATCTGAGTCCAAAATAATAGAAAATGAAATAAAAATAGACTCTATTTCTCAAAAAACTGATGCCCATGACAAAGAAATACAAAACTTACAAGCAAAATGAACAGACCTGGAAGCAAGATCTCGAAGGAACAATATCATCATCAGAGGAATACCTGAAACTGTACTTCATAACAATCTAATACCAACAATCAAGCAAATAATAAATTCCCTCCTAAAGGAATCTGAAGAAATGCAGCAAATAACAATAGAGAGAGCCCACAGAGCCCTGAGGGAAATGCAAACATCACTGAAACCAAGACCTGTCTATATTAAAATATTAAACTACCAAGATGTAAATAAAATTATACTGGCAGCAAAGAAAAAAAGGCACACTCACCTGGAATAATAATAAAATCTCCTTTTCTCAAGACCTCCCAATACAAATAAGACAAGCAAGACAACTAATATCTCCATACTGCAGGTTCCTAATAGAAAAAAAAGTCAAATTCCAGATGAAATATCCAAATCAGTTAATCTTTTACATCAAAGAGGTTAAATACATGATTGCTAACCCCAAAGAAGCAAAAGAGACATTCCTGGCTGTTTTCAAGCAAATTCCACCTTCAGACGTGAAATAAATCCACAAAAAAAGATAAAGGACCCTTGGATGAAAAAACGACCCCATTCATGAGCACTCTAGCTGGGATCCAACTCTGAAATCTTCCCCTTACTGTCTAGGCCCTTAAATCATTGATGTGAGCCATGAGGAACACAGGAAAAGGAAGTACAGCCTGGGTAGGAACCAAAAATGAACTGCTGTTTCCGATGCAGGAATATAGGAAGGAAGTTCCCATCTCGGATATTTACTTGCAAATTCAGTTCCCCTAGGCTTTTGAGGGATTCATTAAGAACAGTCAGACAAAATGGATTTCAGCAAGCTCCAAAGGATTTTACTGCCTGAAAAATGAAAATTGATCTGCACCAGCTAAAATAAGAAAGTTGCACCATAGATGTCAACCAACCTGCAAGCAAAACCTTGAAGAAATAAGGTACTGTTGAACTGAACCATTCACTAAAACAGTACACCCAGTACTGTGTAGGTGAATGAAACTCCAGCCTTAAATAATAAATGAATAAACTGTCAGAATTATGCTAGCTCATAGATTAATATTGGGAAAAAAGGGAAAAAATTGTTAAATGTTTCATGTAAATACTAGAAATGTGTTAAAAGATCCTGGAGAGAAGTAATCTCAGGAAATTAGTAAAATAACCTAACAATCCTGGGATAATGTAAATATAGCCTTAATATGTCAACTATAGCAGAAGGACTGCTTGGCTAAGCTGTTTTTCTTTTTTTTTTTTGTCTCTCTATACTTCCTACTTCTGTTAAATAGGTGCCAAGTATATATTTTATAACCCACACAGATTGATGTGGGAAAACATCACTAAAGGCACCAAAGAAGGCCAAAACCTGAATAAGTAAAGGGGAGGAAAAATAAGTCAAATGAGAGAAAAATGTAAAAATAACAAGATTGATTGTTTAACAATATTACTATGGTACACATATTGCTATAATTTACTGAGGAATGTATGTTAATATGCTGTTTTAAAAATAGTATTAGAAAGAATTAGTCACAAGGCAAAAACAATACACGCTATACCTTAAATGCAATACCGTCCCTGTATAAATAATATGTTGGAAGAGGCTAGGGATATTAAGTAGCAGTGTTTGTTGAGGGAACTAGTTTGTTCAGCTTTGTCCACATTGTTTATAGTAACACAGGGGGGATACTATGGAGTAAATCTATATCTAAAAAGAAAACACATTCCAAGATTAGACGTAAAGGTAAACAATATAATGAACCTTCATCCTCCCCCCCTGATTATTCCTAGTCCAGGGATATAGTGGTTAGGCACAGTGTAGGGATGGGGATAAATAGATTCTTTCCTAAACCATCACACAGTAACACATACAAAACTAACAAAACAAAACTAATATACATAGCATATCTAATGAATACACATAATAAATAAATGTGGAAATAGAATCATGGAATGTTAAAGGGCTCCAAAACAAGACGAAAAGTAAACTATTCTTACACCTTACATTAAAAACCACAGCCAACATCATACTAATACAAGAAACGCACTTGACTGCAGATCAATGGGCAGAAATTAGCAGAAAGAAATGGATAAATCAAATCATAGCTTCAGAGGGGAAAACAAACAGTGCTGGTGGCTGCCATAATAATTAAAAACCAATTTAAGGAAAAAATACTTAAAACCAAAGCTGACAAGGAGGGAAGATGGTGCTATGTAACATTTAATAGTCCTACAATACCAAAACCTATAATGGTACTTAATGTTTACGAACCCTGTAATAACCAACAACACTTTTTTATGTCATTATACCCAACCTTAAACCAATTTAAAGATCACTACCTAGTGATTGGAGGTGACTGGAATACATATCAAAACCCAGAAAAGGATAAATCTAATCTGACCAAATCACATAATAAACAAGCCACATTAGCCCTTAATGAACTCAAACAAGATTTCAAACTATATGACCCTTTTAAACATGGGAACAGTGCAGATAAAACAGGGAAATTCACATTCTATTCGCAATGCCACAAAATGTGGTCAAGGATAGACTTCTTAATCTCTGACATATTCATTAACATGGACCCAACAATAACTATACATACCAGGTTCTTTTCAGATCACTCCAAAATCACACTGAAAATTAACTTGGACAAAAAGATATATTTAGAGAATAGGGGTCATAATTGGTCATTAAACCCTATTTTACTTTCCAAAATGGATGTAATAAAAGAAACAGAAGCAATACTAAAAATAGCTCTTACAAATATCACTAACTCCCAAGTACCTACTGACATAGAATGGGCTGCAACCAAAGCACAAATCAGAGGATTGTTTATCAAAAAAGCAGCATACTATAAAAAAATACAACTGAAAGAGGAGCATATACTGAAAGGGAAAATAGAGCATCTTGAAAAAGAACTAATAAATAACCCTAAGAACCAAACAGAAGCAGAACTTTTAAAACTGCAAAGGGATCTATATATGTTAGAAACCAGGAACCTATCTTTCTATGAAGCCAGAATATTAGCCACTTATGCAGAAGAAGCTCAAATACCATCTAGAGCTCTGGCCAGAATTATCTGCCAGCACAAAAATGCCTCCAATATATCAGAAATAAACTACAGAGACAAAAACTACACAAAAAATGAAGACATTATTAAAACATTTGAACAAATATACTCTCAAATATATGGAGCACAAATACTACAAACCTCAAAGGAAGATAGAACTCTTTTTCTTCAAAAACTGAAATTCCCTAAACTCAATTTAGACCAACAAAAAAAACTAACTGAGCCGATATCCATCAGTTAAATTATTACAACAATCAAACACTTAAAAGTGCATAAGGCTCTGGGTCCGGATGGACTCACATCAGAA